>NC_073635.1:37272954-37575984 GCF_029407905.1 Bubalus kerabau
GGGCTCCAGTGTGTAACATGTGGTCACTTTGCTTCAGGAGCAGCTCCCCCCGCTCCGCCTCCATCCTCCCATACCTTGGGCAGAGCACAGGCTTTGGGGCTCCTCCGGGGCAGAAGGCCCCTGGTGGGCAGGGCAGGCAGTCCTCCACCTGGCTGTTGCCTGACTGGGAGCTGTAGGTGCCCTCTGGGCAGGGGAGCTGGGCGCCCCACTTAGTACCTGTGTCAGGGAGAAGAGCAGGGGCTGAGAGGAGTCAGAGCCACACTGTCATCACAGCAGCTCCTCACCTCTTCCCAGCGGAGGTGGGGGGTTGGTCCTCAAGGGAGGCCCTGGGGAGGGGCAGGGAGCAGAGGAGCCCCTCCTACAGGACCACGTCATCTGGGCTGAGACTGGGGGAACCCTCAGTCAGGGTACTTGCTGGCTGACCAGTCCCAGCCTTCCTCTCAGGAAGGTCTTCCTGAGACCTAACCCTGATCTGGGAGGGCTGAAGCCTGCTCATGGTCTTGCCCCAGCCCTCACCTCTGGCCCCTGACCCTGCCAGGACAGACACTGCCCCGCTCACCTTCTGGGCAGTAGTGTCCAGCTTTGCATGTCCCCGAGGGCACCTGGGCTCCCCCGACACAGAACCAGCCCCCAGGACAGGGCGCACATTCCTCGCTCGCCGTCAGTCCAGTCCGGTTACTCCAGGTACCCGGGGGACACTGGAACTG
The DNA here is from genome assembly GCF_029407905.1 of Bubalus kerabau. Taxonomy (NCBI): domain Eukaryota; kingdom Metazoa; phylum Chordata; class Mammalia; order Artiodactyla; family Bovidae; genus Bubalus; species Bubalus kerabau. The sequence goes on from NC_073635.1 coordinate 37,273,662, forward strand.
GGTTGGCTGTTTGGTGCCCCAAGGACAATAATGGCCAGCTGGGCACAGAGTAGGGGGCCGGCCTGGACCCCCAGTTCCTGCAAACACAGTTGTGAACTAGGCCTACAGGAGCCTCAGCCCCTCCAGCCACAGCCCTCTGGAAAGAGTCAGCAGTGGCCCAGAGGCTGCCTTCCTCCCCCTGCATAGAGAGAGTGGGCTGGGACCTAAGAACATTCTTCATGGTCCCATCTGGGAGGTGGACCGTGCTCTTTGTGGGTATGGTCTGTTTCCCTGGACCCCCTGCTTCTTCATCCAGGGGCAGGTCTGGCAGGTAGCGAGGCTGCCCCTCTGCCCTCACTCACCCCTAGGGCAGGCCAGTCCTGAGGGGCAGATCTCACACTGGGACAGGTCAGAGAGGTTGTTGCGGTTGCTGAAGGTCCCAGCTGGGCAGGCATGGGTGGGAGCGTGGGGACTCGAGGAGCCCACAGGGCACACGTACCTATGGCAACCAAGGTGTCAGAGCCTGGTACCCAGCAGGCAGAGCCCTCCCATCCTGGGGAGACTCACACTGTACCCACCAGCCTGCTGTGTGGCTTTGGCATGGTGACCTGGCCTCTCTGAGCTTCCTTTTCCCCAGCTGCTCCCAAGCATGCTCAGGCCCCAGGGCTCCCGCAGGAGGTCTTGGAACCAGGGACTGGTGTGACCCTAAGCCCTGCTGGGGCCCTCCTGAGATACCAAGGGGGTGAATTCCTGGAGAAGCCCTCCCTGAACCCAAGGTGCTGATTCTCCGACAGTGGAAGAGGAGGATTCTGAGCCTCCGCGGAGGAGAAATCAGAGCCCCTTACCCTGGTGTGCACTCTGCGTCTGGCTGAGTCAGCCCAGCCCGCATACAGGCCCTGCCTGCAGGGCACGGAGCGCAGGCTGTGGCTTCGTCCTGGCCCGGGAGGGGGCCGTATGTGCCCGGCTGGCATGGGATGGGCTGTGTGGCTTCGCTGGGACAGAAGTGTCCTGCTGGGCACTGCAGACACTGGCTGAGGACTGTGGAGAGAGCAGCCTAGATCATGAGTTCTCTCTGAAGAGCCTGGGCTGCTGTCTTCAAAGGAGAAGCAGTGATCATCTCCCAGGCCCTGGTGCCCTTGATACTCCCATGGACCTGGGGGTGCAGGGAGCTGGTCCCCCTCCCAGTTTACTAGGAAGGGCTTCCCTGGAGACACAGCATGGGGGCTGGTTCCTGCCTGCCCATGCAGAGGAGAGTGGCCGGTGCTAACTGCTGGGGATCCTTGCTCCGCTCAGCCTGTATGGAGCTCTGGCCTCCCACAGACGGCTGTGATAGGTAGGCTCCCAACTCCCCAAGCCTCCGTTTTCCTTTCTGTAAAATGGGTATCAGAACCACACCTCTACTTGGGCTGGCCAGAAGGACAGAATATGACATTATTCAAACAGACAGAGCTCTGCAGGGCACTGGACACATGGCAAACCTTGGTGAGTGCTAGTGAAAGTGAAAGTGTTGGTCACTCAGTCGTGTCCGACTCTTTGTGATCCCGTGGACTGTAGCACTCCATGTTCCTCTACCCATGGGATTCTCCAGGCAAGAATACTGGAGTGGGTTGCCATTCCCTTTTCCAGGAGACCTTCCTCCTGACCCAGGGATCAAACCTGGGTCTCCTGCATTACAGGCGGATTCTTTACTGCTGGGCCACCAGGGAAGCTGCTTGGTGAGCGCTAAGTAGGTCCTGAATTCCCAGCTGAGCACGGCATCCTGGGGCTCCCATAACTGGGGTACCAAGGGGCCTACTGTACCTTGAGTGTGGCTTTCCTGTGGTCATCCCTCACCAGCCCCTGGACTGCTGGTCACACTCAGTACTGAACAGTTAGCCTCCATAAGCCTTTGGAGAAGCACCTGACTAGCAAGTCACCCTCCTCATTGTGCAAACAGTGGACAGAATTCAGACCTGACCTGTTGAGTGGAAACTGGTGTTGGGATGAGGCCTCTCCCTCCTGGGCTTGAAGCTCCTGGCCAGGTATGGCTCAGCAGCACCGTGCAGATAGGGCAAATCTCCATCTGTGAGGGGACATCTCATGGGTGGGTCCTGACAGGGTTTGGGCTTCATCCCCAGGCTGAGAGATCGTGTACGGGGGCCTGAGAGCCGGCCCTGTACACTAAGGACTGTGAGACTCTGCCAGGACTACACACCTGGGAAGGGACAGAACCTCATCACTGAGCATACTTCCTCTGCCTCATCTCAGTGCATTCTCCCCACAGCCCTGAGGGGATGGGCTTGAGACCACCTGGGCTCCTGGGGAGTGTGCAGACCCAGCACCCTCCTCACCCACCCTGTGCCAGTCTTTCCCAAATGCGGTTAGGGCCTCCGGCCAGCTCTTACCTACCTGTAGGGCAGGGCTGGCAGCCAAGGCCTCTATCAGAGGAGTCCAGAGGGCAGAAGATGCAGCCAGCCTCCTGCTGGGCAGGACAACAGGGAAACACGCGGTGAGAGCAGGTGGGTCGTGACTAACACATGTACCTGAACGGTGCTGATAGTTGGCACCTCAGCTCAGGTGCTTACTTTGCCAGACTCCTGACTCCCTGACCCAAATCCCTTTCTTAGTCACCAGGGACAGGCCTACTTGCTCCTTGCCCTCCTTGCTCTTGCTGCACACAGAGCTGTCTGGTGACACACAGCGAGTAGCTCAGCTACCCGGTGGCTGCCGTGGGTGTCTGGGCCCCAGCCACGTAGCTCCTGCCTTAATCGAAGGTCCCACAGACCTGCGGCTCTGAACCTCCCAGCACCTCATGTGCATCACCTCCCTGGGTCCCTGCCGCAGCCCTGCAAGCAAGCATACCTGCTTTCAGGTTACACTGGCTGGGTAGTGCCTGGGGTCAGAAGTGCGGGCCGCTGTCGACTGCCTCCTCAAGGACAGTGTTGCCACCTACCTTGCCATGTCTCAGGGAGATTCGGAGCAACTCTGCCTCTTCAGGGACTACCTGAATGCCTCTCACCCCCACCCTGGAATGGCTGAGACAAGTGGCTGCCCTCCCTGGACATCACCTGGCAGTCCTCGCTTTTTGGGAGTCCTGGGAGCCCACCACGGGTTCCGGTGGGGCACAGCCACGGAGTGGTCCTGTCTCCCAGGCAGCTGTAAATGCCAAATGAAGTTCAGCAACTGAGGAGAGACCCTGCAGGCCAGGGGACAGCTGGCTTTGATGGCAGCAGCAATGGCAAGGAGGCTTGGGGACACTCATCTCAGCTGCAGCCTGGCCCACCTTCTGTGGGCAGACGTGGAGAGAGAAGGTGGTCTGACAGCTAGCCTCACTCTCAGGGGAGGACTCGCCAGGCCACAGGACAGAGAAGCAGAGCCCTGCCAGGCACCCACCCTCCACCTTGAATTCGATCGTGATCAGAAGACTGGTCTGGGCAGGGTTGGGGGGCCCACCACCAAGCTCCTGTGCTCATAAAGCAACACTCAACCCCTGGGAGGCCTCATAGTTGGGGCACCATGGAAAGGACCTGCCTGTCCCCCAGACCCTGGCCCTGCAGCTCGCCCCTTCTGCCCCTTCCCTCCTCTTTCCCAGGGCATTTGTTTCTTACTAAAAGCCTGCAGGGCACTGTTGGCAGCTCCTAGCTGCAGAGGGCCATCCTGGTGGGCAGGCGACGATGAGGCCCAGGAGGTGGCACGGGGCCCCGCTGCGGGGAGAGAGGGCTGCTGTCCCTGTGAAGAGCGGAGAGTGGGGCCTGGCTGTGTGACAGCCCCTCTGAGCAGGGCTGGCTCCTGTGATGAGGCTTCTCCAGCAAAAGCCTGTAAGGACTGACGAGTTGTCATAACACTGCACTGAGAACAGGGAGCTGGGGCTGGTCTGAAGATGGTGGCTTTTCTGGGCACAGCCGGCAAGAGACACAGGAGGAACATGCAGAGAGGCTATGTTTAGGGCAGCAAGCTGGCTGAGAAGCCTCCTGAGACCCCAGAAACCTGACACTTGGGGAAGGTCACGGCTTTGTTGTTCCCTTTACCTGCTAGAATTTCCAGGCTCTCAGAGCACCTGCAGTCAGTAGCATAGAATAGCTGAGCTGACATTTCAGCTGGTTGGCCCTCTCATTTTACACTGGGGGGAGCTGGTGTGGCTGGCCAGAACCACCCCCCACCCCAAAGCCCTGGTGGAAGGGCTGCTGCAGTGGGTATGTCTGTGCCCCAGCTGGTCAGTGGGTCTTTCTGTGCCCCTGTTGGTCAGCAGGTGTGAGGTACTGCCCCTCCCTGGGCTTCTTCCATCCTGTCCCCACAGGGTCTCTGCTGGGCTGAGGCAGAAGAATGCCTGCCTGGGCTTCACTTTTGAAGCTGCTCAGCAGATCTTTATGGGAGGACCTGAGGCTCCAGCTGTAGTGGGATGTGGCCCAGACCCCAGCATTTCCACCCACTGCCAGTGAGCAACTTCTTCCCAGCTCAGGTCTACTGGGACACAATGCCTGCCTCAGAGAACTGTGGGCAACACATGAAAAAGGTGTTTATATACACACACACACACATATATATGAAATATATAACATGTATTGAATAAACAGGTATATATAAATTTATGTCTATAATTGCTATATAGAATGTTGTTTGTAAGATTTATATTTTAAATTAATATATACAAGATACCACAGGCTTCTCTGGTGGCTCAGTCGGTAAAGAGACCACCTGCAATGCAGGAGACGCAGGTTCGATCCCTTGGCTGGGAACCTCCCTGGAGGGAGGAGGGCATGGAAACCCACTCCAGTATGCTTGCCTGGGAAATCCCATGGGCAGAGGAGCCTGGCTACAGTCCACAGGGTTGCACAGGGTCGGACACAACTGAACAGGAGCACATACTACTACTACTAGTAATTTATTACCTGTCAGCTCTGTGTTCCTAAAAGGCATAACTGCTATTTGAATACAGAATATTAAATAATTTTCCTTTGATAAAGCCAACTGCAAGTACTTGTTTCACATGAGGACCAGAGAAGCCGACAATTCACAGAGAAAAGTTGATACCCGTTAGGACATATTGGGCCACTCAGGGCTGCATGTGATTCTGCAGCCTGAAAGGAGATGCAGAGTAGAAGGATGAGAGGACCAGAGACAGTGGCCCCTGAGAACCTGAGTTAGGGTGAGAGTGAAGGCCTGCAGACAAGGACAAAGAGAGTGCAGGCAGAGGAGCCCAGAGGCCAGAGGCCAGTGGTGTGTGCCCCTCCCACTCTTCCCTCAGGCACTGACCAACAGAGATGAGGCCTTGGGTTGGGCTCCTGCCTGGACCTGACACTTACTGATGGCACACCCTTGACCAGGAGCCATCTGAAAAGTGGCCTTTAGTGATATAAATGCTCAGAGCTGATGAGAGGTCTAATAGAGACTGCTCATAGCGGGCTTCTGTCCCAGCACACAGCATGCACCCAGTCGTCGCTGACCTTGACTTACCTGCAGTGAGGATGGCTAGTAGAGGGGCCAGGGCCATCCAGAGCCCGTACTGTAGCATGCTGGAACGGTGACCAGAGAGGCTGAAGCAGAGATGTGCCGGAGCCTCAGTCTGTCTACCCTGAAGCACGTGACCCAGGCTGAAACCCGACCCTCTGCAGCCTTGGGCCAGACCCAGCACACTCACCAAGGTCCCCTGGGAATGGTGGCCTCCCTGAGAGCATCGGGGGAGGACAGGTGGGTTGTGCTTCTTGTCTAGCTCTCCTGCCCTCTCCTTCCAGGCTGCAGCCAGGAAAAGTCAGGCTTCCAGGCTCCAGTGTCCTCGTGAGACTTACCAGCTGTGGGATCCTGGAAACGACTTATTCTTTTTCTGTGTCAGTTTCCTCATTTGTAAAACTGAGGTGACAAGAGTACCTGCCCCCAGGATTGTGCGGGGGTGGAGCTGAAGGAGTCTTGGGCTGTCCTTAGAGCAGTGTCTGCACACACATGCTCAGCATCAGTACTGATTCATCTTTAATTCACTGAGCCTGTGTTGAGCATTCAGCATTTGTCTGGCAGCATACAAGGGGCAGAGAATGGAAAGTCTTGACCATGTTCCCAGGGCTTAACTAAAAAGATCATAGAAAAAGCAAGGAAATTTCAGAAAAACAGCTACTTCTGCTTCATTGACTATGCTAACACCTTTGACTGTGTGGATCACAACAAACTGTGGAAAATTTTCAAGAGATGGGGATACCAGACCACCTTACCTTCCTTCTGTATGCAGAGAAACCTGTATGTAGGTCAAGAAGCAACAGTTAGAACTAGACATGGAACAACAGACTGGTTCCAAATTGGGAAAGGAGTACGTCAGTCACCCTGCTTATTTAACGTATATGCAGAGTACATCATGCAAAATGCTGGGCTGAATGAATCCCAAGCTGGAATCAAGATTGCTGGGAGAAATGTCAATAACCTCAGATATGCAGATGACACCATCCTCATGGCAGAAGGTGAAGAAGAACTAAAAAGCTTCTTGATGAAGGTGAAAGAGGAAAGATAAAAAGCTGGCTTAAAACTTAACATTCAGAAAACTAAAATCATGGCATCCGGTCCAATCACATCATGGCAAATAGATGGGGAAACAAAGGAAACAGCAAGAGACTTGATTTTTCTTGGACTCCAAAATCACCACAGATGGTGACTGCAGCCATGAAATTAAAAGATGCTTGCTCCTTGAAAGATGAAATTAAAAGATGCTTGCTCCTTGGAAGAAAAGCTATGACCAACCTAGACAGCATATTAAAAAGCAGAGACATGACTTTGCCAACAAAGGTCCATCTAGTCAAGGCTATGGTTTTTCCAGTGGTCATGTAGGGATGTGAGAGTTGGACTATAAAGAAAGCTGAGCGCAGGAGAATTGATGTGATTAAGGGATAAGTATTGTCCAAGTGTCTTTATCAATTTATCAGTTGTTTAACCTTGACTTTTAAGTCTTTTGTCATTTGTAGATTCTTTTGTGAGTGAAGTGAGTGAGTGAAGTCGCTCAGTCGTGTCTGACTCTTTGCGACCCCATAGACTGTAGCCTACCAGGCTTCTCCGTCCATGGGATTTTCCAGGCAAGAGTACTGGAGTGGGTTGCCATTTCCTTCTCCAGGGTATCTTCCCGACCCAGGGATTGAACCCAGGTCTCCTGCATTGTAGGCAGACCTTTACCGTCTGAGTCACTAGGGAAGCCCAGATTCTTTTGTACTGTGAAGCTATTACAGAAAGGGCTTCATTATCAAGGAAATTCACAGGAAGGCTATGAAAGAAGTTACAACAGTTCCATATCAAAATGGTGGCTTATGTGAGCCAAGATAGTGGAGTAGTTGAGTCGTCGACTTCCTCTAGAACTTGAGCCTCAGCATATGCTCTTTGTAACATATTAGCAAGCTAAGTGATGCACCCACAAGTAGGTGGTGGCCCAACTCAATGTAAAGAATCTTTTCCAGGTACTCTACAGCTTGAAAGTTAAAATTGCACTGAGATACGCTGTGATGAAAAGTTTATGAAAAATGGACCCCCAAAAGGGTTTTGTACATGATCAGTCAGGATTGACTAGTTCAGTTCAGTTCAGTTCAGTTCAATCGCTCAGTTGTGCCCGACTCTTTGCAACCCATGGACTACTGCATGCCAGGCTTCCCTGTCCATCACCAACTTCTGGAGCTTTCTTAAACTCATGTCCATCAAGTCGGTGATGCCACCCAACCATCTCATCCTCTGTCATCCTCTTCTCCTTCTGCCTTCAATCTTTCCCAGCATCATGATCTTCAAAGGTTGTGAAAAATGGACCCCAAAAAGGGTTTTGTACATAATCAGTCAGGATTGCCTAAGCCTAAAATAAATTTCAACTGGATTACAACTAGTGATATTAATCATTCTTTAAATTTGTTCTTTATTTTCAAACTGTGTTTTGTCTCTCTGCTGCACTGTGTCATTGTCTGCATTACTTATATCCTGTTTAATTTATAAGATTGCTGTCTCTTGCAGTAACTAATGTGCAATTAGGCCTCCAGCAAATCTCTTAAGGCTAAATGTTTTGAGAAAATCATATTTGTTGCATAAAATAATTGCAGTAATGCGACTGTAAGTATGTGAAGAAGCAACAAGGGAAAATGTCTCCTGGATTGAAGTTTGAGTCCAGAGAATTTTAATTATTGATGGGGTCTGGTCCAAAATTTAACACCCAAAGTGGCATATAAAGAATGTTTGACTGAACTGGAATGAGCCTCTCAGTACCATGGGACAAAAGTTGATCATGTAATGTCTCCCAGATAATGGCCATTCATGACCAAAAAGGGAATGCCTGAGAAATGGAATCAGTGATTATAGCCCTTCAACGTGAGCCTTTGATCCCTGAGGAAGGAGAATACCTGCCACCTGGCAGTCATCGGACTGCAGCATCTCCAGTCACTCCCTATGGTGAACCCCGAGGAAATTCAGAATGCAGGATTATAAGCCCCAAATGGCGGAGGTTCATGCCAAGCAAATAATTTTTAGTGAGCCCTGACACTTGCATCTTCCCATACATAGAAAAGTGCTAAATTTCTTAACTTGAGTTCTTATCTCCTAGATTTGAAGTTTAGTATTTCTAAGTCTACAGGTGTAAAATAGACCCTTTTCAAAAGAGGAACAAAAAGAAGACAAATCTCAACGTTTGAAACACTGGCAAAGATGGTGGATATTCCCAGAAAGATCTATCTAACTAAGCAAAAAGATCTTCACTCACTTTTTCCCGCAAGCTTGTGAAATGGAGTTTTGTTGCAGGGAGAAAGCCAAATCTGACTCCATGTTGGAAACTGTTTCTTTGACTTGCTTTTATTATTGCAATCATACTCAGTGGCTTGCCTGGGGGACCCTGCCCCTCTGCTTGACTGTAAACTAAAGTGCTTTTGTTCAGCTCCCTGAGAGATAGTTTGTCCCTGCCCACCTGTGAATAGAAGAGGTTAATACACCCTTTCCGAAGGCTGGGCATTCCCTTGGAGATGTTTTGCGAGAAACTGAAAACCCTTTCACTTTACTTCCCCACTGAATCTCCTTCTCTATTCTGCCTTTTGACTTTATTTCCTCATTGCTTCTTTCTCTTTGATCCGTAAAAGAACCTGACATCCAGACCCTAATAAGATGGTTATTCTGAGGCACGAGCCTGCCATCTTCTCCATCTGCTGACTCCCTTATTAAAGTCTTCTCTGCCTCAACTCCTCATCTCTCAGATTCACTGGCCTGTTGGGTGGCAAGCAGAGCGAGCTTGGACTCAGTAACATTTCTATTGATTGATGGCTCATTCCTTTCTATTGCGGAGCAGTATCCCACTGCATGTGTATGGAAGGAAAAACAACTTTTCCTCTACTCTTCCAGGTTTTTGTTGTGGTCCGTGAGTGGGTTGGAAAAGAATTTCCAGACATGAGGCAGAATGAGAGGAGAATATAGTTTATTAGAGTGGCAGATGCTGTTAGAATCACGGGCCAGCTCAAGGGAGAACCGGCATTGAACAGGGGTCTTTAGTCCACTTTTATACCCAGGGTACAAGGAGCAGGAAAGGGGTCTTGCGAGTCATTGCTGATGAGTAAGGCAAATACTGTCTCCCTGTGTGGGTTAGGAGGGGAGACAGGTAATACTGCTCAGAAGGATCTGAAATCCGTTAATAGTTACACTACTGGGGAGGGAAGGATGATAAAGGTCTGGTTTTTCCATTCCTGCCTCCCAAGACCCTCCTTGATTTTATCTACTCTTTCATTTTTGGGTCACCACATTCCTCCCTCTATTTTTAGGGTCGATTCCTTGGCCCCCTTTGGTACCCTGCTCAGGCCTTTGGGAACCCAGTCTCAAGGGAAAAGGGATGATGACCTCTCTGGCTTCTTCAGGCTGTACAGGAGCATCATGGGGCTCTGGGTTCTCTTTGCCTGCTCTTTGTCAGAGTGATTTATGGAGGGATGAGAGTCCGTGGAATGATAAGGCCGATCATTTCAGCATTGTCTGGGTGTTGGCCAGGGAATACTCTTGTCGTACTACCACTGGGAGATTTGTTATATTCTAGAAGAAACAGACTTCACAAGCAAGTTAAAGATACATGGACCAAAGATTACTAGAAGTAGAAAAGCTGCTGAGGAGTTAGCCAGGAGAACCAGGCCCAGACATTGGTTCATGACATTAGTGTTTCTCTAGGTATGAGAAGATGCAAGAATTTGGGCTCATAAAATCTTTACCTCAAAGCATCTGACTACCTGAAGGCCTGTTCAGGGTTTTTCCCAGAGCACAGAGTGCCTTATTTCTGACCTCCACCCTGAACTCCTTTCAAGGGGTGTTGAAGGTCAGCAGGTTGTAGTGGTCATAATTTAATCTTTGTAGAGGCACCTGGCAAGTGCCAACTTTTAGTCTGCAGGGTCCCTTCATAGCCACATATTTGACCATGCTTTGGGGCATTTCATGACCATTGTGTCCAGTAGTACTGGGAAGGCTCATTCCAAGGTCTAATGAGAATTCCATTGACAGGTCACTCAATGTGCTATATTACTAGACCAGGCCTTGCAAGTAGCAAAAGTCTCTGGACCATACCTGTCTTACTAGTCTCTTGGTCCAGGAAAATACTCCCTCTTGTTGCATCTTCCCATGTCTAGAGTTACTTTATTACAATCATTGATCTCATATGGAACTGCATTTCAGCATTTTATCACAGGCTCAGTCACACATTTGGTAATGTAAGAAACAATCTTCTGAAACAAGTGACATAGAAAATAATATAGCTAGTGGTTATTAGTAAGGTCACAAGCAAGAATTAGTAAGGTCACAAGCAAGTCAAGAACTTTCATTAGGTATAGTGGAGTATACCCTGGTCATCTGATTTAAATGATTATAGCCAGGTATTAATCTCCTAGTTGTACATTATGAAGCATCTGAAGTTTATCCAAAGATTGGTTACTAAGATAAGCTTTAGAAACAACCTTAGAGTGTCCTTTTTAATAACTTAATTAAATCTTTTTAATTAAGGATTTTTTAATAGTTTAATTAAAAAAAATTTTTTTAATAGTTTAATTTTTAATTAAACTATTAAAGGAACTTTAATATTTCCTTTTTAACAGCAAGGAACTATTTCAGAAGTGAGTTGTCATAAACACAGACCTTAATTAGCAAAACTAGAATTTAATATTAAGTGAAATATAATTTTTTGTCATAGTGAGGGCATTAACACTGTAGTCAGGGAAGACTTTAACCCATCTAATAAAAACGAGGTTCGTCAGGGAGCCAGGAAAAGCCAAGCAGCTGTCTTGGATTTACCATAGCTCTGACTCTGTGATTTACAGCTATTGTTCACACATTTCTGATTCCCTGATTTAGGAGCAGACTATTGCCATGTTTTAAGGCCATCAGGATAGCAAAAGTCTAACCGTGAGGGGTAATATTTGTAGAAGCACAATGAGCTTTGTCTACATGTACCATAATCATAAATAAAGCGCATTTAAATTACCAAAGTAACAAAAGATTTTAAAAACAAATATAAATCACTGAAAGGCAAAGAAATTCTTAATCTGCTATCAAAAGTTGCATTGTAAGAAAACTTTGTTCTCTTAACTTAGAGAATAGACTAAATTCCAGTCTGGTACCAGCTTACCAGATAACAAACAAACAAACAAAATTTGTTTATCAATTAACCTTAGAAAAGTCTTTTCCATAAATCTTGGAGTTTCATTCTTGCATAGACATCAGAGTGAAACCATAGAAAGCATGTTTAAAATCTGATTAAATTGCAGTTGACAAGGTAACCTAGTCATTGCTGTGACTTGCAACATTTTAACATTATAACTAGAATTATAACTGACAACAGTTTACCACGTCATATCAGATTTTCATGAATTTTACATAATTTCCAGGATATCTATATTAGTAACAGTCAACCATACATTATAACCTGAGAAGATTCATCACTTCTTCTAACAATACTTCCCATGTAATTTAACATGTCAAATGAACTCAGGTTTTTTAATATCTCTCTTTGGGATGTCTCAGGGGCCCTCTGAAGCATCCCAAAGTTAGCTACAAGTCAAGTTATTTAGGAAGGTTTGTCGATAAATATCAAAAGGGTTTATAACAGTCAGGTAGGATCAGATAAGTCACTGAAACAATAGTTATCCACTTAGCCAAAGTTAACAAAAGATTTCAAAGGTAAACATAGAACAGAACACTTCAGAGGGAAAGATATTTAAAATCCATTATAAAATGCAGTTCAACATCTCAAGAAAACTTGTATTATGCACAAAACAATTTTCTAGGGGTCCACTTCCGTAAAACCTCCTTATCCCTTTCTGTACCCATTCTTTTGTTCTCCTATCCTGAAACAGCCACCTGTAAGTCAGGACTACTTCTTTTTCCCTTCATAAAATGCAATTTCATTCCTCATACCTTTGTATTAACAAGACATACATCCTACTTTGCTTAAGCAACCAAGAACTGACCTTTATATTAGCATTCAATAGACTGGTGAACATAAACACCAGTGATAATTTCTAGAAAAAACATTGGTTTTCGTATAGAGAACATCTCAGGATGGCACCAGACACTATTCATTAATAGTATAAATCTCTTTAGTTTCTGTGTAAGAGGAAGGTAGTGTTAAGCAGTGACTGTTTTAGAATGTTATTTATATGGAAATGACCTAGATATTAAATACATTTTCATTACTTAGTTTAGCACAATGATAGAAATTCAGGTTACCAAAATCTGGAGAGGCTATTTTAGACGGACATTTCCAAGTATAATTATTTTTAATAGTTTATCTAAAAGCTCATATCACATTTATATTTTTTAGGAGTTTTTATGTGTTGTAGCCACGTGTTCCAGGAAACAAACTCACTCAGAAGGACAATGCAGATAGCGGAGTGCAGTTTATTACACCGGCAGGCCCAAGGCAGTCTCCTCTTAGCCAAGGACCCCGACCAGCATTTGTGAAAATCTTTTATACCCCATGTGTACGTGTCTGAACCCACCACTCCAAATTCCTTGAGACTTACATAAACCAAGGAAAATACAACCCCAATAACCCCATCATTCACGTGCTATGTGCTCATGTGCTCAAACAGTCAAACAATTAGCCAATAATCAATAAACCCGAGGTTACACTCCAATAGATACAGAAAAATTTATGGCCTGTCTGGAGGAAGGGGTGATTAGTGTCTGTTTTCTCTTAGGCGATGAGTAACCTAGATACGATCTTCAAGGTTCCCCTGTCTGGAAGGGGTCTTATCCTTCTGTTGTTTTCATAGGCACTAAACACAGAGTTCAGAGTCCATTGGAAAGGTGGCTGAGCATGATCAGCATGAACAGGCCTAGGATGGAGTCCAGGCCCTATGAATTCTTTCTTCATTCCCCCCTCTTGATGCTCTTAACTCATATTATGAGCATCATTCATAGGGATATATTGTACCCTGGCTCTCCGACTGCCAATTTGGGAGAATGACATCAGCCTTAGGGTTACAGAGGTCATAATACATTGTAAAATTCAGGGTCCACAAAGCAGAACTATCAAGACAACTACAACAGTGGTAAATATAGTTTTCCACCAATCGCCCTTCACGCAAGATAGGACCGAAGTCCAGAAAGGAATGTTTTCATTTGACATTGCTTTTACCTGGTTTTTCATGTCATCTAAAGCAGTCGATACATTGCCAGACAAGTCAAGAATGTATGCACAACATTCAACCTTAATTATAGCACAAGTCCCTCCTTGAGCAGCTGTGAGTATGTCCAAAGCCATTCTATTATGAATTACCACTTTTCTCATTTGGATTTGCTCTTCATTTAAGGCTTGGATGGCTTTTGTTCTGTCTAGGAGGGCCTGTTTTGTGAAATTAGTCAAGGCCTCTACTTTAACCATGATATCTGTTCTCCCTATAGAGGGTACGAATAAGGCAGCAATATACTCATACCATTGAAACACGGATCTTGTCCACCTAGCATGTAAATAAGGTAGATTTACTGGGGCTACTGGGGTAGATTTATAACAAGTAGGTTAGGCTTTTGTTACACTGGCATTTGTATCAAATGTAACCCCATGACCCGAGTCTACTGACTGTAGGTCTTACACCAAGAGAGCAAGGAGAGGTTATGATTGGCAAGAGAGAAGAAAGTCTCTTTTTGTCATCCCAGAAAAGAACAGAGTGGTTAAAATCTCCTTGGCAGAGTGGTGACGCCCACCAAAGAAGTCCATCCATCACTGACAGAGGCATAGCCCTACACACCCAGCAGTTGGAAGTGTTGTGGAAGTCTGTGTAGGAATGTGCCCACGAGATGAAAACATTGTCCTGCGTTGAAATGGAAGTTAAATTCAAAATCACGTTGATGAGGCCAAGCAGCAGGAGTTGATTGTGCGGCTTCATCCTGAAGGGGCTCGTCCAGGATCTTCTTTTCCTTCTTCTTAAGGATGGTCTTAGTCTCTCGAGGGTCAGCGGGGTCCCTCTGTGCAGTTCACTCAGCATTTTTTGGGTCTGTGTGGTATGTTCTCTTCACTCTTGTGTGATGGATCCAAGGGACAATACCTGCAACTTTAACTGCAGTAGGGGTAATTAGAATAACATAAGGGCCGTTTCACCAAGGGGCTAGCAAATCATGTTTCCAATCTTTGACCCATACTTGGTCACCAAGTGTAAACTCATGAATCTGTTCCCCAAGGGGGAACGGCACCCTTTTCTTATACAAACTTAGTTACCCGATTTATTACCTTACCCAGTTCCATCTGCTGTGAAATCCTATTCCCCCTTACCTGAGGCAAATTTGTTGACACCTGTTTTATTATGGGACAATTTCGTATGGAGAATAGCCTTGGGACTGTGGGGTCATCCTGAGTCTGAGCAGAGCCGTCGGAAGCAAGTCCACCCAGGAGCAGTCAGTCTCTATGATCCACTTGGAGTCTCTTTAATGTCTGGTTGGTTCATTCCACCATCTTAGAACTCTGGGCCTATATGCAGTGTGCAGTTTCCATTTGATGTTTAAAGTTTTGCTTACTTGTTGTACTAAATCAGCTACAAAAGCCGGGTCATTGTCTGAACCAATGCTGGTAGGAAGTCCAAATCTGGGAACTATTTCCCTAAGCAGGCACTGGGCTACTTCTGATGCTCTTTCATTCCAGGTAGGAAAAGCTTCTACCCATCCCAAGAACGTACATACCATGATCAGCAGGTAACAGAAGTGTCGGTGAGGTTTCATTTCAGTGAAGTCCACTTCCAAGTGTTCAAAGGGCAGCATGCCTTTCCGCTAAATACCCAGAGGTTTTTGTCTGAATACCTGAGAGGCAGCATTAACCTGTGAGCAGGCAGTATGGCCTACGTGAGTCGCTTGGTGTGTTTGGCTTACCAGATTGTGTGCCAGCTCCTCTGGTACCAATAATTTGCCACTTGGCAATTCCAACCATCCCTTTTCAGTCTTGATGGCCCCTTCCGCTTTGGCTAACCTAACAGCCGTTGTCCTTGTTTTATCAGGCTAGTGCCATCAGTATATAGGACACAGCTAGGGTCTGGAACCTTGTGTCCTTCTTTAAAACAAACCCCAGATACCTTACCTCCTCCTAGCAGATCTGTGCCTTCTTCTTCGACACCCGGTAACCTGCTTCCATCAGCAGCTGGAGCAGTGCTTTTGTCCCTTCTCAGCATTTTTCCTTGGTCTCGGCGGCCAGCAGCAGGTCATCCCCATATTGTAGGAGCCAACATCCATACTCTTCCGGATGGAATGAGTTCAGGTCAGAAGCCAAGGCTTCTCCAAAGATGGCTGGGGAGTTCTTAAACCCTTGTAGGGGAGTCCAGATGAGCTGTTACTTGGTGCCCCCGACTGGATCTTCCCATTCAAAGGCAAAGATGGGCTGTGACGCTGGGGCAAGGTGTATGCAGAAGAAGGCATCCTTGAGATCTAGGCGAGTATAAACTTTAGTCCTCGGCGGGAGGAGGCTAAGTAAGGTATAGGGGTTTGGAACAGTGGGGTGTAAAGTCACAGTAGCCTGGTTGACTAGCCTGAGATCCTATACAGGCCTATAGTCCTGTCCTCCTTCCTTTTTGACTGGCAGGATCAGTGTATTCCAAGCCAACTGGCACTCTACTAGAATGCCCGCTTGTTTCAATCTATTGATGTGGGGTAGTATGCCGGCCCAGGCCTCTATTGGTAGCAGGCACTGGCACATTCTAACCGGGATGGTGCCTGGTTTGAGTTCTATTATCATTGGGGCTTGATGTCTAGCCAGCCTGGGGGGAGGAGGGTTTGTGTTTCGCCCAGACCTCAGGGTATAATTGAGTTCGCTCTCTCTCATGCTCTTCCGGCCCACCTGGTTCTTCCTTTGGAGGCTCATGCAACCTCCACTCATCTTGGGGTGGTATTGAGAGAGAGAGCAAATAAGTCATAGTGTCCAACTGGAAGGTGGGCCTCTCCTCAGGGGAGAAAGTCACTTGTGCTCCTAGTTTGGAGAGCAAGTCTCTTCCCAACAGGGGTACTGAGCACTCAGGAATGTAGAGGAATTCATGAATCACTTGGTGCCCCCCCATCTGACATTTTCTGGGCTGGCAAAACGATTAATCATGTCTTCTCCCGATACCCCAGTTACAGCAGTAGTCTTTTTGGACAGTGGTGCCACAGGTTTTACTACCGACAGTTCTCTTCCTGTATCCACCATGAAGTCAGTGTTTTGGTCCCCCACTTCTAAGGTTACCATGGGCTCTCGGGGACCTGATATCTCTGAGCCCCGGCAGCCCTATTTAATTTCCAAGTCAGCAAGCCCCACAACTGTGGGAGCTTCCCCTTCCTTCCTTGCCTTAGGGCATTCATTCTTCCAGTGGCCAAAAGCTCGGCACCGGGCACACTGGTTTGGCTGTAACGGGGCTCAGGGCCTCCCCTGGGACCGGTTGAAGGACTTTCCTGTCCCTGGGGCAGAGGAGGTTTTCCGGAGGGCCCGAGATAGACTTTCCCAGAGCAGCAGCTAGCATTGTAAATCTCTTGTCTGTTCTCTTTCGTTCCTGTTCCCTCCAGCTCTCTGGCAGAGCGCAGTCTCTGCTTAATTCCAACGTCTCCCTCCCCCTCTTGTCTTGTATACCGGGAGAGACCGGTATAGCTTGGGCAGTTCGGCTGGAGCTGGATCCTGGAAGTGCTGGCCAGAGGCTTCTGTCACCGGGATTGGAGCCTGCCGAGGCTCTACGATCTCAGGAAGAGCTGGCAGAGGAGCAGCAGTTGCTGTAGGACTTCACCTGGCCGTGGATCAGGCATTAAGGAGGCCTCCGATCCTGGTGGAGCACTGAGGCAGGAGCGTCATTATCCAGTATGGAGGAGGGGTCAGGTTGACCTGTCCAAATCCTGTAGAATTTCCTTTTTTATCATCAGTCAATTTCTGTGCCATTAATATTTTTCCCTTTCCCTTCTGGATACAGAACCTTGTCCAAGTAGGAGGGTCTTGAGCTAACCCTAGCCATGAGTCAATATATGGATATTGATCCAGGTGTCCCGGCTCTCCTACTGTATAGACTGCTTCCACTATTTTTAAGTTCATGGTGTTCTCTGGTAGCCATCCTACTCCCATAGGGGACCATTCGACCTCACAGAGTATGTGGAGGTGGTTAGGCTTCATCTTCACCCCATAGTCTCCTCCTAATCCCATCTTAAAATTTTTAATCATGTACTCCAATACAGTTGCCTCAGATTCACTTCCTCCCATCTTGCTTACCTTCTCGGACCTTCTTCTACTTTTCTTTTTCGTCCTGTCTACGAAGTTCTCAGTACCCTGTGTACTTCTGATATTTCCACTCAATGACACTTAAATTGCCATTCTGCGTTCTTCCTAATTGGGGTGAGAAGAGCATTACCTGCCAGATTCCAGAGGGAGGAGAGGGATCGGCGTGCCTTCACCTGCTGGTCAGCACAGCCGAACCAGAAACCACGTGGTCCAAGACTGTTTCTCCCTTAAAGTCCGTTTTGTCTTGGTGGGCTTGATCAGGTGCGGATGAAAACACAGATGGGTTAAATATACCATGTCCCAGGCCATCTCCGGGAAAG
Source organism: Bubalus kerabau (assembly GCF_029407905.1). NCBI lineage: Eukaryota > Metazoa > Chordata > Mammalia > Artiodactyla > Bovidae > Bubalus > Bubalus kerabau. Next base: position 37,291,608 of record NC_073635.1, read on the forward strand.
CCAATTCATACTCACTTATGTATCCCCTTCCTTCTAGACTAACAATTCCGAGGGGGTCAAGAATTTCACAGCAGACGGGACACCTCCTGGGGGAGGGCAGAATACGAGTTTCCTATCCTAAAAATCCCCTGGCGATCGCTGGTAATAATTTTCCCTGAGATGGCGTGGACACATCTCCTAAATGACCTTCACAAATTTCCTTCCTAAACCATAGCACGCTTGTCGACCTGTGTACCAAGCAATCACTGCTGTCTGCCTATTCCAGGCCCCTGTGGGTCCGTGCCCCTTCTAGTCCCTCCCAGGGGGGTGATCAGGCCCCCTCTTCCACCCTACTGGGTGGGTTCCTCCCCACCTGAGCGCTCAGTTCCCTTGCTGCCGTTCACTACCTGCCAAAGTGAAGAAACCAGGCGTTGAAAGGCTGAATTCTTCCAGAGGGGCGAGGCGCCGTCCCCCCTCTAGGAGATTCAAGCCACAAAGCCTCGGGGTGGCCTCAAATGAGACCTGTCTCCTCAAAGTGAGGAGTTTCCCGGCCCATGCACCAAATGTTGTAGGCACGCATTCCGGGAAACAAACTCACTCAGAAGGACAAGGCAGATAGTAGAGTGCAGTTTATTACACCGGCGGGCCCAAGGCAGAGTCTCCTTCTTAGCCAAGGACCCTGACCAGCATTTGTGAAAATCTTTTATACCCCATGTGTACATGTCTGAACCCACCACTCCAAATTCCTTGAGACTTACATAAACCAAGGAAAATACAATCCAATAACCCCATCATTCACGTGCTATGTGCTCATGTGCTCAAACAGTCAAACAGTTAGCCAATAATCAATAAACCCAAGGTTACACTCCGACTGATACAGAACAATTTATGGCCTGTCTGGAGGAAGGGGTGATTAGTGCATGTTTTCTCTTAGGCGATGAGTAACCTAGATATGATCTTCAAGGTTCCCCTGTCTGGAGGGGGGTCTTATCTTTCTGTTGTTGTTTTCATAGGCACTAAACACAGAGTTCAGAGTCCATTGGAAAGGTGGCTGAGCATGTTCAGCATGAACAGGCCTAAGATGGAGTCCAGGCCCTGTGAATTCCTTATTCATTAGAGGCACTTTCCTTGTTGACAAACTGGTAACAGATATAACAATATAGCAATATTTAACTTATAATAAACCTAGGCACTATGAAAACTTTATGCTTAATATTAATGACTCTTAGACATGTCTATATTAGATTAGCAAACATTAATACTAGATATTTAATATTGACTATTTCCCAGTTCACGTGAATCTAAAATTCATTTAGGTTAATTTTTTCTTGTATTTAGAAATGTTTGATTTGTAAGTGCTTACTTTTCTTTAGGCCAATTAAATAAGAACTCATTTACAAATTCAGCAATATTATAAAAAAAACAGAAGACACACACTGAGACATACATAAATCCAGAAAGACAGACAGTGATCTCCTAGTTTTCCACCTTAGATTCAAAATATCTCTTTGACCCCCCTCTTTTATTTTTTAGCTTGAAGTTCTCATTTGCCCAAGGCTGAGGTCTCAGGCAAAGTGGGGAGTGTATTCCAAGCCCATGGAAAGGGTATACTTCAAGCTTTGCCCTAGGCAGGCCTTTTTAACAAGCTAGATGTTTTCAATTGCATATGCTAAAAGAACCAGTTTGCATTTTCCAAGGGAAAAAAAGAAAATCTCCTTTTGACCAATTTTCTTTGAAGTCTAAAGAATATCATGGCTATCCTGCATCAAAAAGTCATCTCTCCTTTCTGTAGTGATAGTTTTATGCCAAAATTATAGACCAAATAGTGCTCAAATTGACTCTGGTATCAGGGGCAGATCAGCTGATAAAAGCTTGGATTGTCCCACTGGTGGGAAGTGAGACCTTTTTCCCATTGGAAGACTCTGAAGGGTTAAGGGAATTTGCAGGAGTAGGGGAAGCTTGTCCATCCTACATGTACCATAATATTAATAATGCTTATTTACTTGACCAAAGTAACAAAAGATTTTAAAAATGAATATAAATCACTGAGAGACAAAGAAATTCATAACCTGTTATTGAAAGCTGCATTCTAAGAAAACTTTGTTTTCTTCACTTACATAATAGACTAAATTCCAGTCTGGTACCAACTAATCAGATAACAAAGAAACAAAATTTGCTTATCAGTTTGTTGGGGCCCATGTGAGAAAGCAGGAAGACACCATCTTGAAGCCTGTCAGCCAGGATGTGAACTGGGCCTGAACCCTGCCCAAGAGTGAGGAAACTGTTGCTAATAAAAATCAGGTCTCCTAGAGACTTCCCTCCCTACAGATGACAAACAGAGAATGCAGTTGAGGTCAGGCTGCCCCTGTTAGATTAACTATGGAGACATACCCCCTTGATGTATAATCATGGTTCCCCCTCTTTAACCTTAATTGCTTGTCCTCCTAGCACCTACTTGTTGTAAAACTCAATCATACACAATAAAGAGGATGCTAACATGTAACCAGTCACATAGTAGGGGGCATAAAACCGGGCTTGTTGTTGCAGGAAGGAGGACCCCTTCCAGGGCCTGAAACTGGGCTCTTGTCTAACAATCGGAAATGAATTGTCGCGGAGACACATGTGCTGACAAAGCAAGAGATTTTACTGGGAAAGGGCATCCGGGTGGAGAGCAGTAGGGTAAGGGAACCCAGGAGAACTGCTCTGCTGCGTGGCTTGTAGTCTCAGGTTTTATGGTGATGGGATTAGTTTCCAGGTGGTCTTTGGCCAATCATTCTAATTCAGAGTCTTTCCTGGTGGTGCACGCATCGCTCAGCCAAGATGGATGCTAGCGAGAGGGATTCCGGTGAAGAAGGAATTCATAGGGCCTGGACTCCATCTTAGGCCTGTTCATGCTGATCATGCTCAGCCATCTTTCCAATGGACTCTGAACTCTGTGTTTAGTGCCTATGAAAACAACAACAGAAGGATAAGACCCCCTCCAGACAGGGGAACCTTGAAGATCATATCTAGGTTACTCATCGCCTAAGAGAAAACATGCACTAATCACCCCTTCCTCCAGACAGGCCATAAATTGTTCTGTATCAGTCGGAGTGTAACCTTGGGTTTATTGATTATTGGCTAACTGTTTGACTGTTTGAGCACATGAGCACATAGCACGTGAATGATGGGGTTATTGGATTGTATTTTCCTTGGTTTATGTAAGTCTCAAGGAATTTGGAGTGGTGGGTTCAGACATGTACACATGGGGTATAAAAGATTTTCACAAATGCTGGTCAGGGTCCTTGGCTAAGAGGAGACTCTGCCTTGGGCCCGCCGGTGTAATAAACTGCACTCTACTATCTGCATTGTCCTTCTGAGTGAGTTTTTTTCCCGGAATGCGTGGCTACAACACTGGGAAGTGGACGGACAAGCGATGTCTCCTTTAGACCTTTCCCGAGTTCTTCCGGTTGGTGGTGGCTTATTAGTTCTGTATTCCTTATCAGGATCTCCTGTCATAAAACAACTCATGCAAATGGTTACTATGGTGCCTGGCCAGGGTGGGTGGTTTCAATCAGTGAGCTTCCCCTAACACTTTCAGAAACATCAAGGTCCTTTTTGGGAACAGATTCCCCTTGGACCCACTGGCATAATAAACGGTACTCCACTGTCTTGATTGTCCTCTGAGGTGTGTTTTGTGACTCCACAAAACACAGGTTAACCTGTTCCACAACAGGTTAACCTTAAACAGTCTTTTCGATAAATCTTGAAGTAGCGGTATTCATGGAAAGGCATCAGAGTGAAACCACAGAAGGCATGTTTAAAATCTGATTAAATTACAATTGACAAGGCAACCTGATCATTGCTGTGACTTGTAACATTTTAACATGATAACTAGAATTATAACTCACAGCATTTTACCAGGACATATCAGATTTTCATGAATTTCAGCTAATTTCTAGGATATCTATATTCGTAACATCAATCATACAATATAACCTGAGAAGATTCATCACCCCTTCCAACAACAGTTTCCCTGTAATTTCACATGTCAAATGAACTCAGGTTGCTTAATATCTCTCTTTGGGATGTCTCAGGGGCCCTCTGAAGCCTCCAAAGTTAGCTAGAAGTCAACTATTTTGGAAGGTTTATTGATAAATATCAAAAGGGTTTATAACAGTCAGGGAGGATACTTAGCCACTTAGCCAAAGTTAACAAAAGATTTCAAAGGTAAACATAGAACTGATCACTTAAGAGGTAAAGAAACTTAAAATCCATTATCAAAGGCAGTTCAACATCTCAAGAAAACTTGTATTAGGCCCAAAACTCTTTTCTGGGGGTCCAGTTTCCATAAAACCTCTTTATCCCTTTCTGTACCCATTCCTTTGCTTCTCCCATCCTGAAACTGCCATCTGTAAGTTAGAACTACTTCTTTTTCCCTTCATAAAATGCAATTTCATTCCTCATACCTTCTGTAATAACAAGACATACATCCTATTTTCCTTAAGGAACCAAGAACTGACCTTTATGTTAGCATTCTATAGATTGGTGAACATATGTACCAGTGAATATATCTTAAAAAACTTTTTTTGCTTTCTTATAGAGAACATCTCAGGATGGCACCAGACTCTATCCATGAATAGTCGAAAATCTCTAGTTTCTGTGTAAGAGGAAGGTCCTGTCAAGTAGTGAACGTTTCAGAACCTTATTTATTTGGAAATGACCTAGCTATTCAATACACTGTTTAGCACAATGATAGAAAATCAGGTAACCAAAATCTGGAGAGACTATTTTAAGTTCAGTTCAGTTCAGTTCAGTTGCTCAGTCGTGTCTGACTCTTTGCGACCCCATGGATTGCAGCCTGCCAGGCTTCCCTGTCCATCACCAACTCCTGGAGCTTGCTCAAACTCATATCCGTCGAGTCGGTGATGCCATCCAACCATCTCATTCTCTGCCATCCCCTTCTCCTCCTGCCATCAATCGAGACTATTATAGACAGCCATTTCTAAAGTATAATTATTTTTAATAGTGTATCTAAAAGCTCATATCATATTTACATTTTTTAGGAGTTTTTTTTTTTTTTTGAGGTACTTTCCTTGTTAAACTTGTAACAGATACAACAATATAGCAATATTTAACTTATAATAAACCTAGGCACAATGAAAAATTTATACTTAATGTTAATGACTCTTAGACATGTCTATATTAGAGTAGCAAACAAACATTAATACTAGATAATATTGACTATTTCCCAGTTCATGTGAATCTGAAATTCATTTAGGTCAATTTTTTCATGTATTTAGAACTGTTTGATTTGTAAGTGCTTCCTTTTCTTTAGGCCTATTAATTAAGAACTCACAACTTCAGCAATATTATCAAAACACAGAAGACACACACTGAAACATATATAAATCCAGACAGACCGATAGACAGAGATTTCCTAGTTTTCTGCCTGAGATTTAAAATATCTCTTTGACCCTTGTCTTTTTTTTTTTTTCTCTGCTAGAGGTTCTCATTTGCTCAAGGTTGTGGTTTTAGGCATATGGGGCAGTGTATTTCAAGACCAAGGAAAGGGTTAACTTCAAGCTTTGCCCTAGGCATGCTTTTTTTAACAAGCTAGTTGTTTTCAACTGCATATGCAAAAAGAACTGGCTTTGCAGTTTCAAAAACAAAAAAATTCATTTTAACCAATTTTCTCTGGAGTCTACAGAATATTTTGGCCATCCTGAGTCAAACAGTCATCTTTCCTTTCTGTAGTACTAGTTTTATTCCGAAATTATAGACCAAATAGTGCTCAAATTGACTTGGATATCAGGGGCAGATCATCTGATACAAATCTTGGATTGTCCCCCTTGTGGGAAGTGAGACCTTTTTCCCATCAAAAAAATCTGAAGGGTTAAGGGAATTTGCAGAAGTAGGGGAAGCTTCCTCCATCCTACATGTAGGATTATCTTAAATAATGCTTATTTATATACCAAAATTACAAAAGATTTTAAAAACAAATATAAATCACTGAAAGGCAAAGAAATTCATAATCTGGTATTGAAAAGCTACATTCTAAGAAAACTTTGTTCTTTTAACCTAGACAGCAGACTGAATTCCAGTCTTGTAGCAGCTTACCAGATAACAAACAAAAATTTATCGGTTAACCTTAGAAAAGTCTTTTTTATAAATCTTGAAGTAGCAGTATTCTTGCAAGGGCATCAGAGTGAAACCATAGACGGCATGTTTAAAATCTGATTAAATTGCAATTGACAAGGTAATGAAAGGTTGTTGTTGAATCATGCGAATACACCGGGATTCTTGGCCCCTGGAGGAGAAGAATTCAATCCGGGGCCAGAGAGGAGGCTTGATCGCTCAGAGCTTTTGTGTAATAAAGTTTTATTAAAGTATAAAGGAGATAGAGAAAGCTTCTGACATAGACATCAGAAGGGGGCAGAAAGAGTACCCCCTTGCTAGTCTTCAGCTGGATGTTATATAGTCACTAGCAGTCTGTTAATGAAAGAAAGGAATGTCTTATAATTTAGAATAGCACCAGGCCCCTCGCCCATAAGATGCATTTTGGGATAATCTTGGCACCAAATGGTTTATCTTGGGCCATAAAATAATTAACTTGAATCTTAAAGAAGGGCAGACCACCATACAAATAGTTTCATTTTCATAGATTAGGGGAACAATATCTGAGTATAACATACTGGTTTGTCAAGTAGGTTTTGGGCCAAGAGGCGGAACCGACTTGGAGACAGAGTTTGGGGTAAAGGCGTAGTACATTAGCATAACTTAAGACAAACATTTCCATAAGAAAAAGGCATGGTTATCTCTAGGCTCAAGAATAGCTAACTTCAGGCGAAACCAGGTGTCATTATGGCAACACAGTATTTTAAGAGAAACCACTCTTTAAATTTGTATAGAGAAGGAAAAAAATATTGCTAGTTTGTTTCCTCCTGCCGCTTAAGAGAGATAAAAATGTCTGACACTTGCAGGCTATTTCTTCCATTTGGAGACCCCTGGCCTTCCTGCCTGTTACCCTCTCAGTAACCTGGTCATTGCTGTGACTTATAACACTTTAACATGATAACTAGAATTATAACTGACAGCATTTTACCAGGACATATCAGATTTTCATGAATTTCACCTAATTTCTAGGATGTCTATATTACTAACATCAACCATACAATATGACCTAAGAAGATTTATCACTCCTTCTAACAATACTTCCCATGTAATTTAACATATCAAATGAACCCAGGTTGCTTAATATCTCTTTTTGGGATGTCTCAGGGGCCCTTTGAAGTCAAGTTATTTAGGAAGTTTTATTGATAAATATCAAAAGGGTTTATAATAATCAGGTAGGATCATATAAGTCACTGTGAAGCAATAGTTATCCAGACTTAACCAAAGTTAACAAAAGATTTCAAAGGTAAACATAGAACAGATCACTTAAGAGGTAAAGAAACTTAAAATCCATTATCAAAGGGAGTTCAATATCTCAAGCAAATGTGTATTATGCACAAAACCCTTTTCTCTGTGTCCACTTTCCAAAAACCTCTTTATCCGTTTCTGTACCCATTCCTTTGTTTTCCCATCCTAAAACAGCCACCTGTAAGTCAGAACTGCTTCTTTTTCCCTTCATAAAATGCAGTTTCATTCCTCATACCTTCTGTAGTAACAAAACACATCCTACTTTCCTTAAGCAACCAAGAACTGATCTTTATATTAGCATTCTATAGATTGGTATACGTACATATTGATACATATGTACCAGTGATAATTTCTAAAAAAAAATTTGCTTTCGTATAGAGAACATCTCAGGATTGCACCAAACACTATTCATTAATAGTATAAATCTCTTTAGTTTCTGTGTAAGAGGAAGGTAGTGTTAAGTAGTGAATGTTTCAGAATCTTGTTTTATTGGGAAATGACCTAGCTAATTAATAAACTTTCATCACTTAGTTTAGCACAATGATAGAAATACAGGTTATCAAAATCTGGAGAGACAATTTTAGACAGACATTTCTGAAGTGTAATTATTTTTAATAGTTTATCTAAAAGTTCATATCTCATTTACATTTTTTTTGGAATTGTTTTTCTTGAGGTACTTTCCTTGTTGACAAACTTGTAACAGATATAACAATATAGCAATATTTAACTTATAATAAACCTAGGCACAATGAAAATATTATGTTTAGTGTTAATGACTGTTACATGTGTATATTAGATTAGTAAACAAACATTAATACTAGATATTTAATATTGACTATTTCCCAGTTCATGTGAATCTGAAATTCATTTAGGTTATTTTTTTCTTTTATTTAGAAATGTTTGATTTGTAAGCATTTAATTTTCTTTATGGGCTTCCCTTGTGGCTCAGCTGGTAAACAATCCATATGCAATGCAGGAGACCTGGGTTCGATCCCTGGGTTGGGGAGATCCCCTGGAGAAGGGCAAGGCTACCCTCTCCAGTATTCTTGCCTAGAGAATCCCAGGGACAGAGGAGCCTGTTGGGCTGCCCTCTATGGGGTTGCACAGAATCAGACATGACTGACACGACTTAGCAGCAGCAGCAGCAGCAACAGAATTGCTAAATTTTGAGTTTACTCTACCAACAAATGTCCATCTAGTCAAGGCTATGGTTTTTCCAGTAGTCATGTATGGATGTGAGAGCTGGACTGTGAAGAAAGCTAAGCGCCAAAGAATTGATGCTTTTGAACTGTGGTGTTGGAGAAGATTTTCGAGAGTCCCTTGGACTGTAAGAAGATCCAACCAGTCCATTCTGAAGGAGATCAGTCCTGGGTGTTCTTTGGAAGGGATGATGCTAAAGCTGAAACTCCAGTACTTTGGCCACCTGATGCGAAGAGTTGACTCATTGGAAAAGACTCTGATGCTGGGAGGGATTGGGGGCAGGAGAAAAAGGGGACGACAGAGGATGAGATGTCTGGATAGCATCACTGACTCGATGGACGTGAGTCTCAGTGAACACCGGGAGTTGGTGATGGACAGGGAGGCCTGGCGTGCTGTGATTCATGAGGTCACAAAGAGTCGGACACGACTGAGCGACTGAACTGAACTGAACTGACTGAAGTTTATCCCACAAGGATATTAAAAAAAAATGAAACAAATCTCTCCTATCATCACCAAGGCTATTGGGAGGTCTGTAGAAGACCCCATGCAAGGGAGATTCTATCTCTTGGGACAGCCCTGCTTCAGCATCTCCCTAAACCAGGAACCTAGGACAGCTGAGTACACTTGAAGTTCCTTCCTTGATCTCCAGGGCTTTTGTGAAAGACAGTTTTTTGACGGACAGCGGTGGGGGAAGGTTTTGGGATGATTCAAGTGGAGTCCATTTATTGTGTACTCTGTTTCTATTTCTATGGTCTTCCCTGGTGGCTCAGTCTGTAAAGAGTCTGCCTGCAGTGTAGAAGACCTGGGTTCAATCCCTGGGTTGGGAAGATCTCCTGAAGAAGGAAATGACAACCCACTGCAGTATTCTTGCCTGAAGAATTCAATGGACTGAGGAGCCTGGTGGGCTACAGTCCATAGAGTCACAAAGAGTTGGACATGACTGAGTGACAAACACTTATTTCTATTATTATTACATCAGCTCCACCTCAGATAATCAGGTATTAGATCCCAGAGTTTGAGGGCCCCTGCTTTAGTTCCCTCTTTCATCTCCATCATATTGGAGAAGAAAATGGCAACCCACTCCAGTGTTCTTGCCTGGAGAATCCCAGGGATGGCAGAGCCTGGTGGGCTGCCGTCTATGGGGTCACACAGAGTTGGACACGACTGAAGCGACTTAGCAGCAGGTTTAGTTCCCTCTTTCATCTTCTACATAGTTCCAGCCTGCTTTCTCTTCCTCTTCCACCTACAGAACTGCCTGTTGGGCTTCTCTGAAGGTGACTATGAGTCTCATTCCCTCACTTCCTTTCCTCTGAGTCCCTTCTCTTAGCTGGGTTTCCCTGATCTCCATTTAGGCACTTTTGCCCCATGTGGTCCTAGTGGTAAAGAACCTACCTGCCAATGCAGGAGTTCGATCCCTGGGTTGGGAAGATCCCCTGGAGGCGGGCACAGCAACCCACTCCAGTATTCTTGCCTGGAAAATTCCCATGGACAGAGGAGCCTGGTGGGTTATAATCCATAGGGTTGCAAATAGCTGGACATGACTGAAGCGATTTAGCACAGCATACCAGAGGACCTTTGACTGCAGAGTCATGTGATTGTTTTGGCTCTTTGGAGTCCCTTTTCATTCCATGTGTATGTTAGGGTCAGCTTGTGTATTTCTTCCTAAAGGCCTTTTTAAATTCATATTGAATCTTCATTTCAGATTGAAGATGCATTACATAGTATTGCCATCTTACGTCTTTCCATTGCTATGGGAATATCTGTACATGTATTTATGATATTTTTCGGCAATCATGATAATTTCCAGTGTGTCAGTCTTGTCATCCTCATACCTCAATGGCAAAGTATTTTATTAATATTGACATTATTGAAAGGGAATTGTTTTTTAAATTCCTTTTCAGATTATTATTTGCTAGTGTATACAGCTAAAACTGCAATCATTTATTTTTATCAGTTTGGACAGCTTGATAGTTGTCTTTACTTTCTCATATATTTACTATGTCTCACCCCTAGTCTCAGTCATTTCTTCAAAGACCTTCTTTTTTTTAACATTAAATTATTTTTGGCTATGCTGTGTCTTTGTTGCTGCATGCAGGGTTTGTCCAGTTGCAGTGAGCAGAGGCTACTAGTTGCCCCTGGGTATGTGGAATCTTCTAGGACCAGGGACTGAACCCGTGTTCCCTGCATTGGCAGGCAGATTCTTTACCACTGAGCCACCAGGGAAGCCCTCAGGCATATTTTAGATTCTAGTTTCGATTCTAGTTTTCCACACGTGTATCTGGTAAGAAAGGCCAGGATCAAGAGGCCTGGGAGCTGGGAATCTTCAGCCATAGTTCTGGCTGTGCCGTCAAAAGCCCTGGGGCCTTTGGCGAGCACCTCAACTTTCCTGGGACTGTTTCCTCCCCTCAAAAATGCCCTGCTGTTGGACTGTAGCCCACCAAGCTCCTCTGTCCTTAGGATTTCTGAGGCAAGAATATTGGAGGGGGTGCCATTTCCTTCTCTACAAGATAGCGTTTTGAAGATATTTTCTCCTGGATTGTGGTTTTGATGAAGGAAGGGGAATCCTTTCCAGGGCATGAGAGTGGGTTCTTGTCTGACACTTGGAAAAGAATTGTCTGAGGAGAGGAGTGCTGCCCAAGCAAGAGACTTTATTGGGAAGAGTTGCTGGGGCAGAGGGCAGGAGGTTGAGGGAAACTGAGAGAACTGCTCTGCCACATGACTCACAGTCTCAGGTTTTATGGTCATTGGGTTAGTTTCTGGTTTGTCTCTTGGCAGTCATTCTGAATTGGAATCCTTCCTGGGGGCATATGCATCACTCAGTTGAGATGGATTCCAGCAAGGAGAATCCTGGGAAGTTGGTAGGACCTATGGACTGGAGTCTCCCATCTCCTTTTGACTTCTCCAGAATTCTTCTGGTTGGTGGTAGCTTGTTAGTTCTTTGTTCCTTACCAGGACCTCCTTTTGTAAGAAGACCCCTGCAAGTGTATTCTCTGGTGCCTGGCAAGGGTGGGTGGTCAGTGGTTCCTTTAACAGTTTGTCTTTTGGTTTTCTTGAATAAGGTCCTTCACAGAGTGAATCTATAAAATTTTAAAAGTCAGTGTTTTGAATAATTTATATTAATAGTTTGATAAGTTGGCTTTTTTGTTGTGTGTTAGAACTCATCACCAGACCAAAGGTTATGTAGATATTTTGCTATTTTCTAAAATTTTTTATAGTTTTTTAAATTGAATTATGGTGCTAGTTGCAAAGTTCGTGTTTATGTTCATTTCATTCCATACGCTTTTTTTAAACAGTTATTTATTTTTAGTTGATTGATGATTGCTTTACAATATTGGTTTGATTTGTCATACATCAACATGAATTAACCAAACATGTACATATGTCCCCTCCCTCTTGAATCTCCCTCCCCCAACACCCATTCCCACCTCTCTAGGTTATTACAGAGTCCCAGTTTGAGTTCCCTGAGCCATACAGCAAATTCCCACTGGCTGTCTATTTACATGTGTTGGTGCATATGCATCCATGCTGCTCTTTCCATTCATCTCACTCTCTCCATTTTGTCCCCAGCCCTTGTCCGTAAGTCTGTTCTCTATGTCTGCATCTCCATTGCTGGTATGTGAACAGATATGTCAGTACCATCCTTCTAGATTCCATATATATGCTTTAATATACAATATTTGGTTTTCTCTTTCTGACTTACTTCACTGTTTAATAGGCTCTAGGTTCATCCACTTCATTAGAACTGACTCAAATGTGTTTTATGGCTGCATTCCATATAGTCTTTAATTGTTCCTTAGCCATGTTTTGAGAAGGGTCATGGAGATATTCGACTCCATTTCAGTTTGGGCTCCCAGTCTTAGTGTACACAGCAGAGACGCATTCTGGATGAGACCTCTGGGGTTTGTGAGCGCGGTGCTGCCCACTCTTCTCTAGTGGCCCACAAGGGGCACCTAACCCACCTCTGACCCACGGGGCGCTCCCACGTTTTGCCTTCAGACTTGGCAACAGCTGGCAGGAACTTTGTCTCCTCAGGACCGTCAGGGTGTAGGCTTGTGGATAATGGGACTGCGTCCAGGCTGAGAGGAGCAGGGTTGCCTCAGAACCCACCAGCAAGGAGGCGCTGCAAGAGGGAAAAGTGAGGACGAAGTAGACGTTTCCTGTGTCCAGCTGAGTGATGACCGGAGGTCCATCTCAGAGGACTCTGGAGGGAAAGAGCTCCATGTGCAAGACGGTGGGTTTTTAGTTAGATTTCTATTAGATGATCTAGAGGATGATCACTGATGTTCTTTAGTGTTGGTGGCCAGTTTTCCTGTCACTGTTTCTTGAGAGGACTGTCCTTTCCTCTTTGCATATTCTTGGCTTGATTTTCATGAACTGACCACATACATGTGGGTTTATTCCTGGGCTCTATTCTTTCCTCTAGTCCATGTGTCTGTGTTTGTGCAGGTTTCTCTCTGTTGGGTTACTCCAGCTCTGTGATGTAGTTTGAAGTCCAAGAGGAAGATGCCTCCAGATGTGTTCTTTCTCAGTCTTTTTGGCTCTTTAAGGCCCTTTTCAATATTAGCAGACTAATATTAAGAATATTTATATTTCTATGAAAAATGCCATTGAATATTATTTTGTTGATGGCTTTGGTTGGAATGGACATTTTAATTACTCATTGTTCCAGTGTGTGAAGATGGAATGTTTTTCTGTTCATTTGTGTTTTCTTTGGTTTCTTTCTTTTTTTTTTTTCATGTTTTTTAAAAAAAATTTTTTACTTTACAATGTTGTATTGGTTTTGCCATACATCAACATGCATCCACCACGGGTGTACACATGTTCCCCATCCGGAACCCCCCTCCCACCTCCCTCCCCATACCATCCCTCTGGGTCATCCCAGGGCACCATCCCCAAGCTTCCTGTATCCTGCATCGAACCTGTACTGGTGATTCATTTCTTATATGATATTACACATGTTTTGATGCCATTCTCCCAAATCATCCTCCCCTCTTTGGTTTCTTTACCAGTGCTTTCTAGTTTTTTGACTACTCGTTTTTTTATGTCCTTGGTTAAATTTGTTGCTAGATGTTTAATTCTTTTTGATGCAATTATAAATAGGATTTTCTTATTTTTTGTTTTTGATTGTTGTTAGTGTATAGAAACGCAACTGATTTTTGTATACTGATCGGGATTGTAAATTGTAGTATTTTATATGATTGTAAATTGATCCTAAATTATTCAACTTTACTGAATGTAGTCTAACAACTTTTTGTGAAATTATGTGGAAAATTTTACTTGTAAAATTTGTTTCTCCTGCAATAGGTCATCCAGCGGACCCAAGATGTGGCTACTAATAGATTTCCCACAGTGCTTCTTTATTCCATGTGAACTCCTACAAGGGCAGTGAGCATCACAACTTCCCTTGAACTTGATCTGGGTAAGTCTTGGCCTCTATAAGAAAGTTTCTTGCATGTCTGATCTGATTTTCTTTTGTGGTATTGACATGGTTGTTTTGAAAAATAATTTACTTTCCAGTACTTTAAAATGTACAGAAAATTCCTAGTAATGGTAAAAAGTACTCATTTGCCACATCATCTAAAATACTCTGTGTTTCATCCAAAATGGGTGCATTCTCCTGCAGAACCAGCACATAACCTCCAAAATCAGAAAATCATATGGTTTCTACATTATAATGTTATCCACAGCCCCACTTCCACTTTCAGCAATTGTCCAATTGTATGAATATATCTTTTTTTCCCATCCCCACCTTTTTTTTTTCTTTTTTTTTAGAGTGTTATTGGGATTTTCAGTTATTTGGACAAACTTGATGGATTTAAAGCAGACATGATGAATGTGGGATCTTGGCAGCCTTTTCTATATGGATTTTTTTCATTAAAGATGGTTTCATTCATGTTGTAACATGTATCAATACTACATTCTTTTTTCCCATAGTAATTAAAAATAAATAACATACCATTTATCATTTACATATTTGTAAGTATACAGTATTGTAGTATGAACTGCCTTTACTTGTTTTGCAAACCAGTTTAATAATGCCTACCTTGTGCGTACTTTGGAGAAACTCAGGAAACTGAGTCAGTGACTGAAATGGCCCAAGATATCACCTTAGATACCATCTTCATTTAAAAACAAAACAGGGACTCCTGGTGGTCCAGTGACTAAGACTTTGCACTCCCAAACAAGGAGGCGCAGGTTCGATCCCTGACTAGGGAACTACATCTGCCATGCCACAACTAAGAGTTTACATGCTGTAGCTAAGTATCTGGCTTGCTTCAAGGAAGGTCAGCCTGGGTCAGCCAAATAAAATAAATAAATATTAAAAAAAAATAAACAAAGGAAAGGGAGGGTATGGTTGTGCAGATTTACATCTTAGCTTTCCCTATTGATAAAAAAAAAGTTTCACAAGACTATCATCCATCTGTCTTGGTATATAGAGAGAATTCCTTTGAAATGAGATTTCTCTTGTCAGTGTGACTCACGAAAGAGCCATCTTGACTTGGGTTTCGAGATGATCATGTGTCCTCTTAGGAAAAAAAGGTTAATTAGGTCCAAATAGTCTCATGCAGATAGAGGTATATTTTGGGGTAGAATTTGCTCCCTTTCATTTTGGATGTATCCAATTTGCTTACACAGTCATCTACCGAAGACATCATTTGAAAGTTTTTAGCTATTACAAGTAGAGCTGCTGTGTATAATTGTGCGATAGTTTTGTTTGGACCCTTTTTCAAAGCTATTTTCTAAAGACTAGATGTGTAGTGTTCAGTTCTTAGGTGAGCCTTGTTTAGCTGTGGAAAAATCCAGCTAAGTTGCTCCATGGCATGTGGGATCTTCCTGAGTAAGGGATTGAACCTGAGTCTCTTGCATTGTCAGATTCTTTACGACTGAGTCACCAGGGGCTTTTTTTTTGTTTGTTTGTTTACTGGTATGCTTATTTACTATCTGTATGTTTTCTTTGGTCAGGTGTTCAGATTTATACATTTTGAATGAGGTAGGAATTGTTCTAGATTTTTTTTGGTATAGTTGGAGTACAATCCTTTATCAGATATGTATTTTGTAAATATATTTTTCTGTGGTTTGTGTTTAGGTTTTGTGAAAAAGGTTTTTCACAGAGTTTAAATTTCTAATTTTTTAAAGTTCGTGTTATAAATTTTATATCCTTTTTTGGATAGGTTTTTTTGTTAAAATTCATAAGCAAAACTGAGGTGCTGTAGATAAAGTTTTAAGCAAAGCTGACGTAATGTAGATACAGTTTTACATTTATGTATTGAGAAGTTTGAATGAAGTTGGTGTAAGTTGTAAAATTATGTCTACATTCATTTGATTGCACATTGTTTCCAATTATTTGTATAATTGGTTTTGGAGACGTCATGGGAAGTCAGTTTCCCCAAGGGAAACTGGGTCCATGAAACATCAACTCTCTTTGACCCCTGGGAATCACTTTCTGCTTTTTCTGGCTTTTAATTTGACTTATTTGGATATCTCATACTAGTGGAATCACAGAACGTTTGTCCTTTTTGGTCTGGTTTGTTTCTCTTAACATAATGACCAAAAGGTTCATCCACATTGTAGCATTGTCAGAATTACTGACTTTTGGAAGGAAAGTTATGACCAACCTAGAGCAGATCAGATCAGTTGCTCAGTCGTGTCCGACTCTTTGCAACCCCATGAATCGCAGCACACCAGGCCTCCCTATCCATCACCAACTCCTGGAGTTCACTCAGACTCACGTCCATCGAGTCAGTGATGCCATCCAGCCATCTCATCCTCTGTCGTCCCCTTCTCTTCCTGCCCCCAATCCCTCCTAGCATCAGAGTCTTTTCCAATGAGTCAACTCTTCGCATGAGGTGGCCAGAATAATGGAGCTTCAGCTTTAGCATCATTCTTTCCAAAGAAATCCCAGGGCTGATCTCCTTCAGAATGGACTGGTTGGATCTCCTTGCAGTCCAAGGGAGTCCAAGGGAGTCCAAGAGTCTTCTTGCAGTTCAAGGGAGTCCAAGAGTCTTCTCCAACACCACAGTTCAAAAGCATCAATTCTTCGGCGCTCAGCCTTCTTCACAGTCCAACTCTCACATCCATACATGACCACAGGAAAAACCATAGCCTTGACTAGTCGGACCTTGTTGGCAAAGTAATGTCTCTGCTTTTGAATATGCTATCTAGGTTGGTCATAACTTTCCTTGCAAGGAGTAAGCGTCTTTTAATTTCATGGCTGCAGTCACCATCTGTAGTGATTTTGGAGCCCAGAAAAATAAAGTCTGACACTTTCCACTGTTTCCCCATCTATTTCCCATGAAGTGATGGGACCAGATGCCATGATCTTCGTTTTCTGAATGTTGAGCTTTAAGCCAACTTTTTCACTCTCCACTTTCACTTTCATCAAGAGGCTTTTTAGTTCCTCTTCACTTTCTGCCATAAGGGTGCTGTCATCTGCATATCTGAGGTTATTGATATTTCTCCCAGCAATCTTGATTCCAGCTTGTGTTTCTTCCAGTCCAGCGTTTCTCATGATGTACTCTGCATATAAGTTAAATAAGCAGGGTGACAATATACAGCCTTGACGAACACCTTTTCCTATTTGGAACCAGTCTGTTATTCCATGTGCAGTTCTAACTGTTGCTTCCTGACCTGCATACAAATTTCTCAAGAGGCAGATCAGGTGGTCTGGTATTCCCATCTCTTTCAGAATTTTCCACAGTTTATTGTGATCCACCCAGTCAAAGGCTTTGGTATAGTCAATAAAGCAAAAATAGATGTTTTTCTGGAACTCTCTTGCTTTTTCCATGATCCAGCAGATGTTGGCAATTTGATCTCTGGTTTTTCTGCCTTTTCTAAAACCAGCTTGAACAACTGGAAGTTCACGGTTCACGTATTGCTGAAGCCTGGCTTGGAGAATTTTGAGCATTATTTTACTAGCGTGTGAGCTGAGTGCAATTGTACGGAAGTTTGAGCATTCTTTGGCATTGCCTTTCTTTGGGATTGGAATGAAAACTGACCTTTTCCAGTCCTGTGGCCACTGCTGAGTTTTCCAAATGTGCTGGCATATTGAGTGCAGCACTTTCACAGCATCATCTTTCAGGATTTGGAATAGCTCAAATGGAATTCCATCACCTCCACTAGCTGTGTTTGTAGTGATGCTTTCTAAGTCCCACTTGACTTCACATTCCAGGATGTCTGGCTCTAGGTCAGTGATCACACCATCATGATTATCTGGGTTGTGAAGATCTTTTTTGTACAGTTCTTCTGTGTATTCTTGCCACCTCTTCTTAATATCTTCTGCTTCTGTTAGGTCCATACCATTTCTGTCCTTTATCAAGCCCATCTTTGCATGAAATGTTCCTTTGGTATCTCTGATTTTCTTGAAGAGATCTCTAGTCTTTCCCATTCTGTTGTTTTCCTCTATTTCTTTGCATTGATCACTGAAGAAGGCTTTCTTATCTCTTCTTGCTATTCTTTGGAACTCTGCATTCAGATGTTTATATTTTTCCTTTTCTCCTTTGCTTTTCACTTCTCTTCTTTTCACAGCTATTTGTAAGGCCTCCCCAGACAGCCATTTTGATTTTTTGCATTTCTTTTCTATGGGAATGGTCTTGATCCCTATCTCCTGTACAATGTCATGAATCTCATTCCATAGTTCATCAGGCACTCTAGCTATCAGATCTAGGCCTTTAAATCTATTTCTCACTTCCAGTGTATAATCATAAGGGATTTGATTTAGGTCATACTTGAATGGTCTAGTGGTTTTCCCTACTTTCTTCAATTTAAGTCTGAATTTGGCAATAAGGAGTTCATGGTCTGAGCTACAGTCAGCTCCTGGTCTTGTTTTTGCTGACTGTATAGAGCTTCTCCATTGTTGGCTGCAAAGAATATAATCAATCTGATTTCGGTGTTGACCATCTGGTGATGTCCATGTATAGAGTCTTCTCTTGTGTTGTTGGAAGAGGGTGTTTGTTATGACCAGTGCATTTTCTTGGCAAAACTCTATCAGTCTTTGTCCTGCTTCATTCTGTATTCCTAGGCCAAATTTGCCTGTTACTCCAGGTGTTTCTTGACTTCCTACTTTTGCATTCCAGTCCCCTATAATGATAAGGACATCTCCAACCTAGATAGCATATGCAAAAGCAGAGACATTACTTTGCCAACAGAGGTCCATCTAGTCAAGGCTATGGTTTTTCCTGTGGTCATGTATGGCTGTGAGAGTTGGACTGTGAAGAAGGCTGAGCGCCGAAGAATTGATGCTTTTGAACTGTGGTGTTGGAGACGACTCTTGAGAGTCCCTTGGACTACAAGGAGATCCAACCAGTCCATTCTGAAGGAGATCAGCCCTGGGATTTCTTTGGAAGGAATGATGCTAAAGCTGAAACTCCAGTACTTTGGCCACCTCATGCGAAGAGTTGACTCATTGGAAAAGACTCTGATGCTGGGAGGGATTGAGGGCAGGAGGAGAAGGGGACGACAGAGGATGAGATGGCTGGATGGCATCACTGACTCGATGGATGTGAGTTTCAGTGAACTCCGGGAGTTGGTGATGGATAGGGAGGCCTGGTGTGCTGCGATTAATGAGGTCGCAAAGAGTTGGACATGACTGGGCAACTGAACTGAACTGAACTGAACTGAAAGGCCTAATCATATTCCATTATGTTTGTATACCACAGTTTGTTTATGAAATTGTATGTTCATTGACACTCAGATTGCTTCTGTTTGTTGGCCACAGTGAATAATGCTATTGTGAATATAAGTGTGGAAATATGCATTTTTTTCAGCCCCTTTTCCCAAAGCTTTTGGGTACATAACATGAATTAGAATTGAAATATCATATATTAATTCCATGTGTTAGTTTTGGAGTAATTTCTGTAATGTCTCGCACAGTGGCAGCACCATTTCAGTTTATTTTTTGTATGGTAGAATACTGTTCAAGCTTTTGCATATACCCTGTTTTGCATATTCATTCACCCACCGATGGACACTTGAATGGGTTCTACCTTTGGGCTATTGTGATAATGTTGCTATGAATAGTTGTGTACCACTTTCTGTTTGAATTATTAACAAATACATACTACTACATATGAAAGAAACCACAAGGACCTACTGTATAGTATAGGAAACTGTATTGAATATCTTATGATAATGTATAATAGAACAGAATCTCAAAAGGAATATATGAAAAAACATAATAACAATGATAATTATTGTGCCAACACTAAAAGTTATCATAGCACTACTCAATGTGTATACATGAGACTAAAATGTTCACATCAGTAAGTATATTTCACTGATCAATCATATAAAAATAACTAGAAAATGCAAACAGAGAATAAATAAACTTCCTGACATAATGCATCATCATTTATGCACTGTTACTACCTGTAACACTCATTGTATAAGTGCTAGACTAGGAATTTACATTAGTGTAAACCAAGAGATTGCAAAGGGGTAAGGAAGTATAATTTATTTAATTCCTTAATGAAGGATTATAGAACTCTATGTATATGAAGTGAATGAAAGTCAAACTGTTTAATTGAGTCACATTCTTACTAGAGTGGTGAGCTTCCACCCCACCCAGTGTTAGTTCACAGTTAAAACCTGCAGTCTCTGGCTTCAGTGTCTGTTTCCTGAAAGTGTCTGTTTTCAGTGAAATGATGAGCTTCCACCCCACCCAGTGTTAGTTCATAGTTAAAACCTGCAGTCTCTGGCTTCAGTGTCTGTTTCCTGCCATCCAGAAAGAAAAGGTGAAGAAGTCCTGACAAATTTGATGCTATTTTTCTTATTTTGATTTGTATTTTATCGCAGAGCTTGGCAAAAAGAAGGCCTTACTTGTTTTTAGAGTTACATTCTAAGGCTTGCTCTGGCACGTTACATATGTTGACAAACTGCTGATTATTTTCAACAAAGGACAATGATCTGCACTTCACTATTTGTTGCTTGAGCTGGAATTGTAGGCATCTCTTTAAGTCCAGTACTTCATGCTGAAGTAGGCATAACCTGAAACAGTACCATAAGATGAACACATTTATAATGTAGCCATTGCATCCCATGAATTTGTAATAATTTTTCAGTTATACCCATCATCATTGGAGGAACTGACTTGTCCCAGTAATACCTGGAGTACCCAGTATAACAGTTCCTCGACTAAATAATACGCTTATGAGAACTTCTTCCAATGTTCTTTCTCCTACTTCGGTCATGAAGAGTAGAAGCTGATGGCAGTGGTTCTTGAAATGTATATTGATTCCTAGGTGGCACAGTTGTTAAAAAACTGCCTACCAGTGGAGGAGATGAAGTGATGTGGGTTTGATCCCTGGGTCGGGAACATAACAATTCATACACTAGTCTTATGTCAACAAGTTTTATACTCATGAGTTTTTTTCTTCTGTTACAGAAAAACAAATGCTATTCAAGGACACTTAAGGAACCCTAATGTTGAAAATCAGATCTGTATTGTGAGCAATTCTTAGAAATTTGTGAGTCGAAACATAGTTTTATGCCTATTATCCTTGTAGTTCCCTCAGTGAAGTATTTTGAGAAAAGCTCTTCATTCATGTTATAAATTCATGAGGAAGCTAAATAGCATTAATCCTTTACAGTGACACCTGGGAATTTAAATCTCCTGTGAATCATATATGACAACTACATACACCATTATGATTTATTAGTATGATATCAACATTTTTAATCCTATTATATTTCAACTAAAAATATCAATATATAATTGTACATGAAGTCAAGACATAAAATTAGTGCAAATACAAAATATTACATCCTTTGAGAAAGGGAGTGAAAAAATCTATGTGCTTTGCCTATTGCATTTTATGTATTAGATCCTTAAGTATTTTATTCACCACAACCAACTGAATGATTAACAAATGTTTCAGAGAAGAAAGGATCATTTCTCTTTAACGATGAGTAGTTCAACTTCTCTCAAAGCAAATACCGGATGGTAATAACTATAAAGGACAAAGTTGATTATTCACATTTATATTACTCATTCATTAGCTTGACACATGTACTAAATTTGTCTGTTAACACCTTTTTATCCTTTATAATATCCACTGGTGAAAGTGAAAGTGGCTCAGTTGTGTCTGACTCTGCAACTCTTTCCGACACTTTGCAATTCACTATACAGTCCATGGAATTCTCTAGGCCAGAATACTGGAGTGGGTAGCCTATCCTTTCTCCAGGGGATATTCCCAACCCAGGAATCAAACCAGGGTCTCCTGCATTGCAGGCAGATTCTTTACCAACTGAGCTAATAAGGCTTCCCTGGTGGCTCAGTTGGTAAAGAATATCTGCATAACTGTCTATAAATTTGGAATTAATCTGTCTGTGAGCAGGACCTGTCATAAGCAGCTTCTGTGATAAAACAGAAGCATGTCTATCTAATTTTCTTCTACAAGGATTATTCACTGTTCTTTTTGTGCTAGTAAACATGGAAAATATTAGGTTAGGTTTTGAAGTGAGAATTACAGTGAAAAACTAATTGCTAATATCATAGCTGGTCATTTAAATACTTAATGCAAGAGGCAATCCTAGCTCTAATAAGTAATAGCCATCATGAAATTAACTATTGTCATTGTAGCCATTTTCCTTGAATTTGCAGTGTTATTTGCTGTGTTATTTGAGAATACGTCTCCAACCTGTTAGTAAGCCTCTATTTCTACAACACATAGTGATGCACTAAACCAATGTGCATCATACAGTAAATCTCAGCCCTCATGTCTTATAGGAGCCTCTCTGGCCATTGTCATAAGTTAGTCTAATTTTGTGTGAGACCATGTAAACTCAATGTTTTTATCATGCCTGTGCTTATGATGAGAGGTCTGAGAAGGCACTTTTAAAGGTTTATTCATATCAGTTGTTGTCATTTTTAAATGTTTAATCGCTGAGGTGTTGCTTCTACACTTGTGCTAGGCAGTTGCTGATCACCAACATGCCCTTTCTCCCTAAGTGCAGTATAAGTCATTCCCACTTCCCAACATGTCTGTCTTTTGTCCTCTGGAGTATGTATTGCATGAGCTCACCACAGCCTGGTAGATGGAAATTGTCAGAATATTCTTGAAACCCTTTTTATTGCAGTCTCTTCAGGAGGTTACAACTGCTGCAAACCTCAGGATTTTACAAAGTGCATTTTACAACCTCAAATGGAGGCTAAAAGTCAACACTCGTGACAGCCACAGGCTTCCACGGCCTGTACATGATCGTTGGGTTTGCTTTCATAATCATCCATTTCTTATACCAACTAAGATGTCACTGTTTTTTTTTTTCCTCATCATTTTACCTTTGATGGTTTTTAGATATATTATGAATTTTTTCCTATATATCTTCATTTATTGATGAGGGTCTTATTTTAGTAGTAGTTACTAAAATTGACTTCCAGTCAATTAGTTTTGGTAGAATAGGAAAAAGAATGACCAACTGTATATTATTAGCATTATGTAATGATATATTATTAGTTTTATTGTTTGTAGTCATCCAATTCTAACTTTTTGAAATAAACATCCAGAAAAATCATGTCCTTTTGAATGTCCATTTGACTATATAGGAGCATGGCAATGTTATTTCATGAAATTGTTTACAGTGTCCATTATGTTTCTCCTGTTTGATGTAGATATTGGCCTTTGGTTCTATCACTAGCATTGCAAGTAAAAAACAAAATGTAATTAGAGCTCCAATGGTAATTTTACTGTTAGCAATAAGTATAGCATAAAGTGAACACAGAAGAGGTTAGAGTAGACCATATATGAAAATTAGTTTAAAATAAAATATACAATGTTGAATTATTACAGTAGGATTAAATTTATAAGTTATGAAGTTCCTTTAGTATAGACAAGTATTATTCTATCATTTCAGTTTCCTTTGTAGGGGTGTTAATGTACAGATTCTAGTACTATTGCTAGAGTGAATAATACTATCATTATTCAGTAGAGCAACTCTACTAATTCTTAACACTCACGTCACTCAAGGTATTTTAATACCTATTATGTTAGTAATGTTTGTAGTTTTTGAAGTCACATAATATTTTGGCCACCTCATGCGAAGAGTTGACTCATTGGAAAAGACTCTGATGCTGGGAAGGATTGGGGGCAGGAGGAGGAGGGGATGACGGAGGATGAAATGGCTGGATGGCATCACCGACTCGATGGACATGAGTTTGGGTGAACTCCGGGAGTTGGTGATGGACAGGGAGGCCTGGCGTATTGCAATTCATGGGTTGCAAAGAGTTGGACATGACTTAGCGACTGAACTGAACTGAACTGAAGTTGTATTCATTCAAGCAATAGTGTCAAATGGCTATGGCATCATCAATTATGTATAGAATGTGAATCTTTTTCACTGTGACAAGTTATTATTTAAGGTATTATGTTAATACCAGTAACAAAGCTGTGCAGAAATAATACAATGTTTATTAAGAAAACAAGATCTACTAATTAGTTTTATTACTCTATTTCTTTTAAACCTATTTAATGACAACAGGCTTAACTTTTCATTAACTTGTATGACTATCAGCAATTTGACCAAATTGAAGAACATGACTCAGTAGTAGTACTCCTCATTAGCTCATTCCATCTACTAGCTTTAAAATCATTTAGCACATAGCTCCAACATAGTCTAGGTGTTTCCAGTGTTTTGTTTGATTATCATGCAGGATCATTTTTAAAGTAGAAGTATGCCTATATGAGTTAGAGCTCTGATTACAATAGTCCATATAGAAGCTTCTACTGAGAAATGTATGGAGTTTCCACAAATGCTATGGAAATTTGTGGATGTGGTATACCGTGAATCACAATAATTGTAAACAGCTTCACATGCTACTTATTTGAAACGACCAGTACTAATGACAGTCTTATTCATTTGAAGACTAAACATAGGCAACCTAGTCTGTGTTTGCCAAACAGACTTTGAAGTATTCTTCACATAGTCCTTCATTGATCCATGGCACTTGTCTGATCTAAGAAACCCTTGCAACACCAAGGTTGTGAATACGTATACTCATGTTTTCTTTGAGATTTAAAAGTTATTCTTCTCTGTTGGAGAGGGAGAGGGTGGGAAGATTTGGGAGAATGGCATTGAAATGTGTAATATCATGTATGAAACGAGTTGCCAGTCCAGGTTCGATGCACGATACTGGATGCTTGGGGCTGGTGCACTGGGAAGACCTAGAGGGATGGTGTGGGGAGGGAGGAGGGAGGAGGGTTCAGGATGGGGAGCACATGTATACCTGTGGCAGATTCTTTTTGATGTTTAGCAAAACTAATACAGTGTTTGAGGTTTAAAAATAAAATAAAATAAAAAAAAAAAGTCATTCTTCAATTTTCTTTGAGGAATGGTTCTGTATATGCTCTGTGGCTCCCCCCATCCACTAATGTTCATGTGTCTTGGGGCTTTCCAGGTGGTGCTAGTGGTAAAGAACCCACCTGCCAATGCAGGAGACATAAGAGATACAGGTTCGATCCCTGGGTTGGGAAAATTTCCTGAAGGAGAGCATGGCAACCCACTCCAGTATCCTTGCCTGGAGAATCCCATGGACAGAGGAGCCTGGTGGGCTCTAATCCATAGGATCCCAAAGAGTTGGACATGGCGTAAGTGACTTAGCAGAACACATGATTTGTTGTAATAGCTAATATAATGGAGATGACATATAAAGAAGTGCGTGCAGGTCAAATTCAATATTTACCACTTTGAAACTTTGGAATTTTTTGCAATATTTTTCATCCATATTTGTATGACTTCATAGTTGAAGAATCCATGCATATGAAGGGCTGATTGTGTTACATTTATGTTGAGGGAGGATTTATTTTTATGTGGTTTGAGATACAGGTCCCATTTCATTCCTATGCATGTGTATACTTGTCACCTATCATCATTTTATGAAAAGACCATTGTTTCATTAATTGAATGTTATCTGCCTTGTGAAACATTGAGTCTAGAAGTATATGTTTATTTTGGGGTATTTCATCCAATTTCATTTAAATGCATATGTTAATGGTAGTATTGCAAAGTTTTATATGCTGTTGCTTTGTATACTGACATATGACATTGGAAAATGTGCAACTCCAAGTTTGATTTTGTGTTTCAACTTTGTTTTTCTTTTTAGGGGTACAAAGAAAAATAATATGACTGTTAAAATCAGCTTTTGTATTTTTTGCCAAATTTTAATTCTGATCACATCGAATCTGGAGATGTGTTTGTGCATTAATGTCCTATTAACTATGGGATATCTTCATATCTATTGAGGATTTACTTTACTTATTTTGGTCATACTTGTTTAATTTTCTGTCTTACAGTCTTGTGCATAGATCAAAGCTATTAAATATTGAAAATGACATTTGAAATGGTAATCTGTTTTTAAATTCCTTGTGAGGTTATTCATTGGTAGTTTATAAAACTGAATGCATTGTGTGTAGTCATACTTTCTTGTCGTAATTTTGTGAATTTGATGAATATCTGAAGTTGTTTATTCCTTAAACATTAATACATACAGATGATGTCAAATATTTATCTGAATAGACTTACTTTCAATTTGTAGTTTCTTATGTGTATGCCTTTATGTCTTTCCTTATGGATTTGGGTAGAACTTATATTGGAACACTGAGAAATCTGTTAGAGCAACCATGCTGACCTTTTTTCTGATGGTCATAATTTAGAGTTACTTTGTCAATGATGAGCATGACATTTGTATTGTCATTTTGCACAATGCTTTGAATCCTAGTGGAAAAACGTGCTGTTAATCCTACTTTTGTGAGGATTGATACTATCGTAGAGAACTGGAATTTGTTTAAATATTCTTACGCAATGATATATCTTGTGTTTATAATTACCCAGATTACCATTCTAGATTCTAATTACTGTATTAGATTGCTATGTTATAATATTTATGACATACATATGTTTCACTGTTAATCATTGGATGTGTGGTGGAGAAGTACTTTGGTGGTGCAAGTAATTTAAATGATGTGTTCACAGTGTTTATATTACTGGTATGTGGTTAATAATTCTTGTATCAATGTTTAAAGTTTTATTCAGTTGTCTTTTGTTATGAATGTGATGTGCCTAAATTGAAGATGATCCAGGCAGGTACTTCAAAAGGTAAGTCTAGCGTTGAGGGTGTGGGTTAGGACACAGGGTTAAGGGTTGGGGTGAAGCGCAGTGATTATCATAAAGGGTCAGGATTAGGGTTTAGAGTATAAGTTGGGCTTAAAAATTACAGGTTAAAATTTATGATTTGGTTAAAGGGTTAGAGGGATAGGGGTTAGGGTTTAGGATTAGGGGTTAAGGCTAGGGTAAGGGTATAGGGTTAGGGTTCAGGGTTTAGGGTACGCATTGACAGAGCACTCTCCACTGCTATTTTTGCTCTGCAAAGGGTACACTCCCTGTCCTTACACCAGGAGTGGCTTGCACAGCTCTAAATGTGCAGGGAAGTGTGTTATCTTGAAGGTGGAAATTCAGGTAATATGGAAAAATCAGTATATTACTCCTGTGAAAGCTGGATAGTTGCAGCCTGCCACCTACCAGGAAGAAACACATTGGGTCACTTGTCTTTGCATTATGACAACAGCTTTGGTCCATTATTTCAGTTTCCCGAAAGGAACATGCTGCTTGCCACTTCTTATAGGGAAGTCATCACCCAGTCCAGTTTCACCAAATTAGGTTGTTGGGAACAGGTATGACAGTCAACACTCCCAGAACACTCACCACTGAACTCTTTGAATACTGTAATCTGTCCTTGGGCTCTCTTACACAGCTTTCTAACTGCAGGGACTTTTGTTTATGTTCACGTGGGATTTGGAACCTAAATGGCAGAAGCAGCATTTCTTCCTGAGACTACAGGGTGGTTGCAGTCTTGAGCCTGAAAGACACGCACATGGGTTCATTTTCCTCTTCCTTACGACCACAGCTTTGCTTAAGTATCTGCATTTTCTGAAAACACAGGCACTTGCTTATTCACTCTAGAAAGTCAGGTGATAGCACAATTTTGCACACTCAGGGTAGCAAGGGGTATGGCAGAAGTTCTCACAGAACAATCGTCCCTGAATTCTTTTCAAAGGGAATGTTAGAGTGTGTTCCAGGAGTTTCTTTGCACAGCTCTGAAGCTGTGGGGAAATGTTTCTTTGAACCTAGAACTCAGGGCCTTAAGACAAAGCAGCGTTTCGCCTAACGAACATGGAAGACTTGCCATGTCCAACTGATGGAAGAGCACACATGGCATTCCTTCCATCTTTAGGACGGCAAGTCTCATCAAGTAATTGTGTTTTCTGGGAGAAACATGCAACTTAACCAATTCTTGACGGGAAGTCCTCTGATTGTACATGTTTAGCTGATCAGGGTTAAAACAGATACAAAAATCCAGATTCACAGATAGCACATTTTGTTTTAGGAATGCAATTATACAGCTTTGAAACTGCAGGGAGATGTCTTTTTGTGCACTGGGATTTGGGGTCTGCCGTGCAAATGTAGTCATTTCCCCTTGTGAAACCTGTGTATTTGTAGCATCTAACCTGCCAGAAAAGCACAACAGGCTCATTCTACTGTTGAATTCCAGAACAGCTTTGGTTAAGTAGCTGACTCTTCAATGAATCCTGTGGGCTTCCGTGGTGGCTCATTGGGTAAAGCGTCTGCTTGCAATGTGGGAGACCCGGCTTCGATCCCTGGGTCGGGAAGTTCCCCTAGAGAAGGAAATGGCAACTCCACTCCAGTACTCTTGCCTGGAAAATTCGATGGACAGAGGAGCCTGGTAAGCTGCAGTCCATGGAGTAGCAAAGAGTCAAACATGACTGAGCAAATTCACTTCTCATGAAGCAGGTGGCTTGCCACTTCTTGCTGTGAGGTCTGATGGTGCTTTAACCCTCAACTGGGTAAAGCAGGGTTTGCCCTCCACATTCACTGAGCAATCTCCATGAGTATCTTTGTGTGCAAATGGTACAGTGTCTGTACACTAGGACAGTCTTGACACAGCTCTGTGTGCAGGGAAATGTGTTGTCTTGAAGATGGCAATCCAGGTAAATCAGTATATTCCTCCTGTGAAAGCGGGATTGTAGCAACTTGCAAGCAGCCAGGAAGAAACACACTGGGTCACTTCTAACCCTAACCCTAACCCTAACCCTAAACTTGACTGTGTATTATGAGAACAGCTTTGGTCCATTATTTGAGTTACCCAAAAGAAACATGCTGCTTGCCACTTCTTACTGGGAAGTCATCACCCAGGCCAGTTTCACCAAATTAGGCTGTTGACAACAGGTATGGCAATCAACAGTCCCAGAACATTCCACACTGAACTCTACTCCTGGAATGCTGACATCTGTCCTTGGGCTCTCCTACACAGCTTGCTAATTCCAGGGACATTTGTTTATGTTCTCAGGGATTTGGAGCCCAAATGACAGAAGCAACATTTCTTCCTGAGACTTCAGGGTGGTTGCAGTCTTGAGCCTGAAGGACACACACACAGGTTCATTTTCCTCTTCCTTCTGACCACAGCTTTGTGTAAGTATCTGCGTTTTCTGAAAGCACAGGTACTTGCTTATTCATGCTACAAAGTCAGCTGACAGAGTAATTTTGCCCCCTCAGGGTAACAACAGGTATGGCAGAAGCTCTCACAGAATACTCTTCCCTGAACTCTTTTCTAAGGGAATGGTATAGTGTGTTCCAGGAGTGTCTTTACTCAGCTCTGAAGCTGTGTGGAAACGTTTCTCTGAGCCTAGAACTCGGGGCCTGAAGAGAAAGCATTTTCGCCTAAGGAACCAGGAATATTTATAGTCTCCGATTTGAAGGAGAAGCACACGGGATCATATTTCCCGTCTTTAGGACCACAAGTCTTTTCCAGTTCTGGTGTTTTCTGAGAGAAACACACAGCTTGCCATTTCTCCATGGGAAGTAGTCTGAGTACAGTTTTATCTAGCAGGGTAAACACACATATAGAAGTCAGCATTCACGGATAACACATTGTGTCCTAGGAATGTATTTACATGACTTTGAAACTGTAGGGAGATGTCTTTTTGTGCATTGGGATTTGGGATCTGACATGCAAAAGCAGTCATTTCCCCTCGTGAAACCTGTGTAGTTGCAGCATCCAAGCAGCTGTAAAGGCACAACAGTTTCATTCTACTCTTGAACTCTAGAACAGCTTTTGTTAAGTAGCTGACTTTTCAATGAATCTGGTGGGCTTCCATGGTAGCTAAGAGGGTAAAGTGTCTGCTGCAATGTGGAAGACCTGTGTTCAATCCCAGGGGGTCAGGAAGAACCCCTGGAGAAGGAAATGGCAAACCTACACCAGTACTCTCGCATAGAAAATTCAACAGACAGAGGAGCCTGGTAAGCTCCAGTCCATGGAATTGCAAAGAGTCTAACATGACTGAGCAGATTCACCACTCATGAAGCAGGCGGCTTGCCACTTCTTGCTGCAAGGTCTCCTGATGGTACTTTTCACTTAAACAGGGTAAAGCAGGCTTTGCCCTCCACATTCAGTGAGTACTGTTGATGGGTAATTTTGCTGTGAAACGGTACAGTGTCTGTACACTAGGAGTGTCTTGACACAGCTCTAAATGTGCAGGGAAATGTGTTATCTTGAAGGTAGAAATGAAGGTAATATAGGAAAATCAGTATATTTCTCCTATAAAAGCTGGATATTAGCATCCTTTAAGCAGCCAGAAAGAAACACACTGGGTCACTTGCACGTGCATTATGACAACAACTTTGGCCCATTATTTGAGCTACCTGAAAGGAACATGCTGCTTGCCACTTCTTACTGGGAAGTCATTACCCAGCCCAGTTTCACTGAATTAGGCTGCTGACAACAGGTATGGCAGTCAACACTCCCAGAACACTCCCCACTGAATTCTTTACTCATGGAATGGTGCAGTGCAGTCTGTCCTTGGGCTCTCTTCCATAACTTTCTAACTACAGTGACATTTATGTTCACATGGGATTTGGAGCCTAAATGGCAGAATAGCATTTCTTCCAGTGACTGCAGGTTGGTTGCAATCTTAAGCCTGAAAGACACGCACACCGGTTCATTTTCGTCTTCTTTATGACTGCAGCTTTGCTTAAGTATCTGCGTTTTCTGAAAGCACAGTTGCTTGCTTATTCAGGCTAGAAAGTCACCTGACAGAGTAATTTCACCCACTCAGGGTAACAAAAGATATGGCAGAAGCTCTCACAGAACATTCTTCCCTGAACTCTTTTCTAAGGAAATGGTGCTGTGTATTCTAGGTGTGTCTTTGCATAGCTCTGAAGCTGTGGGGAAATGTTTCTCTGAACCTAGAACTCGGGGCCTGAAGACAAAGCAGCATTTGCCTAACAAAACTGGAAGAGTTGCCATCTACAACCTGATGGAAGAGCGCACGTGGCATTCCTCCCATCTTCAGGACCACAAGTCTCATCAAGTACTTGTGCTTTCTGGGAGAAACACGCTACTTGCCATTTCTTTACGGAAAGTCCTCCTGGCTGTACAGGTTTAGATGATCAGTGTTAAAACAGATACAGAAGTCCTTATTCACAGATAGCACATTGGGTCCTAGGAATGCATTTACACAGCTTTGAACCTGCAGGGAAACATCTTTTTGTACACTGCGATTTGGGGTCTGGTGTGCAAAAGCAGTCATTTCCTCCATGAAACCTGTGTATTTGCAGCATCCAACCTGCTGGAAAAACACGACAGGCTCATTCTACTGTTGAATTCCAGAACAGCTTTGGTTAAGTAGCTGATTTTTCAATGAATCCGGTGGGCTTCTGTGGTGGCTCAGAGAGTGAAGCGTCTGCCTGCAATGCGGGAGAACCGGGTTCGATCCCCTGGTTGGGAAGATCCCCTGGAGAAGGAAATGGACACCCCACTTCAGTACTCTTGCCTGGAAAATTTAATGGGCAGAGGAGCTTGGTAATCTACAGTCCATGGAATTGCAAGTTCACTTCTCATGAAGCAGGAGGCTTGCCGCTTCTTGCTGCGAGGTTTCCTGATGGTACTTTTCACATTACCATGGTAAAGCAGTCTTTGCCGTCCACATTCACTGAGCACTCTCGACGGGTAACTTTGCTTTGCAAACGGTACAGTGTCTGTATACTAGGAGTGTCTTGACACAGCTCTAAATGTGCAGGGAATTGTGCTATCTTGAAGCTGAAAATCCAGGTAATATGGAAAAATCAATATATTCCTCACGTGTAAGCTGGGTAATAGTAGCCTGCAAGCAGCAAGGAAGAAACACACTGGGTCACTTACCTGTGCATTATGATAACAGCTTTGGTCCATTATTTGAGTTACCTGAAAGGAACATGCTGCTTGCCATGTCTTCTGGAGAAGTTATCACCCAGTCCAATTTCACCGAATTAGGCTGCTGACAACAGGTATGGCAGTCAACACTCGCAGAACACTCCCCACTCAATTCTCACAACACTCCCTTGTGAATTCTTCGCTCATAGAATGATGTAGTCTGTCCTTGTGCTTTCTTACACAGCTTCCTAACTACAGCGACATTTGTTTATGTTCCTGTGGTATTTGGAGCCTAAATGGCACACGCAGCATTTCTTCATGACTTCAGGGTGGTTACAGTCTTAAGCCTGGTTTTACTGCTCTTCTTTATGACTGCGGCTTTGCTTAAATATCTGTGTTTTCTGAAAGCAGAAGCTCTTGCTTAGTCACGCTACAGTCACCTGGCAGTGTAATACCGCCCTCTCAGGGTAACAATAGGTATGGCAGAAGCTCTCACAGAACATGCTTCCCTGAACTCTCTTCTAAGGGAATGGTACAGTGTGTTCTAGGAGTGTCTTTGTACAGTTCTGAAGCTGTGGGGAAATGTTTCTCTGAACCTAGAACTTGAGGCCTGAAGAGAAAGCTGCATTTTGCCAAATGAACCTGATATACTTGCAATCTCCAACATGATGGAAGAGCACACGGGGGAATTTTTCCTAGCTTTTGTACTTCAGGTGTCATCAAATATTTGCATTTTCTGAGAGAAATATACTGTTTGCCATTTCTTGATGGGAAGTCCTTTGACAGTACAGTTTTTGCTGATAAGGGTAAAAACAGATACAGAAGTCCACATTCACGGATAGCACTTTGTGTCCTAGGAATGCATTTACACAGCTTTGAAACTGCAGGGAGATATCTTTTGTGAATCTGGAATTGGCGTATGACGTCCAAAAGCAGTCATTTCCCCTTGTGAAACCTGTGTAGTTGCAACATCCAACCTGCCAGAAGAACACAACAGGCTCATTCTACTCTTGAATGCCAGAACAGCTTTGGTTAAGTAGCTGACTTTACAGTGAATTTGGTTGGTTTCTCTGGTGGCTCAGAGTGTTAAGCGTGTGGCTGCAATGTGGAAGACCGGGGTTCAGTCCCCGGGTTGGGAAGATCCCCTGGAGAAGGAAATGGCAACCCATACCAGTACTCTTGCCTGGAAAATTCCAAGAATGGGGGAGCCTGGTAAGCTACAGTCCATGGAATCGCAAAGAGTCGCACACGACTTAAGAAATTCACTTCTCATGAAAGAGGTGGCTTGCCATTTCTTTCTGTGAGGTCATTTGACAGTATGTTTCAACTAATTAAGTTAAAAGCAGGCTTTCCTGGTACATTCACAGAGCTCTATCCACTGGTATCTTTGCTGCACGGATGGTTCAGTGTCTGTACACTAGGGAGTGTCTTTACACAGCTCTAAATGTGCAGGGAAACATGCTTTCTTGAGGTTGGAAATCCAGGCAATATGGCAAAATCAGTATATTTCTCCTGTGAAAACTGGATATTTGTAGTCTCAAATGAGCCAGGAAAAAATACATTTGGTCATTTTTCTCTGCAGTATGACAACAACTTTTGACCATTATTTGAGTTTTCTGAAAGGAACATGCTGCTTGCCTGTCTTACCGGGAAGTCTTCACCCAGTCCAGGTTCACAGAATTAAGCTGACAATGGGTATGGCACTTAACACTCATGGAGTGTGAATTCTCAGAACACTCCCCATTGAACTCTTTACTGAACTTTTGTGCTCTCTTACACAGCTTTCTGACTATACTTGTTAACATGAGATTTGTATTGTAATGGCAGAAGCAGCATTTTTCATGTGACTGCAGGGTGCTTGCAGACTTAAGTCAGAGAAATACACACAGGTTCATATTCCTCTTATGACTGCAGTGTGTTCTGGGAGTGTTTCTGCATAGGTCTGATGCTGTGTGGAAACTTTTCTCTGAACCTAGAACTCGGGGCTTGAAGAGAAATAGCATTTTCACCTAAAGATCCTGGAATAATTGCAGTCTCCAGCCTGATGGAAAAAGCACAGGGCGGCATGTTTCCCTTCTTTATGACCAGAAGTCTTATCAAGTACTTGAGTGTTTTCTGAGAGAAATACTCTCCTTGCTGTTTCTTGATTGGAAGTCCTCTGACAGTACAGTTGTAGCTGATCTTGGTAAAAACACATACAGAAGTCAACATTCACGGATAGCACATTGTATCCTAGGAAGGCATTTACACAGCTTTGAAACTGCAGGGAAACATGTTTCATGCACCTGGAATTGGGGTATGATGTCCAAAAGTAGTCATTTTGATTTATGTCATACCTGAATGGTCTAGTGGTTTTCCCTACTTTCTTCTATTTAAGTCTGAGTTTTGCAACAAGGAGTTCATGATCAGAGTCACAGTTAGCTTCTGGTCTTTTTTTTGCTGACTGTATAGAGCTTCTCCATCTTTGGCTACAAAGACTATAATCAGTCTGATTTTAGTATTGACCATCTGGTGATGTCCATGTGTAGTGTCGCAGTGATTTTGGAGTCCCAGAAAATGAAATCTGTCACTGTTTGCACTTTTCCCCATCTATTTGCCATAAAGTGATGACACCAATTTCCATGATCTTAGTTTTTTGAAAGTTGAGTTTTCAGCCAGCTTTTTCAGTCTCCTCTTTCACCTTCACCAAGAGGCTCTTTCTTTAGTGCCTCTTTGCTTTTTGCCATAAAGGTGGTGTCATCTCCATATCTGAGGGTATTTCTCCCAGGAATCTTGATTCTAGCTTAAGCTTCATTCAGCCTGGCATTTTGCTTAATATACTCTGCATAGAAGTTGCATAAGTAGGGTTGCAATATATAGCGTCATACTCCTTTCCTAATTCGGAACAGTTCATTGTTCCATATGCATTCTAATTGTTGCTTCTTGACCTGTATACAAGTTCATCAGGAGTCAGGTAAACTGATTTTGAATTCTCATCTCTTGTAGAATGTTCCACAGTTTGTTGTGATCTACACAGCCAGATGCTTTAGCGATGCCAGTGTAGGAGAAATAGATGCTTCTCTGGAATTTCCTTGCTTTTTCTCTGGTCCAGCAAATCTTGGTACTTTGATCTCTGGTTCCTCTGCCTTTTCTAAATGCAGTTTTTATATCTGGAAGTTCTTGGTTCACATACTGTTGAAGCCTAGCTGGAAGGATTTTTGAGCATTATTTTGCTAGCATGTGAAATAAGTGCAGTTGTGCAGTAGTTTTAGCATTTTTTGTCATTGCGTTTCTTTGGGATTGAAATGAAAACTGATCTATTCCAGTCCAGTGTCAACTGCTGAGTTTTCCTAATTTGCTGGCATATTGAGCAAAGCACTTTCACAGCATCATCTTTTACAAATTGAAATAGTTCAGCTGCGATTCCATCACCTCCACTAGCCTTGTTTGTAGTAATGCCCCCCAAGCCCCACTTGACTTCACACTTCAGGATGTCTGGCTCTAGATCAGTGATCACACCATCATGGTTATACTGTGTATCATTATCAAATATCATTAAGACCTTTTTTGGATAATTCTTCTGTGTATTTTTTCTACCTCTTCTTAGTATCTTTTGCCTCTGTTATGTCCATATCATTTCTGTCCTTTAGTGTGCCCATCTTTCCGTGAAATATTCCCTAATACCAATTTGTAATTTTCGTGAAGAGATCTCTAGTATCTTTCCCATTCTATTATTTTCCTCTATTTTTTTTTTTTGCATTGTTCACTTAAGAAAGCTTCTTATCTCTTGTTGCTGTTCTTTGGAACTCTGCAATCAGATGGGAATATCTTTCCTTTTCTCCCTTGCCTTTCACTTTTCTCCCTTTCTGTTATTTGTAAAGCCTCCTCAGACAACCATTTTGTCCTCTTGCATATCTTTTTCTTAGTGATGCTTTTAGTCACTGCCTCGTGTATAGTGTTGTAAATGTCCATCCTTAGTTCTTCAGGCACTGTGTCTACCAGATCTAATCCTTTGACTCTATATGTCACTTTCACTGTGTAAGGATGGGATTTGATTTAGGTCATACCCGAATATCCTAGTGGTTTCCCCCTACTTTCTTTAATTTAATTCTGAATTTTGCAATATGGAGTTCATAATCTGAGCATTGTCAGCTTCCAGTCTTGTTTTTTCTGATTGTATAGGGCTTCTCCATCTTTGGCTTCAAAGAATACAATCAATCTAATTTCAGTATTGACCATCTGGTGATGTCCATGTGTAGAGTCATCTCTTGTGTTGGAAGAGGGCGTTTGCTGTGACCAGTGTGTCCCCTTGGCAAAACTTTGTTAGCTTTTACAGTGATTAACTTTTTACTACATGTCCAAACTTGCCTGTTACTCCAGGTATCTCTTGACTTCCTTTTTTTTGCATTCCAGTTTGAGTAAACTCTGGGAGTTGGTGATGGACAGGGAGGCCTGGCATGCTGCAGTCTATGGGGTCGCAAAGAGTCGGACACGACTGAGTGACTGAACTGAACTGAACTGATGATGAAAAGAACTTTTTTTTTTGGTGTTAGTTCTAGAAAGTCTTGTAGGTCTTTATAGAACCATTCAACTTAGCTTCTTTGGCATTATCACTTGGGGCACAGACTTGGATTACTGTGATATTGAATAGTTTCCCTTGGAAACAAGCTGATATCATTCTGTTGTTTTTGAGATTAAAGCCAAGTACTGTATTTTGGGCTTGTTTTTGACTATGAGTCAAGATGGTGGAGTAGAGGGTGAGCTCCCCTTCTTCTGCAAAAACAAAAAATTGCACCTAGCTGCTGAGCAATCACTGACAGGAGAATGTTGGAACACATTATAGAAAGATACCCCATGTTCAAGGGCAAAGAAGCCAGAACAAGATGGTAGGAAGGGCACAATCATGTTCAAAATCAAACCTCATACCCACCAGAGACACTTGGAGGGCACAAACAAAACCTTGTGTGCATCAGGACCCAGGGAAAGCAACTATGTTCCTATTAAAAAAAACAAAACATGCAATGCACTTCTATTTTCCTGTAGTTACCAAGCTTACATTACATTTCAAGACTTATTTATTTTATAACTGGAAGTTTGTAACTTTGATACCCTTCCTACTTTTCTCCCATGCCATCCCCACATCTAGCAACCACCAATATGGTCTCTGTATTACACACTTGGTTTTTTGTTTTGTTTTGTTTGTTTTTTTTTCATTTATATTACTCATGTAAGTGAGATCATATAGTATTTGTTTTTTCTCTTTCTAACTTATTTCACTTAGTATATTTCCCTTAAATTCTATCTATGTTGTTGCAAAAAGCAAGATTTCATTATTTCCATGTCTGAACAAGATTGCATTTTATGTATGTATTACCTTATTTTTAACCACTCATCCATTGATGGACACTTAGGTTGTTTCCATGTCTTGGGTCTTGTGAATAATACTGTAATGAACATAGATAGGAAGATATCTTTTCTAGTGTTTTTGCCTTCTTTGGGTAAATATCCAGAAGTGGAATTGTTGGATCATAGGATAGTTCTAATTGTAATTTTTGAAGAAAACTCAATAGCATTTTCCACAGTGTCTGCACCAATTTATATTCCCACTAGCAATGCACAAGGATTCTGTTTTCTCCACATCTGCAGTTCAGTTCAGTTCAGTTGCTCAGTCGTGTCTGACTCTTTGCGACCCCATGAATTGCAGCACGCCAGGCCTCCCTGTCCATCACCAATTCCCGGAGTTCACTCAGACTCACGTCCATCAAGTCAGTGATGCCATCCAGCCATCTCATCCTCTGTCGTCCCCTTCTCCTCCTGCCCCCAATCCCTCTCAGCATCAGAGTCTTTTCCAATGAGTCAACTCTTCGCATGAGGTGGCCAAAGTACTGGAGTTTCAGCTTTAGCATCATTCCCTCCAAAGAAATCCCAGGGCTGATCTCCTTCAGAATGGACTGGTTGGATCTCCTTGCAGTCCAAGGGACTCTCAAGAGTCTTCTCCAACACCACAGTTCAAAAGCATCAATTCTTCGGCACTCAGCCTTCTTCACAGTCCAACTCTCACATCCATGCATGACTACAGGAAAAACCATAGCCTTGACTAGACGGACCTTTGTTGGCAAAGTAATGTCTCTGCTTTTGAATATGCTATCTAGGTTGGTCATAACTTTCCTTCCAAGCAGTAAGTGTCTTTTAATTTCATGGCCACAGTCACCATCTGCAGTGATTTTGGAGCCCCAAAAAATAAAGTCTGACACTGTTTCCACTGTTTTCCCATCTATTTCCCATGAAGTGATGGGACCGGATGCCATGATCTTCGTTTTCTGAATGTTGAGCTTTAAGCCAACTTTTTCACTCTCCACTTTCACTTTCATCAAGAGGCTTTTGAGTTCCTCTTCACTTTCTGCCATAAGGGTGCTGTCATCTGCATATCTGAGGTTATTGATATTTCTCCCAGCAATCTTGATTCCAGCTTGTGTTTCTTCCAGCCCAGCGTTTCTCATGATGTACTCTGCATAGAAGTTAAATAAGCAGGGTGACAATATACAGCCTTGACGTACTCTTTTTCCTATTTGGAACCAGTCTGTTGTTCCATGTCCAGTTCTAACTGTTGCTTCCTGACCTGCATACAGATTTCTCAAGAGGCAGGTCAGGTGGTCTGGTATTCCCATCTCTCTCAGAATTTTCCACAGTTTATTGTGATCCACACAGTTAAAGGCTTTGGCATAGTCAATAAAGCAGAAATAATTGTTTTTCTGGAACTCTATTGCTTTTTCCATGATCCAGCGGATGTTGGCAATTTGATCTCTGGTTCTTCTGCCTTTTAGCACTTGTTATTTCCAGGCATTTGGACAATAGCCGCTGTAACAAGTGTGAGGTAATATCTCATTGCGGTTTTGATTTGCATTTCCCTGGTGATTAGTTAAATTGAACACCTTTTAATACACTTTTGACCATTTCTTTGTCTTCCTAGAAAAAAAAAAATGTCTACTCAGATCCTCTGACCATTTTTCAGTTGAATTGTTTTTGGTATTAAGGTATATGAATTTTTTACATAGTTTAAATATGAACCTCTTATCAGATATAATTTCTAAATATATTCTGCTATTATGTAGGTTGTCTTTTAATTTTTTCATTGTTTCCATTCCTGTGAAGAAGCATTTTACTTTGATGCAGTCTCACTTGATTTTTGCTTTTGTTGCCTTTGATTTTGGTGTCAATTCAAAAAAAGATTATCACTAACACCAATGTCAAGGAACTTACTGCCAATGTTTTTGTCTAAAAATTTTATTCTTTCATGTCTCATATTCAAGTATTTAATCCATTTTAATTCATTTTGTTGTATGTTATAAGATAATGGCCCAGATTCATTCTTTTGCCTGTGGATGTCTAGTTTTCCCAACACCGTTTACTAGCTATGTTGACATTTTGGTCCAGTTTCATTCTTTGCATATGGTTCTCCAGTTTTCCCACACTTTACATTGAAAATACCATCTTTTTTCTATCGTATGTGTGTGTGCTCTGTCGTTCAGTTGAGTCCGACACTTTGCAGACCCAAGGACTGTAGTCCACCAGGCTTCAGTGGAATTTTCCAGGCAAGAAGACTGGAGTGGGGTGCCATTTCCTACTCTAGGGGATCTTCCTGACCAGAGATCAAACTCACGTCTCTTATGTCTCCTGTATTGGAAGGTAGGTTCTTTACCACTAGCACCATCTGGGAAACCTCTATATTCCTAGCTTATTCATCATAATTTAATTGGCCATATAGGTGTGGGTGTATTTCTGGGCTTTTGATTCTATTAATCCCTATGTCTGGTTTTTATGGCAATACCTTACTACTATGATTATTATAGCTATGTAATAAAGTTTGAAATCAGAAGCATGACTCCTTTAATTTTCTTCTTTCTCCAGATTTCTTGGTGATTTAGAGATCTTTTGTAGTCTTCTCTGTCAAAGTTTAGAGTTGTTTGTTTTATTTATGAGAAAAACGCCCCTAATATTTCAATATGGTTTGCATTGAATTTGTACACTGGCT
The DNA here is from genome assembly GCF_029407905.1 of Bubalus kerabau. NCBI lineage: Eukaryota > Metazoa > Chordata > Mammalia > Artiodactyla > Bovidae > Bubalus > Bubalus kerabau. The sequence goes on from NC_073635.1 coordinate 37,331,393, forward strand.
AGGATGCTATGGATTTTAACAATGTTAATTTTTCTAATTCATGAGCATGGAATATTCATTTACTTATATATCTTCTTCAATGTTTTTCACCAATGTCCTATAGTTTTTAATATATGGATCTTTATCTCCTTGGTTAAATTCATTTCTAGATATTTTACCCTGTTTATATGATTGTAAATGGGATTGTTTTCTTAATTCTTTCTGTCAGTTTGTATGAGAATATAGAAACGTGACAGATATTTGTATCTTGATTTTGTTTTGCATACTTTTACTGAATGTATTTACTAGTTTTAACAGTATTTTGGTGGAGTCTTGAGGGTTTTCTATATATAATATCAAGTCAACTGCAAAGTTTTACTTCTTTTCCAGTATAGAATAACCTTCATTTCTCACTCTTTCCTACTACTCTGGATACAATTCTGGTACTATGTTAAATAAAATTAGCAAGTGTGGGCATCCTTGTAGTTTCTGATCTTAGAGAAAAAGCTTTAGTTTTTGACCTTTTGAGTATTATGTCATCTGTGAGCTTGTCATATATACCCTTTATTATGCTGAAGTATGCTCCCTCCTTACACATTCCATTGATCATTCTTATCATGAATGCATACTGAATTTTGTCAAATGCATTTTCATCATCTGTTGAGATGATCATATAATTTATATCTTTCACTTTATTAATGTGCTATGTCACATTGATTTGTGGATGTTTAAAAATTCTTACATCCCTGGAATAAATCTCACTTGATTGAGTTGTATTTTAAAGTATTGTTGAATTAAGTTTGCTAATATTTTTTTCAGAGTATTTCCATCTATGTTCATCAGAGATGCTGGTCTGTAAAGAGGGTAGTGCTGGCCTCATAAAATTAGTTTGGAAGAATTTAATCCTCTTCCAATTTTTGGGGGAGTTTGAGAATTAGTAATAATTTTGTTTTAGATGTCTGATAGTATTTACCAGTGTAGCTGTCTTGTTCTTGTCTTTTCTTTTTTTTCCCCTGGGAAGCATTCAATTATTAATTAAATTTTATGACTAATAATTGGTCTGTTCAGATTTTCCATTTCTTCATGATTCAATATTGGTAGGCTGTGTGTTTCAAGGAATTTATCTAATTTTGTCTAGGTTGTCTAATTTGTTGGCATATACTTATTCACAATAGTCTTTTAGAGTTCTTTGTATTTCTGTGGTTTTAGCTGCAATGTAACTCTTTCATTTCTAATTTTATTGATTTGATCCCTCTTTCTCTCTCTCTCTCTTTTTTTTTCCCTTGGTGAGTCCACCTAAAGGTTATCAATTTTCCCCCCCAAAATCAGCTCTTGGTTTCATTGGTCTTTTCTATGTCTTGTTAGTCTCTATTTAATTTCTTTCCACTGTCTTTTGTTTTTTCTTCCTTTTACTAGTGCCTGGCTTTATTTATTGTTTTTCTAATTCTTTGAGGTGTGGATATAGGAGGTTTGAGACTTTTCTTGTTTCCCTAGGTAAGCATTCATTGCTATAAAATTCCTTTTTTGAACTTTTGTTGATACATCCTCAAAGTTTGGTATATTGGTTTTCTTTTTATTTGTGTCTAGGAGCTTTTAATTTCTGTTCTGTTTTGTTCTTTGATTCATTGTTTGTTCATTAGCATGATTTTTTGCCTCAATATATTTGTGAATTTTCCTGTTTTCCTCTTGTAATTGATTTCTTGTTTCATAATGTTGTGGGAAATTATAATTGCTATAATTTTAATCTTCTTAAATTTATTGACTTGTTTTATGGCCTATTATCTATTCTGCAGAATGTTCCATGTGCTCTTGAATAAAATATGCATTCTGCTGCAGTTGAACTGAACATTTTGCATGTATCTGTTAATCCCTCTGGTCAAATATGTCTTTTGTGGAAAATGTTTTCTAATTGACTTTCTGTCTGGATGAGCTATCCATTGATGAAGTGATATATTAAAATGCTCTGCTATTCCTGTGTGGCTGTTTATTTCTTTCTTTAGTCTTAATAAGATTTTCTTTGTAAACTTAGATGCTCATAAATAGGTACAGAGATTTACAAATGCTATTTATGAATGATAAATATTGTCTTGTTAGACTGACCCCTTAATCATTATATAATGATCCTCTTTGGTTCTTATCGGAGAAGGCAATGGCAACCCACTCCAGTACTCTTGCCTGGAAAATCCCATGGATGGAGGAGCCTGGAGGGCTGCAGTCCATGGGGTCGCTGAGGGTCGGACACAACTGAGCGACTTCACTTTTACCTTTCACTTTCCTGCATTGGAGAAGGAAATGGCAACCCACTCCAGTGTTCTTGCCTGGAGAATCCCAGGGACGGAGGAATCTGATGGGCTGCTGTCTATGGGGTCGCATAGAGTCGGACACGACTGAAGTGATTTAGCAGTAGCAGTTGGATCTTATTATAGTCTCGTTTTAAAGTTGATTTTGTCTGCTATCAGTAATGCAACACCTGCTTTCTTTTACTTTCATTTGTGTGAAATATCTTTTTCCATATTTTCACTTTCAGCCTGTGTGTCTTTTTACCTCTGAAATGAGTCCCATGTAGGCAGCATATAGATGGGTGTTGGTTTTGTTTTGTTTTTTTATTCACCACTCTGTCTTTTGGTTGAAGAATTTAGTTCATTTACACTTCAAGTATTGATAGGTGTATATTTGTGAGCACTTTGTATTTGTTTTCTGGCTGTTTTTTAGTTCTTTTGTCGTCCTTTTATTCTCTCTTGCCCTTTTCCTTTGCGGTTTGATAAATGTCTTTGGTGGTAACTGAGGTTTTTGTAAGTGAAACAAGGTTTCTGTAGGTGAACTTAAGGATCATCAACTCGGTTCTGAGAGTGTGGTGGCCTCGTCCACTGGCTGATGAGCCTCTTCCACAGGTCTGGCATGCCGGGAGGGGGAGTGGGGGTGTGGGGAAGGGAGGGAGACATCCAGAAGCCTGTCTGGGCGGCTGGTGGTCAGGTCTGGTGGTATTTCCAGTGGAGAGGAAAGAGAGAGAGAAGGTGCTGAGCAGCATGAAAGAGGGTCGGGTAGGAAGGTGGCTTCTCACCTTCTCCTTGCCCCATTGCACACTCCATGCCTCCCTACCTGCACCCAGCCCCCCACCCGCCTGGTGGGTTGAAGCAGTCCCCCACACACTGCTTCCCATGAGTCACCTCCAGATTCTCTCTTCCATCCAATGTCCCCACCAGGTCCCATGAGGCTGGGTTCTGGGTGGCCAAGGTCACCTCTATGTGGCTTCACCTATCCTTATTTCAAAATTCAGAGTTAAATTGAAGAAAGCAGAGAAGCGCACTAGACCACTCAGGTTAGTTCAGACACTCAGTCATGTCTGACCCTTTGTGACCCCATGGACTGCAGCACATTAGGCTTCCCTGTCCATCAAAAACTCCTGGAGCTTGTTCAAACTCATGTCCATCATGTCGGTGATGCCATTATCCATTGTCCCCTTCTTCTGCCTTCAACCTTTCCCAGCATTAGGGTCTTTTTCAATGAGTCAGTTCTTCACATCAGGTGACTGACGTATTGGGAGTTTCAGCTTCAGCATCAGTCCTTCCAATGAACATTCAGGACTGATTTCCTTTAGGATGGACTGGTTTGATCTCCTCGCAATCCAAGGGAATCTCAAGAGTCTTCTCAAACACCACAGTTCAAAAGTATCAGTTCTTTGGCTCTCAGCTTACTTTATGGTCCAATTCTCACATCAATACATGACTACTGGAGAAACCATAGCTTTGACTGGATGGACCTTTTTTGGTAAAGTAGTGTCTGCTTTCTAATATGCTATCTAGGTTGGTCATAGCTTTTCTTCCAAGGAACAAACATCATTTACTTTCATGGCTGCAGTCACCATCTAAAGTGATTTTGGAGCCCCCCCGCCCCCCCCTCAAAATAAAGGCTCTCACTGTTTACACTGTTTCCCCTTCTATTTCCCATGAAATGGTGGGACTGGATGCCATAATCTTAGTTTTCAGAGTGGTGAATTTTAAGCCAGCTTTTTCACTCTCCTCTTTCACTTTCATAAGGAGACTCTAGATCTTCTTCGCTTTCTGCAATAAGGGTGGTGTTATCTGCATATCTGAGGTTATTGATATTTCTCCCAGCAGTCTTGATTCTAGCTTGTGCTTCATCCAGTCCAGCATTTTTCATGATGTAGTCTGCATATAAATTAAATAATCAGGGTGACAATATACAGCCTTGATACACACACACACACACACACACACACACTTTTACTTGGTCTTTTTTACAGTATGAAAAGGCAAAAAGACCATTCAGTTATGACCTAAATCAAATCTCTTATGATTATACATTGGAACTGACAAATAGATTCAAGGAATTAGATCTGATAGACAGAATGCCTGAAGAACTATAGACAGAGGTTTCTAACATTGTACAGGAGGTGGTGATCAAAAACATCCCTAAGGAAAAGAAATGAAACAAAGGCAAAATGTTTGTCTGAAGAGTCCTCAGAGAAAGTTGAGAAAAGAAGAGAAATGAAAGGCAATGAAGAAAAAGAAAGATATACCCATCTGAATGCAGAGTTCCAAAGAACAAGGAGAGATAATAAAGCCTTCATAAGTGATCAATATAAAGAAATAGAAGGAAACAATAGAATGGGAAAAACTAGAAATCACATCAAGAAAATTAGAGACACCAAAGGAACATTTCATGCAGATATGGGCACAGTAAAGGACAGAAATGGTATGGACCTAACAGAAGCAGAAGATATTAAGAAGGGGTGGCAGGAATACCCAGAAGACCTATAAGAAACAGATCTTAGTGACCCAGATAACCATGATGGTGTGACCACTCACCTAGAGACAGATATCCTGGAGTGCAAAGTCAAGTGGGCCTTTGGAAGCATCACTAGTAACAAAGCTAATGGAGGTGATGGGATTCCAGCTGAGCTATTTCAAATCCTAAAAGATGATGCTGTGAAAGTGCTGCACTCAATATGCCGGCAAATTTGGAAAACTCATCAGTGGCCACAGGACTGGGAAAGATCAGTTTTCATTCCAATCTCAAAGAAAGGCAATTGGAAAGAATGGTCAAACTACTGCACAATTGCACTCATCTCACATGCTAGCAAAGCAATGCTCAAAATTCTCCAAGCTAGGCTTCAATGGTACATGAATTGAGAACTTCCAGATGTTCAAGCTGGTTTTATAAAAGGCAGACAAACCAGAGATCAAATTGGCAACATCCTTTGGATCATAGGAAAAACAAGAGAATTCCAGAGAAACATCTATTTTGCTTTATTAACTGCACTAAAGCCTTTGACTGTGTGGATCAAAATAAACTTTGGAAAATTCTGAAAGAGATGGGAATACCAGACCACCACCATTCTCAAGATGCTTGCCGCCTCTTGAGAAACCTATATGCAGGTCAGGATGCAACAGTTAGAACTGGACATGGAACAACAGACTGGTTCCAAATAGGAAAAGGAGTACATCAAGGCTGTATATTGTCATCCTGCTTATTTAACTTCTATGCAGAGTACATCATGAGAAACGCTGGGCTGGAAGAAGCACAAGCTGGAATCAAGATTGCTGGGAGAAATATTAATAACCTCAGATATGCAGATGACACCACCTTTATGGCAGAAAGTGAAGAGGAACTCAAAGGCCTCTTGATGAAAGTGCAAGAGGAGAGTGAAAAAGTTGGCTTAAAGCTCAACATTCAGAAAACGAAGATCATGGCATCTGGGCCCATCGCTTCCTGGGAAATAGATGGGGAAACAGTGTCAGACTTTATTTTTTGGGGCTGCAAAATCACTGCAGATGGTGATTGCAGCCATGAAATTAAGAGACTCTTACTCCTTGTAAGGAAAGTTATGACCAACCTAGACAGCATATTGAAAAGCAGAGACATTACTTTGCCAAGAAAGGTCCGTCTAGTTAAGGCTATGGTTTTTCCAGTGGTCATGTATGGATGCGAGAGTTGGACTGTGAAGAAAGCTGAGCGCCGAAGAATTGATGTTTTGTACTGTGGTGTTGGAGAATAGTCTTGAGAGTCCCTTGGACTCCAAGGAGATCCAACCAGTCCATCCTAAAGGAGACCAGTCCTGGGTGTTCATTGGAAGGACTGAAGCTGAGGCTGAAACTCCAATACTTTGGCCACCTCATGCGAATAGTTGACTCATTGGAAAAGACTCTGATGCTGGGAGGGATTGGGAGCAGGAGAAGGGGACGAGAGAGGATCTGATGGCTGGATGGCATCACTGACTTGATGGAGATGAGTTTGGGTGAACTCTGTGAGTTGGTGATGGACAGGGTGGCCTGGCATGCTGCAATTCATTGGTCGCAAAGAGTCAGACATGGCTGATTGACTGACCTGAACTGAATCCTTTGTCAGTTGTTTCATTTGCTATTATATTCTCCCATTCCGTGGGTTGTCCTTTCACCTTTCTTATAGTTTCCTTTGCTGTGCAAAGGCTTTTAAGTTTAATCAGGCCTCACTTGTTTACTTTTGTTTTTATTTCCATTTCTCTAGGTGGTGGGTCATAGAGAATCTTGCTTTGATTTATGTCATCGAGTGTTCTGCCTATGTTTTCCTCCTAGTTTTATAGTTTCTGGTCTTACATTTAAGTCTTCAATCCATTTTGAAGTTATCTTTTTGTATGGTGCTAGGAAGTGTTCTAATTTCATTCTTTTACATGGAGCTGTCCAGGTTTCCCAGCACCATTTATTGAAGAGGCTGTCTTTGCCCCATTGTATATTCTTGCCTCCTTTGTCAAAAATAAAGTACCCATAAGTGCATGGGTTTATTTCTGGGCTTTCTATCTTGTTCCATTGGTCTATATTTCTGTTTTTGTGCCAGTACCATACTGTCTTGATAACTGTAGGTTTGTAGTATAATCTGAAGTCAGGAAGGTTGATTCCTCTAGCTGCATTCCTCTTTCTCAAGACTGCTTTGGCTATTTGGGGTCTTTTGTGTTTCCATATGAATTGTGAAATTTTTTGTTCTAGTTTTGTGAAGAATGCCATTGGTAATTTGATAGGGATCACACAGAATCTGTAGATTGCTTTGGTAGTATAGTCATTTTCACAATATTGATTCTTCCTACCCAGGAACACGGAATATCTCTCCATCTGTTTATGTTTGGTTTCTGTCATTAGTGTCTTATAATTTTCTTTTTACAGTCCTTTTGTCTCCTTAGGTAAGTTTATTCCTAGATATTTGGTTCATTTTTGTTGCAGTGGTGAATGGGGTTGATTCCTTAATTTCTCTTTCAGATTTTTTGTTGTTAGTATATAGAAATGCAAGAGATTTCTGCATATTGATTTTGTATCCTGCAACTTTGCTAAGTTCAATGACTAGCTCTAGTAATTTTCTGATACTGTCTTTAGGGTTTTCTATGTTCAGTATCATGTCACCTGCAAACAGTGAGAGCTTTACTTCTTCTTTTCTGATCTGGATTCCTTTTATTTCCTTTTCTTCTATGATTGCTGCAGCTAGGACTTCCAGAGCTATGTTAAATAATAGTGGTGAAAGTGGACACCATTGTCTTGTTCCTGAACTTAGGGAGAATGTTTTCAGTTTTCACCATTGAGAATAGTATTTGCTATAGGCTTAAAATATATGGCCTTTACTATGTTGAGGAAGGCTTTTTCTATGCCCATTTTTAAAAGAGTTTTAATCATAAATGGGTGCTGAATTTTGTCAAAGGCTTTTTCTGCATGTATTGAGATTATCATATATATTTTTTTTCAGTTTGTTAATATGGTGTATCACATTGATTGATTTGCATATATTGAAGAATCCTTGCATCCCTGGGATAAATCCATCTTGATCATGTTGTATGAGCTTTTTGATGTGTTGCTGAATTCTGTTTGCTAAAATTTTGTTGAGGATTTTTGCATCTATGTTCATCAGTGATATTGGCTTGTAGTTTTCTTTTTTTGTGTTGTCTTTGTCTGGTTTTGGATCAGGGTAATGGTGGCCTCATAGAATGAGTTTGTAATTGTTCTTTCCATTGCAATTTTTTTGAACAAGTTTTGGAAGGATAGGCGTTAGCTCTTCTCTTAATGTTTGATAGAATTCTCCTGTGAAGCTGTCTGTTCTTGGGCTTTTGTTTTTTGGAAGATTTTTGATCACAGCTTCATTTTCAGTGCTTGTAATTTGGTTGTTCATAATTTCTATTTCTTTCTGGTTTAGTATTGGAAGATTGAACTTTTCTAAAAATCTGTACATTTCTTCCAGGTTATCCATTTTATTTCCATATAGTTGTCATGATAATCTCTTATAATCCTTTGTATTTCTTCATTGTCTGTTGTAACCTCTCCTTTTTCATTTCTAATTTTGTTGATTTGATTCTTCTCTCTTTTCTTCTTGATGAGTCTAACGGCTTGTCAATTTTGTTTATCTTCTCAAAAAACCAATATTAATCTTTGCTATTGTTTTTTTCATTTCTTTTTCATTTATTTCTGCTTGAATCTTTATGATTTCTTTCCTTCTACCAATTTTTTTGTTGTTGTTCTTTTTTCAGTTGTTTTAGGTGTAAAGTTAGGTTGTCTATTTGATGTTTTTCTTGTTTCTTGAGGTAGGATTGTATTGCTCTATATTTCCCTCTTAGAACTGCTTTTGCTTCATCCCATAGGTTTTGAGTTGTCATGTTTTCATAATCATTTGTTTCTATAATTTTTTTTTTGATTTCCCTTTTGATTTCTTCAGTAACCTGTTTATTTAGAAATGTGTTGTTTAATCTACATGTGTTTGTGTTTTGTCACAGAACGTTTAAGGACTCCTATATGTTGTTTTCTGTTTCTCATGGGCCCTCTGTTTCTTATCAGTTCCTGGAAAACAGGAATGAGCAGAGCTGCATGCAGTTCTCAGGACTGAGGCCATGAGGTGGAACGCATACATGGATTCCCTTCAGTAACCTTTTTACTTTTCTGTTAAACTACTTAGTCATGTTCCTATTTCTAGTACATGGATTGTCTTCTGGCCCTGTGACAATTGTTATTCCCCTAGTTACTGTTGTTATGGACCTATGAATATTGTTATTCCTTTAGTTACTGTTGTTATGCGTCTGGTTTCGGTGTTTTTTACTCAATTTTATTTTTCTGCCTAAAGCTTCCTTGTATAACAATATATAAACACATGCTGCCATGAATAAAACACACTTCTTCCACTAGAGAGTTGGGTCCCCTGTGTCCTTCTCTTCTTTGCCTTCTTTTCATCGATTCCTGTCCCCAGGTTCTGGTCTGTCAAGAAGACCATAATAGTGTTTCTTACAATTTTTTTCTTATAATTGATATCTAGTCTCATAATGTTGTGGTTAGAGAAGATGTTTGATACGATTTCAATTTTCTTAAATTTACTGAGGTTTGATTTGTGACCCAAGATGTCATCTGTCCTGAAGAATGTTCCCTGTGCACTTGAGAAGAAGGTGTGTTCTGCATTTAGATGGAATGTCCTGAAGATATCAATGAGATCCATCTCATCTAGTGTATCATTTAAGACTTGTTTTTCCTTATTAATTTTATGTTTTGATGATCTGTCTATTGGTGTGAGTGGGGTGTTAAAGTCTCCTACTATTATTGTGTTACTGTCAATTTCTCCTTTTATGTCTGCTAGTGTTTGTCTAATGTATTGAGGTGCTCCTATGTTGGGTGCATAGATATTTACAATTGTTATGTCTTCCTCTTGGATTGATTCCTTGATCATTCTGTAGTGTCCTTCCTTATCTCTTGTAATCTTCATTTTTAGGTCTATTTTTTCTGATATGAGGATTGCTATTCCAGCTTTCTTTTGCTTCCCATTTGCACGGAATATATTTTTCTATCCTCTCCCTTTCAGTCTGTATGTGTCTTTAGATCTGAAATGGGTTTCTTGTAGACAGCATACATATGGATCTTGTTTTTATATCCATTCATCCAGGCTGTGTCTTTTGGTTGGAGATTTAATCCATTTACATTTAAAGTAATTATTCATATATATGTTCCTATTGCCATTTACTTAATTGTTTCTGGTTGATTTTGTAGATAGTTTTCTTCTCTTGTGTTTCTTGACTATACAAGTCCCTTTAATGTTTGTTTTAAAGCTGGTTTGGTGGTACTGAATTCTCTTAATCTTTGTTTGTCTGAAAAGCTTTTATTTCTCTATTAGTTTTGAATGAGATTCTTGCTAGGTACAGTAAGCTTGGTTGTAGATTTCTCCCTTTCAGTACTTTAAATATATCCTGACATTCCCTCCTGACCTGCAGAGTTTCTGCTGAAAGATCAGCTGTTAAGTATATGGGGTTTCCCTTGTATGTTACCTGTTGCTTTTCCCTTGCTGCTTTTAATATTGTTTCTTTGTGTTTAGTCTTTGTTAGTTTGATAAGTATGTATCTTGGCATGTATCTCCTTGAGTTTATGCTGTATGGGGCTCTTTGCACCTCTTGGACTTGATTGGCTATTTCCTGTTTCATGTTGGGGAAATTTTCAACTATAATCTCTTCAAAAAGTTTCTCATACCCTTTTTTTTTCTCTTCTTCTTTTGGGACCCCTATAATTTGAATGTTGGTGCATTTGATATTGTCCCAGAGGTCTCTGGGACTATCCTCAGTTCTTTTCATTCTTTTTACTTTATTCTGTTCTTCAGAAGCTATTTGCACTATTGTATCTTCCAGCTCACTGATTCGTTCTTCTGCTTCATATATTCTGTTATTGATTCCTTATAGAGTATTTTTAGCTTCAGTAATTGTGTTGTTTGTCTCTGTATGTTTCTTCTGTAATGCTAGGTCTTTGTTAATTGATTTTTGCATTTTTTCCATTCTGTTTTCAAGGCTTTTGATCATCTTTGCTACCATTATTCTGAATTCTTTTTTAGATAGTTTGCCTATTTACTCTTCATTTATTTGGACTTCTGTGTTTCTAGTTTGTCCCTGCATTTGTGTAGTATTTCTCTGCCTTTTTATTATTATTTTTTTAAACTTATTGTGTTTGAGGTCTCCTTTTCCCAGGCTACAAGGTTGAATTCTTTCTTCCTTTTTGTTTCTGCCCCACCTTATGTTAATCCAGTGGTTTGTGTAAGCTTCCTATAGGATAAGACTTGTGCTGAGATTTTTTTTGTTGTTGTTTTTGTTTGTTTCTCTTTTGAGTGAGGTGCTAATCCTGTCTGCTGATGATTGTGTTTGTATTTTTGTTTTGTTTGTTGTTTAGATGAGGCATCCTGCACAAGGTGCTAATGGTGGGTCAGTGATGCAGGGTCTTGTATTCAAGTGTTTTCCTTTGTGTGAGTTCTCACTATTTGATACTCCCTAGGGTTAGTTCTCTGGTGGTCTAGGGTCTTGCAGTCAGTGTTCCCACTTCAAAGGCTCAGGGCTTAGCTTGATCTCTGGTCAGAAATGAAGATTCCACAAGTGGTTCATTATAGCACTAAGTGAGATTAACAAAATACCTCAAAACGAGAAACCAAAGATTTACCCCAGACAACTAGCAATTACAAAATCAGGCAAATAAAAATGAGAATAATGAAATATACACAGATACATATACACCCATAAGCCAAATCAGAATAGTTCAACAAAAATAAAGTACAGTAGATTGGCCCAGTGAACAAAGGAAATCAAAAATTATATCTACCAGTTAAGAATAAAACTAACTAAAGCACAAACTGGAAGATAAAACTAAAGCAAGGTGCCAAGTGGGAGATAAAGCAATGAAAATAAAACTAACAAATATGTTAAGAGGAAAGGAAACAAAGGAAGAAAGAATAGATATGCAAAGTTAAATAGAGGTAGATGAAGATTTATATAAATTAAAGATTCACTGCAAAGGGAAAAGAACAGCAGGAAAAGCAAACAAAGGAATAAACATAAAAAAAAATAATAGGTTTTAAAACATTAAAAATTAAAATTAAAAAAGAATTTTAAAAAAGGAAGAAAAAAAAAAAAAGGAAAACAACTCCAAAGAACTGCCAAAGCCCAACGTAGAGGCAGAGGTTTATAATAACAGTGAACAATGTGATTGAGGGGAAAAAAAGCTCAAAACCTTAATTAGATTTCCTAGTGCTAATAAATCAACAAGTATAATGGGGGAGGGGGGGGAAGGAAAAAAAAAAGAACAAAAAAAATCCAAAAAAATCTACAGAGCAAGTCAAAACATAAGACTAATAAATGTTTTTCTTGAGTCTCTGCTGTCAGGGTCCTTTCCCTTGCTGGTAGTCACAGTCCACCTCACTTCCCTAGGATGCTCTCCAACACTGTGCTGATCTCTGGACCTGCTGTGGTGGAAGCTCAGATTCGAATCTGGTCCTACTTCTATGTGTTCTTGCCTCCAATGTTCACAGGTATCAGAACTAATGCGTTTTCTTTTGTGAGAGCGCTCATTGTCCTTTTATATATTTCATAGGCACAGAGTCTGCCTAGTTGATCATGTGGATTTAATCTGCAGCTTGTACAACTGGTGGGAATGTTTGGGGTTTTCTTCCTTAGCCACACTGCCCTTGGGTTTCAACTGTAGTCTTACTTCCACCTCTGCATTTGGATTGTCCACCGGGTTTGCTCCTGAGGCTGCCCTGAAGGACTTGGCTCTGTCCCAGTGAATGCCAGGTGTGGAGGTGGTACAGCTCCAGGGGTTCTGGCAGCACCAGTTACTGAGGAGAGTTGGTGGCTAGGGCAGCAGGAAATATAGTGCTCTAGAAGGGTATGGCAACCCGTATTGGTCAATATGCTCCAGTTCTTGCCTTGAGAACCCCCCAGACAGAGAAGCCTGGCAGACCACAGTCCACAGGGTAGCACAGAGCCAGAGACAACCAAAGGGACCCTGCATACATAGACATGTTAGGTAGGTAGAATAGGAAAAAGGAGCCCAGAATTGTGGTGGCTAAAAGACAAAGAAGTGAAAACCCTTCAAAAATAGAACAAAGGAAGGTCCAAGGACCTATTGAGAACCTCATGTGAAACAAACAGCCCTCCTGGCTTGCCCAATTTACATAGGATAGGTTTAGAGGGAGGAGGAAAAACATATAAAAGGGGAACCAAAATTGAGCCTCAGGCTTCTCTTTGCTTCTTTTGAGTCGGCCCACCCTCACACCAACTGAGGTGTAACACCAGTCCATCCATTGCTTCAAATTTTTGCTGTGGCAAGACAGAACTGAGGAAATTACAAACTGCCCTGACATCTATGGTGCCATGACTCAGGTTTAACCTCGCTGAAACAACCTCAGCTCGGCCCCTGTGAGGTGGGGGCCAAGCAGAGCAGAAGCCAACTGGGTGAAAGCTCCCATGGTGGAAGCTGAATGCAAAGAAAACCCAGTGCAGGGGAAGTGACAATAACCCCAGTGTGCTGGAAACCAGGACAGCAAAAACAAACTTGGCAGAAAGCTCATGTGGCTCAGTCTCAGAATCAAGAAATCCTCTGCTTGGGGTAGGAAGTCCTTGCTCTTATGGCTAGAAGGACATATGGCTAACAAAATCTTAATTCCTTTACAATCTTGTTTTCTTGAAACCCCTATGAATAGGTGAACAGCAGTGGGTGCCACTGGGTGTCCCAAAGGCTCTACTATCTGTTGTGCCTTAGTAGCTGTTGCCCATGTATGTGGGGGTTCTTCTGTCCTTAATCTTCTTTGTGCCAAGGATCAGACCAATGAAAACTGTGAGCACAGGTCAGGTATTTAGCAGATTTTCAGGCAGGTTATGAAGGGGATTACTCGACACGTTTTTCCCCCACTGCTTTTCCTCCTGTCCTTCAGCTCCTGTCTTCACCTATGCCGCTGCTTACAAATTATTGGGCAGGTCATCATCTTTCCATTTCTGAAAGTTGTACTTGAAACCATTTACTTTGGGACTCAGACCCGCATGGCAGGGACTCTGCTATGCTTAGTCACTCAATCATATCTGACTGGGACTTGAGCCTGGCCAAAACCCACAGTGCCTGGTTTTAGGACTGAGTGAAACTCAGGCTTTTCATTTCTCATTGCAAAAAAATTCAGTGAGAGGCAGTAATAAATAAGAGGTGAATTTGTTCATATTCAGAGAGAAGCACACACTACAGGGTGTGGGCCATCACAGAGGGCCAGTGCAGCAGCCATGGAATGTGCGGTTAGTTTTTGTGGGCTGGGTGGTTTCATATGCTAATGATTGGGAAGATCATTCCAACAATTGGGGAACCACTCACTCCTCAGTCTTTTGACAGTGACTTGGAACTGTCATCTCTGGGTGTGTCATTTAGCTTGCAGATTGAGGATCAAGGTTTAGTTGAATTTGACTTGTCATCTTGGACTCATTTGATTTTAATTGGTTTATGTTATGCCCTTGGGCTATGCAATTCTTTCAGAGGTGGTGCCCTGCCCACTTCCCTCCTGTTTCATGCTCTTTTCCTGAGCCCTGTCCAGGCCCACACTGTTGCATCTACAATCCTTTGGAGGGGCAATCAGAAAATAGCTGGCCCATGGGAGGGAAATACTGTATAATATCCAATCTCTGTAGATAGTCAGCCCTTCATATTCCATGTTTCCTACGACAAGTGTGACAACAGTACCTCTCAGTGGACCTGCTTGGGTGGGTGACAGGCACACAATGCCTGCTAGAAGTACATCTGTTGGTGGCATCCCTCCAAGGGCAACTGGACTTCCAGGGATAATGTGTGCCACTTTGGGAGTTAAGCCCTGTAAGCTGTTTGGGCCCAAACCCTTACCACCTTTCTCCTAAAGTTACAAACATATCCCACTCCACTTTTATGAAACATCTGCTCTGTTGCCTCTTATCAATTTTTTCTTAAGAAACTTACTGACTCCTACAACCAGGACCCTGCCCCCTTGTAGGCAACATTGCTCCACCCCACTTATTATTAAAATACTCTAATGCTCCTAACAGGACCAGATAACCCACTCCTTTGTCATTACTTCTGTTATTACCTAAAGTGGGTCTATGACAATGAAATGTTTACCATTGGAAACACCCTAAACTGCTCTTATGGAGGACTAGAGGAAGAAATCAATGACTTAAACTCCCTCAGAGCAATAAAAGGATAAGGCTTATGGCTATTTCCCAGGATCCAAGTCTCAGGGCACAGGCTTGGATTGCTTAACATCATGGTATCTATTCCCATCCATGGCAGACAAATCAGCAATGAGTTAAGATTACAACCCCTTAATCCTACCTCGCACCAGTCATGGGCACCCAACTCCAGCCCGGAGGTCCTGGGAAGTCAACCTGCCTCAACCTGCCTAGGGATCTGGCCCTCAGGAGGTTGTTACACCTTAATCTGTTTGGGGATCCACCAGTCCATGGGTCCCAGGAGGTCGACATGCCTCAACTTGCCCAGGCACCCAACTCTCGGGAGGCCGACATGCCTCAGCCTGTCTGGGGATTTGATCTCCAAGAGGTTGTCATGCCTCAACCTTCCTGGGGATTTGCACCCTGACCTGGGGATGCCCGGCTCTCAGGTTGCAACAGTACTGGGTAGGATAAGCTTCAAAAAGACTCATCCCTAAGGAAGTCCACCCATGAAAGCAGAAGGAAGCCTATTAGCTGTGGGACTATGCCTGGTCTCAGCAATAACTCAGGAGCCTGATGAGAACCCCATTGCCTTTCTGGAAAGGCTAAAAGAGGCCCTCCAAAAGCTTACAAATCTGGACTTAGACTCTTACAAGGGAGAGGACATTTTAAAGGACAAATTCTTGTCCCAATGTGTATCAGACATCAGGATAAAGTTACAATAGCCATAGCAGCAGGACTCTGCTTCCTCTCTAGATGAGATGGTCCAGATAGCCACCAATACGTTTTATAACAGAGAACAGGAGAGGGAATTCAAGGCCCAGGAAGGGAAGTAAAGGCCCAGAAAGGGAGAAAAGGAAAGAGACAAGGCATGCTCAAATGCTGGCTGCCTTCCAGGGAAGCCCTATGGCAAATCCCAAGTCCTTGAAGGACAAGGCACAAGGCAAATGCCTAACCTGTTGACAGGTGGGACATTGGGCCAAAAAGTGTCCAAACCATGACAAATCTCCTAAAATGACTTGCTACAAATGCCATCAATTGGGACATTGGGCAGCACTCTGCCCTGGGGACCCAAGAACCTCAAGGTCAAGTGTTAAGCCTTCCCTCACAATGGTTCAATAGGGCTGAAGCAGCCCACTCCAGCCAGCCTGCCTGTCACAGGTAACCATCAAGGGGCTGGAGCCAAGGATGCAACTGGATGTGGCAGGTAGGTCCGAGAATTTCTTGGTTGACACAGGGGCTAACTACTCTGTCCTGACTTCCTGCTTTAGAGCCTCCTACCCCCAAACCTGTACCATTTTGGGTGCTACAGGAAAAACAATTACAAAAAGATTCACATGAACACTTCTTTGTTGCTGGGATGGACAATTATTTTCCCATTAGGTTTGGTGGTCCCTGAGTGTCCTCCCTTATTGGGAAGAGATCTTTCCCTGCCTTTGAAATCTTGCAGCTATTGCAGTCCTGATAGAAGATGCCTTAAAACTCTTTCTGAGGGGACAAACTATTTGCCAGCCACCAAGTGAAACAACTCCTGAATGGGAGAGGCCATTTATGGATGTCTGATCAAGGGTCCTCAGATATCAAATAGTGCTGATGGAAAATCCAGGCCTGACTATATCCCCTTGTGAGATTCTTAACCTAGCTACCCTCCTGCCTACCCTCGAGGGCTCTCTCCCCTTTCACTGTTGCTTAGAAACCTTGGACCACTGGACAAAACCCTGAGAGGGATTGTCAGAAGATCCTCTGACCAATCATGAGGAAATCTAGTACACTGATAGAAGCAGTTTTCTCTTGGATGGAAAAAGAAGAGCCAGATATGCAGTAGTCTCCAGTTTTGAGACCTTAGAGGCTAAACCTTTCCCACCAGGTACTTCAGCCCAATTAGCAGAGCCCATAGCCCTGACTCGAGCTTTAGAGCTGGGAAAAGGAAAAAGAGTAGCCATTTACACTGACTCCAAGTATGCCTTTCTGGTGCTATATGCACATGTTGCTATTTGGAAAGAAAGAGGCCACTTGACCACCTGACGCTGCCCAGTCAAACATGGTGATCAAATTCTTAGGCTTTTGGTGGCAATCCATCTGCCCGCTGAGGTTTCAGTCACCCATTGTAAAGGACACCAAAAAGGGAGCATGGAAGTGGCATGAGGGAACCAAGCAGCCAATTAGGTAGCTAAGAGGGCAGCATCACAGAACAATGATGTAATAGGGGTTGCCACCTCAGTTCCACAGACTAATTTGCCAGAAACTCCTTCATATACTGAAGGTGAGACTCTTAAAGCTAAGAATGAGGGCTTTCAAGAAGATCATATGGGGTTGTTCCAAAAGGAGGGACTCCTTTTTCTGCCTGAGAACCAGGCAGAAACTCCTATCTGCCTAACAATGTAAGTTGGTTAACTCCTTACATTCCACCACTCGTTTAGGGGATGAGGCCCTCCAAAGATTACTAGAAAGGTCCTTCAGTGGAACAGGCCACCAAACGAGTATAAGGCAAATGGTCTCCTCTTGTCCCACTTGCCAATTAAACAACCCACAAGACCCCAGCTGGCTCAGCCTATCCAATGACGTGGAACCTACCCAGGAGAGGACTGGCAGATGGGCTTCACCCAGATGCCAGTTTCTCAAGGATATAAATACATATTAGTCATGATAGATACATTCCCAGGAGAGATGAAGGCTTTCCCGCTCAGACTGAGAAGACTGAGGAGGTGGTAAATAAACTGTTCCATGAAATCATTCTGAGATTTGGTCTGCCAAGGTCATTACAAAGTGACAATGGAACATCATTTACTTCTAAGGTCACCCAAGGGGTCTCTAAGGCATTGGGCATTACTTATTATCTCCATTGTGCCTGGAGGCCTCAGTCTTTAGGAGAATTAGAAAGAGCCAACCAATTCTTAAAATCAGTGATGAAAAGATAACCCACGACACCTCCCTGGGGTGGAAGGAGGCTTTACCAATAGCTGTCCTCTGCACCCATATTGCCCCTAAGGAACAAGTTGGTCTTCGTCCTTATGAGATGCTATATGGGAGACCTTTTGTTTATGTCAATGACCTCTTCCTAGATCCAGAGGCTCAGATCCTCCAGTCTTATACCATGGTCATTGGGCAATTCCAACAAGATATATGCTTGTGAGTTGTCAACCAGGACCCAAAAGATTCTAAAGAGCCACCACTATATGCTCCAGGGACTCAAGTCCTAATTAAAGTCTGGAAAGATGGATCCACAAAGGCTCAACTCCAGCCCACATGGAAGGGCCCCTACCCTGTAATACTTTCTACCCCCACAGCAGTAAGGTACTAGGACCCAACTCCTAGATTCACTACTCATGACTCAAGCTGTTTAAGAAAACAGAAGAGGATATTCAATACACTTGTGAGCCCCTGGGAGATCTCAGATACTTATTCAGGACTACAAATGAGTGCCATTCTAATGAACACTCCCAAAATTACATTTTTGGGGATAAGATTTTTCAGGATAGCTCTAAAGAGCCAACACAGCTTGTCAGGGGTTGTACTCCAAAATAGACAGGAGATAGATCTCCTGATTCCTGAACAAGGAGGAACTTGAGCCATCTTGAATGAGACATGTTATTTCTGTGTAAATATCTCCAACTAGCATATTCAAAAGCAGAGACATTATTTTGCCAACAAAGGTCCGTCTAGTCAAGGCTATGGTTTTTCCTGTGGTCATGTATGGATGTGAGAGTTGGACTGTGAAGAAGGCTGAGTGCCAAAGAATTGATGCTTTTGAACTGTGGTGTTGGAAAAGACTCTTGAGAGTCCCTTGGACTGCAAGGAGATCCAACCAGTCCATTCTGAAGGAGATCAGCCCTAGGATTTCTTTGGAAGGCTTGATGCTGAAGCTGAAACTCCAGTACTTTGGCCACCTCATGCGAGGAGTTGACTCATTGGAAAAGACTCTGATGCTGGGAGGGATTGGGGGCAGGAAGAAAAGGGGACGACAGAGGATGAGATGGCTGGATGGCATCACTGACTTGATGGACATGAGTCCGAGTGAACTGCGGAAGTTGGTGATGGACAGGGAGGCCTGGCGTGCTGCTATTCATGGGGTCACAAAGAGTCGACACGACTGAGCAACTGAACTGAACTGAACTGAAGTTAAAGAAAGTCACAGTCCTCAAGAAAAACATTCAGATCCTACAGGATCTCAAAAAATGAGCTGGAGAATTCTCAGGGTGGCTATAATCTCTTTTTGGTGCATCCTCCTCCTGGTGAGGGAGAATTTAAGTTGGCTAATGCCCCCACTAATCCCCATTATCACCATATAGATGCTGCTTATGATTGCTCCATGCTCAATTGTCTAACCTGTTTTGTCTCTGTCCACATCAACAAGCTACAGTGTGCAGTGCCAGTTCAACAAAGATATATAAAACTACAGCCAACCATGGAATGTATCACTCACCCTTAGATGGATACCGCTATAAGACTCTGAGGCTTGCGACTAGCAGTAGGGGGAGGCCCAATGCCTCTCGCTGTCCCAGTTCAGCAGGAATTATCCAGAGAGACCTTGACGCCTGTATTCCCAAAGCATTTGGCCTCCCATCTTTTGAGGGGTTAATGTTAGGTAGTTAGAATAGGAAAAAGGAGTCCAGAACTGTGGTGGCTAAAAAGCAAAGAAGTGAAAAACCTATGAAAATAGAACCAAGGAAGGTCTGAGGACTGGAGTGAGAACCTCAGGTGAAACAAACAACCCTCTTGGCTAGAGCAGGCTCAGGGGGAGGAGAAAAAGCATATAAAAAGAGGAGTCAAAATTGAGCTTTGGGCTTCTCCACACCTCTTTTGTGTTGGCCTGCCCTTATGCCTTGAGCATATATTTTTCTTTGCTTGCTAAATAAAACTGAGCAGTAACACCAATCCATCTGTTGCTTCAAATTTTGCTGCAGTGAGACAGAACTGAGGAAATTACAAATTCCCCCAACAGAAGCAAGTTGTTTCTATCCTGTGGCAGCTCTGCCCCAGTGAGGGTTGAGTGTGAAGTTGGTGCAGCTACTTGGCTTGTGGGGCCCCTGGTGGTCCCAAGTGTGCAGGTACATGGATTGTCTCCACTGCAGGAGTTATGGCCCTATCAGAGTCTTTTTTAGCCTCTGGTAGCTGGTGATCAGACGGCCTCTTTGGCCAGTCTTTCACTGAAGCTCTGCCCATTCAGGCATTTAGAGTTCCCTTGTCTTGGGTCCTTCTCTGTGGTTTGGCATATCAGGCATATAGAAGGGCCCCCTGGCTGGGGTCCTAGTGTGTATTGGCCCATCAGGCACTTAAAGGGGCACCCTGGGTGGGGTCCTACTCTGTAGTTCAATGTGTCAGGCATTTGATGGGCCAGCCTCTCTATTGTTCAGCTGCTGATGCTGGCCTGTGGGAAGAGAGAGGTTATGGTAATGGGTCCACCTCCTACACATGACTCAGCAGTATTGCCTTGCTTCCTCGGCTGCCTAGCTTTCCTCCACAGGCATTTCCCACCAGTCTCCTCACTCACATCCCCTTGATCTGTCTCTCTGAAGTCAACGACAGCCCTCACCCTGGGATTTCTCCACAATCCCTAAACTCCAGCTCCCAGCTGCTGCACCTTCTAGGAGACGTGCATCCCTGTTCAGGGTATGTATAGCTGTACTAAGGACTGCCTGATTCTCATTCCATTTAGGCTGCCACAGATCAACTCGTTCACTCTCAGCCTTAAATGTTTCTGCTATGACTCAGACAATTGCCCCAGTGTGGGGATCAGACCCCTGCTTCAGTTCCCCTACCCTCTGAGGGCAGGTCCAGTCCTACTAACACTCCTGTTTTTCCCCCTAGTTCCTTTGTTCTACCAAGCTTTGCCTGGTTCTATATATTCTTTTCTGCTGGTCAGGTACTCTTCTCTGCTCTCAGCTGGTGTTCTATATGCACTTTTGTGTCTGAAGGTGTATTCCTGATGTATCCTTGGAGAGAGATATACTCAACGTCCACCTACTCCTCCACCATCTTGTTCTCCTAACCTTTCCTTTGCTTTTTGTGTATCTATTATAGATTTTTCTTTGTGGTTACCATGAGACTAACATAAAACAACTTTTGTTTATAACAGTTTAAGTTGATTACAATTTAAATTTGAATAAGTTCTTCATTTTTATTCCCTTCTGCATGTTTTATGGTTTTGATGGTTTATATTCCATATTTTTATCTCGTGTATCCCTTAACTAATTAGGGCTTTCCAGGTTGTGCTAGAGATAAAGAACCTGCCAATGCAGAGGAGGTAAAGGGATGTTAATTTGGCCCCTGGGTTGGGAAGATCCCCTGTGGAGGAGGTCATGGCAACCCACTTCAGTTTTATTGCCTAGAGAATCCCATGGACAGAGGAACCTGGCAGGCTACAGTCCATAACATCTCAAAGAGTCAGACACGACTGAAGCAACTTGGCACAGCACTGCACATCCCTTATAATTATTGTAGCTATACTTATCTTCACTACCTTTGTCTTTTTTTTTTTTTTTACAAAATTTTAACAATCAGAATTTATTTTAATTAATAAAATTAACAAATAATTGAGTTAATACATATCTAATAAGTGTTGACTATGTTTCAAGGGATATTCTGGGCATTGAGAATAGAAATACAAGAAACATAGCTCCCAAATTTCTAAGAACCTCCAGGCCAGTATCAGAGAGAGATATAAAAACATATAAATTATAATGAAACTTAATAAATGCTATTAAAAAGAAATAAATGAGATGCCATAAAAAATGATTTGAGACAACTTTGCTCTTGATTTTTCATGATTTTTCACTTTAGAGACATTTGATTTCTCACTTTTGAGACATTTGAGAGGCAAAAATGGTGTATAATGGGAACAGTAGGAGGATATTAATTTAGAGTGAATGGTAGGAGCCCAGTAGTGAAGATATTTATTGCACATTTAAGAGTTAACTAAGTATTACTGAGCCAAGAGAAATTATAAGAAAGTAATATATCAATTTTGCTTTATGAGGAATATAATAAAGCAGTGAATAAATTAACTTTTACATACAAGATGAGTGACAAGCAATTATTCAAGAATAGCATTCAAGCAAACAATAGTAAAGGTTTCACTATGGTCCATAAGATAGAGAGAAAGGACACAATTACAATCTCAATTCAAGCAATGTAGTGGACAGAGATGAGAAAGTTTTCCAGCTTGGAAGACTGCATGGTTGATAAAGCCATAAATCAAATGAAGGATTCAAGAGGAAAACATTTGTCAGCCTAATACTCACAAGTTATATTTAATTAAGTTTGTTTTGAAACACAGATGAAAAAATAAATGTATGGCAAAACCAATACAATGTTGTAAAGTAAAAAAAAAAAAAAGAAAAAAGAAAAAAAAAAAACCGAAAAAGAAATGTATGAGAAGTATTTGTTTATCAGTGTGCCAATGGACTCAGCTTTGAAGTGGCTCAGTCGTGTCCGACTCTTTGCAACCCCATGGACTGTAGCCTACCACTCTTCTCCGTCCATGGGATTTTCCAGGCAAGACTACTGGAGTGGGTTGCCATTTCCTTCTCCAAGACTACCTTTGTCTTTAACCTTCATACTAACTTTATAAGTAATTAATATAAAACTTTACAATGTTAGATTATTTTTATTTTTAGTATAAATTTACCTGTCAGTGAGATCTTGCTGCTTCTCTTCTTCTTTTCTTTTTACTTTTGACATTTTCATTATAATTGCTCTTTTTGGGTTCTAATTGGTCTTTTAGTAAAGTAATGCTCAAAATTCTCCAAGCCAGGCTTCATCAGTATGTGAACCATGAACTTCCTGATGTTCAAGCTGGTTTTAGAAAAGGCAGAGGAACCAGAGATCAAATTGCCAACATCTGCTGGATCATGGAAAAAGCAAGAGAGTTCCAGAAAAACATCTATTTCTGCTTTATTGACTATGCCAAAGCCTTTGACTGTGTGGATCACAATAAACTGTGGAAAAATTCTGAAAGAGATGGGAATACTAGACCACCTGATCTGCCTCTTGAGAAGTTTGTATGCAGGTCAGGAAACAACAGTTAGAACTGGACATGGAACAACAGACTGGTTCCAAATAGGAAAAGGATTTCGTCAAGGCTGTATATTGTCACCCTGCTTATTTAACTTATATGCAGAGTACATCATGAGAAACGCTGGGCTGGAAGAAACACAAGCTGGAATCAAGATTGCCGGGAGAATTATCAATAACCTCAGATATGCAGATGACACTACCCTTATGGCAGAAAGTGAGGAGGAACTAAAAAGCCTCTTGATGAAAGTGAAAGTGGAGAGTGAAAAAGTTGGCTTAAAGCTCAACATTCAGAAAATGAAGATCATGGCATCCGGTCCCATCACTTCATGGGAAATAGATGGGGAAACAGTGGAAACAGTGTCAGACTTTATTTTTCTGGGCTCCAAAATCACTGCAGATGGTGACTGCAGCCATGAATTAACAGACGCTCACTCCTTGGAAGGAAAGTTATGACCAACCTAGATAGCATATTCAAAAGCAGAGACATTACTTTGCCAACAAAGGTCCGTCTAGTCAAGGCTATGGTTTTTCCTGTGGTCATGCATGGATGTGAGAGTTGGACTGTGAAGAAGGCTGAGCGCCGAAGAATTGATGCTTTTGAACTGTGGTGTTGGAGAAGACTCTTGAGAGTCCCTTCGACTGCAGGGAGATCCAACCAGTCCATTCTGAAGGAGATCAGCCCTGGGATTTCTTTGGAAGGAATGATGCTAAAGCTGAAACTCCAGTGCTTTGGCCACCTCATGCGAGGAGTTGACTCATTGGAAAAGACTCTGATGCTGGGAGGGATTGGGGGCAGGAAGAGAAGGGGACGACAGAGGATGAGATGGCTGGATGGCATCACTGACTCGATGGACGTGAGTCTGAGTGAACTCCGGGAGTTGATGATGGACAGGGAGGCCTGGCGTGCTGCGATTCATGGAGTCGCAAAGAGTCGGACACGACTGAGCGACTGATCTGATCTGATCTGAATTGGTCTTTTGGGCTTCGTCTTTTTTGGAACTTTGTGAACTTCCTAGATCTACTTGTTTCTTGCACCTGTTTAGGGAAGTTTTCCACCATTATTTCTTCAAATAAGTTTTCTACCACTTCCTCTAACTCTTCTCTTTCTGGGATCCCAGTAATGCAAATTCTGGTTGCTTCAATATTGTTCCACAAGTCCCTTAGCTACCTCCAACATTTCTCATTCTTTTCCCTTTTTGCTGTTCTGAATATGTGTGTTCCATTGCCTTCTCTTTGAGTTTAACTAATCCTGTTTTCTACTCTGCTGGTGAACCTTGCTGGTGTATTTTTCAGTTCACTTTTTGTGATATTTTGCAATTTCTTATCTCTTTGTTGAAGTTTTCATTCTGTTCATCTATTCTCCCCAGATTTATGATCATTTATATCACCATTATTTTGAAATATTGTTCAAGTAAATCACTTATCTCCATTTTATGATTTACTCTATCTGAGGTTTTATCTTCTTCTTTTGTTTGGAATATTTTTATTTGTTCATTTTTCTTGATTCTCAATGTTGGTTTTATGCATTAGATAAAAGTCACCTCTCCCAGTCTGGAAGGATTACTTCCTGTAGGATATAAATTTTATTGTTCAACCCTGTCTTGGTTTTTGTTTGTCTCTCAAGCATTTGTGCTCATTTAAACAGCTTATTTTACTTTTAGTGGTTCTCAGTAGTTGAGACTGTGCCAAGACCTGTCAGTGTCTTAAAGGAGAAGAGTACAATTAGCAATTAGATTCAAGCTGATTGATGTCACACCCATAGGCAGCATCTTTTAAGTATGATGATATAAACACTCTGTGGGACCACAAGCTTAGGTCCCATTGGCCACCAGAACCAGGAGATCTAGAGGAGCGCCTTGTGTGGGTAGTCATAAAAATTGAGGCACCAGACAAGTGTACTAGCTCCTTTCTTAGAGATACCTGCATCCTGCAGTGAAGAAGTGGTACAGCATACAAATGGCATCAACCAGACTGTTTCCAGGGTGGAATTTTCAAAGTGTGTATTGTTGCCAGTTATCACTGGTGATTTCTAACATCAGAAGTTTGAGAATACTAAGGTGGGTCAAATGAGTTATAGAGAATGATATAAGATAACAGTCAGGCTATTAAATGTTTCTTAATCTCAGAATGGGAGAAGCAGGCTTTATATAGTAGAGTAGTAGGGTTTTTTATTTATTTTTTTTATTTTATTATTTTTTTTATGGGTGCAGGTGTAGAAGTGGATATGAGGCATGTGTTTGCAATGATGAAGCCAAATCTCTAACTAGTTAGTGGATAAGTGTTGAGGGTTTAACAACATGTTTTGTGGAAATTAATTTTTAATGTCTTTCAGTTGATATTTCTCCTCAAAAAGAATGACTGAATGTAACATTTGAGATGTACTCGAGATTATGACTTAACTGTTTGGTTAATGGAATTTCAAAAGTCTAAATGTACTTAGAAATATACGTGCTTAGTCACTCAGTTTTGTTAGACTCTTTGGTGCCCGATGGACTGTAGCCTATTCATTAGGTTCTCCCAGCAAGAATACTGGAGTGGGTAGCTCTTCCCTTCTTCAGGGGATC
This sequence comes from Bubalus kerabau, assembly GCF_029407905.1. NCBI lineage: Eukaryota > Metazoa > Chordata > Mammalia > Artiodactyla > Bovidae > Bubalus > Bubalus kerabau. The sequence continues at coordinate 37,356,893 of NC_073635.1, forward strand.
TTCCCAATCCAGAGATAGAATCTAGATCTCCTGCATTACAGGCAGATTCTTTACCATCTGCACCCCCAGGGAAGCCTCACTTAGAAATATAACAGCATTTATATACTGCTTTTAGTGCTAAAATGAGTAGATAAATACACATGTTCTTTGTGTCTTGTAACATTATGATATAGGCTAATACCAAAGAAGTTGATAGATTGAAAAATTGTTGCTAACAGGTATGATGGTGGGCCAGTTGAATTGATAGATAGGCAATTATCTATCTATCTATCTGATATTGATACAATATCAGATGTGCTATCCTAGCACCATTATAATGTAAATTTATCATTATATGTATTCACTGTTGAGAGATAAAATATAAGTAAGAACAAATCTACTACTGCAGGCAGGAATCCCTCAGAAGAAATGGAGTAGCCATCAACAAAAGAGTCCTAAATGCAGTACTTGGATGCAATCTCAAAAATGACAGAATGATCTGTGTTCGTTTCCAAGGCAAACCATTCAATATCACAGTAATCCAAGTCTATGCCCCAACCAGTAACGCTGAAGAAGCCGAAGTTGAATGGTTCTATGAAGACCTACAAGACCTTTTAGAACTAACACCCCAAAAAGATGTCCTTTTCATTATAGGGGACTGGAATGCAAAAGTAGGAAGTCAAGAAACACCTGGAGTAACAGGCAAATTTGGCCTTGGAATACGGAATGAAGCAGGGCAAAGACTAATAGAGTTTTGCCAAGAAAATGCACTGGTCATAGCAAACACCCTCTTCCAACAACACAAGAGAAGACTCTACACATGGACATCACCAGACGGTCAACACTGAAATCAGATTGATTATATTCTTTGCAGCCAAAGATGGAGAAGCTCTATACAGTCAACAAAAACAAGATCAGAAGCTGACTGTGGCTCAGATCATGAACTCCTTATTACCAAATTCAGACTTAAATTGAAGAAAGTAGGGAAAACCACTAGACCATTCAGGTATGACCTAAATCAAATCACTTATGATTATACAGTGGAAGTGACAAATAGATTTAAGGGCCTAGATCTGATAGATGGAATGCCTGATGAACTATGGAATGAGGTTCATGACATTGTACAGGAGACAGGGATCAAGACCATCCCCATGGAAAAGAAATGCAAAAAAAGCAAAATGGCTGTCTGAGGAAGCCTTACAAATAGCTTTGAAAAGAAGAGAAGTGAAAAGCAAAGGAGAAAAGGAAGATATAAGCATCTGAATGCAGAGTTCCAAAGAATAGCAAGAAGAGATAAAAGAAAGCCTTCCTCAGTGATCAATGCAAAGAAATAGAGGAAAACAACAGAATGGGAAAGACTAGAGAGCTCTTCAAGAAAATTAGAGATACCAAGGGGACATTTCATGCAAAGATGGGCTCGATAAAGGACAGAAATGGTATGGACCTAACAGAAGCAGAAGATATTAAGAAGAGGTGGCAAGAATACATAGAAGAACTGTACAAAAAAGATCTTTACGACCCAGATAATCATGATGGTGTGCTCACTCATCTAGAGCCAGACATCCTGGAATGTGAAGTCAAGTGGGCCTTAGAAAGCATCACTACAAAGCTAGTGGAGGTGATGGAATTCCAGTTGAGCTATTTCAAATCCTGAAAGATGATGCTGTGAAAGTGCTGCACTCAATATGCCAGCACATTTGGAAAACTCAGCAGTGGCCACAGGACTGGAAAAGGTCAGTTTTCATTCCAATCCCAAAGAAAGGCAATGCCAAAGAATGCTCAAACTACCGCACGATTGCACTCATCTCACATGCTAGTAAAGTAATGCTCAAAATTCTCCAAGCCAGGCTTCAGCAATACGTGAACCGTGAACTTCCTGATGTTCAAGCTGGTTTTAGAAATGGCAGAGGAACCAGAGATCATATTGCCAACATCCACTGGATCATGGAAAAAGCAAGAGAGTTCCAGAAAAACATCTATTTCTGCTTTATTGATTATGCCAAAGCCTTTGACTGTGTGGATCACAATAAACTGTGGAAAATTCTGAAAGAGATGGGACTACCAGACCACCTGACCTGCCTCTTGAGAAATGTGTATGCAGGTCAGGAAGCAACAGTTAGAACTGGACATGGAACAACAGACTGGTTCCAAATAGGAAAAGGAGTTCGTCAAGGCTGTATATTGTCACCCTGCTTATTTAACTTATATGCAGAGTACATCATGAGAAACGCTGGGCTGGAAGAAACACAAACTGGAATCAAGATTGCTGGGAGAAATATCAATAACCTCAGATATGCAGATGACACTACCCTTATGGCAGAAAGTGAAAAGAAACTAAAAAGCCTCTTGATGAAGGTGAAAGTGGAGAGTGAAAAAGTTGGCTTAAAGCTCAACATTCAGAAAACGAAGATCATGGCATCTAGTCCCATCACTTCATGGGAAATAGATGGGGAAACAGTGGAAACAGTGTCAGACTTTATTTTTCTGGGCTCCAAAATCACTGCAGATGGTGACTGTGGCCATGAAATTAAAAGACACTTACTCCTTGGAAGGAAAGTTACGACCAACCTAGATAACATATTCAAAAGCAGAGACATTACTTTGCCAGCAAAGGTCCATCTAGTCAAGGCTATGGTTTTTCCTGTGGTCATGTATGGCTGTGAGAGTTGGACTGTGAAGAAGGCTGAGCACTGAAGAATTGATGCTTTTGAACTGTGGTGTTGGAGAAGACTCTTGAGAGTCCCTTGGACTGCAAGGAGATCCAACCAGTCCATTCTGAAGGAGATCAGCCCGGTATTTCTTTGGAGGGAATGATGCTGAAGCTGAAGCTCCATTACTTTGGCCACCTCATGAGAAGAGTTGACTCATTGGAAAAGACTCTGATGCTGGGAGGGATTGGGGGCAGGAGGAGAAGGGGATGACAGAGGATGAGATGACTGGATGGCATCACTGACTCAATGGAAGTGAGTTTGAGTGAACTCTGGGAGATGGTGATGGACAGGTAGGCCTGGCGTGCTGCGATTCATGGGGTCGCGAAGAGTCGGACACGACCGAGCTACTGAACTGAACTGAAGAACAAATCACATGCCAACTTAGTAAGACAATGCCATTGTAGGTCACCAGAAACTACCTTAATTGTAGGGTCTCCTCTAACATCTTTCACTTATTTCTTACTGTTGGCCCAGGCCTGTTCATACTTTGAGACTAACTCAGATTCCACTAATTAAATAGTGCAGAGAGAGTTCTCATCTCACAGAATATTGTGCTCCATTTTTTTCTTCTCATACTTTGGAATATTGACATAGATACATTTATTTCTCTCTAATTTCTAGTTTTTCAGTTAAATTCATTTATTGTGTGCCCCTGGATTTCTCATCCCACTTTGATTTGTCATACACTTGTTTTCAGTGACAGAGCCTGATGAAAAGTTGTCATCTATTTAGCTACATTGCATTTACTCTAGATTTTTGTGTTTATTATTCTATAAAGTTCTCTTGAAGATTTAGGTCTCTTAAGTACTAATCATTGTGCTCTCAAATAATGAATCACTTATCTTACAACAGCGAACCTTAAAATGTCTTTCCCCTATATTTGTATGAAGAATCAGATTGGGAAAGATTATTGATTTAGGTCACACTGCTAGTAAGGGACTGAATCAGGATCTAAATTCAGGTCTTATTTCTATTAACTACATCTTTTAAAAAGTATTATTTGCAAAGAAGTACCATTCTTTCTTGTTGCTTCTCTTGTCTCTTTCTCCTCCAGATATATTTTTCTAGCACCCTAACCATGGACAAACTCAAACATGGTCTTCTCTGTCAGGTCTGAAGTCAGGCATGAGCAACCAGGGGGTGGCCTGGCTGAAAGGGATGCAAGCTGATCTCTAAATTGCATCCCAGACACACCCAGGAGAGCTCACAGATATGCTACAAAATAACCTCTGAGACTTTTCAACTACTGTATATGTGCCCTAGGCACACAATGGATACAAAATAAGCACAGGGGCTTCTCTAATAACCTTAGGCAGTTAGGAGCCCTGTAACGGTTCCTGAGTGTTCTACATCTAATTATAACAGACTAAATTATGGGAGGAGAAGGTGATGGCACCCCACTCCAGTACTCTTGCCTGGAAAATCCCATGGACGGAGGAGCCTGGTGGGCTGCAGTCCATGCGGTCGCGAAGAGTCGGATACGACTGAGCGACTTCACTTTCACTTTCCTGCACTGGAGAAGGAAATGGCAACCCACTCCAGTGTTCTTGCCTTGAGAATCTCAAGGACGGGGGAGCCTGGTGGGCTGCCGTCTATGGGGTCGCACAGAGTCGGACACAACTGAAGCGATTTACCAGTAGCAGGAGCAGCAAATTATGGGAAGATATAAACAACACAGCCTGCTGTTATATAATTTGCAATTGTCAATCAGCCTTGAGAGTGTGCCCATTGCATTCCCTTTCATTGATTGGTGGTGGGTATAAGCCCTACTTGCAGAGGGCATAACTTAAAGGACGAGACTGGAAGTACTAAAGGGGGAAGCCAAGAGGGCTCAAGAGGAAGGACAAGGAGGACACCTTTGGGAGCCCTGCTCCCATGTCCTGGGAGTGTGTGTTTAATAAAAGATCTGTCTGCATGAGCTGACCTAAGCTGTAACTTACCTGTTGTTCTACACCCTTTAGTCCATCACTCCAAATTTTTGTTGGGATGAGTCAAGAACTGAGGAAAAGAAACAAACTGAAAAATCCCATAGCCTAGAATGAGAGTTTCGCTATAGATTCATGGCTGCTAACCTCATTCAAGCACTTAACAGAAATCACTCTCTCACTCTGTACAACTTGTATTCTATCTTTTCCTTTTTTTTTTTCAAATCTACTATCCTTCCACTCTTTACTGATAGTTTTAACTCATGTCATTAAGAAAATAAAAGCAAAGAGACACAAATACTTTCATCTTTAGTTAAATAAAATATTTAATATATTTGTCCTGAATCCATCTTCTATCTCTGTCTGTGAAGATTCAATAGTTCTGCATTTAGTTGAAGGACAATCTTCACAAAAACTGTAGATCAAATTTATATAATTTTTATTCCAATTATTTCGCATATATTATCTGTATACCCTTCTCCCTGGTCCATTTACTTCATGGCAAATAGAGGGGAAAAGTGGAAACAGTGACAGACTTGATTTTCTTGGGCTCCAAAATCACTGCAGATGGTGACTGCAACCATGAAATTAAAAGACACTTGCTCCTTGGAAAAAATACTATAACAAACCCAAACAGCAGAGACATTACTTTGCCAGTAAAGGTCTATACAGTCAAAACTATGGTTTTTCCAGTAGTCATGTACAGATGTGAGAGACAGACCATAAGGAAGGCTGAAATCCTATTTGTTAACTTGTTATGCATGAACATATAATTTGGGGATGTTATGGTTTGCCCTGTCTCGTGAGAGTAAATTGTATTCATCTCTTTCCAAACATGTTTTCAATGCTTTCATGTTGACTGTTGTCATGATTTATGATCTCATAATAATCACCATCTTAAAGGCTCTAGCTCCATATACAGTAACAGAGGGAATTAGGACTTTAACAAAGTCTTTAATGGTTCCAAAATTTTTTTAGAATTGTTTGTTCTATTTCTGTGAAAAATGCCACTAAAATGTTAATAGGAACTGCACTGAACCTGTAGATTACCTTGGATGTTATATATTACATTTTAATGGTTTAATTTCTGTATTCCATGATCATGGAATATCTTTCTATTTAGTTATATCTTCTTCATCAATGTCTTCTAGTTTCTTTACACAGACCTTTACTTAGTTGGCTAAATTTATTTATAGATATTTCATTCTTTTTGATGCAATTTTAAATGGGATTATTTTATTTTTCTTATATCTTATAGAAATTAGTATGGAAATTCAACAGATTTTTTAATATTGATTTTTGTATCCTATACCTTTACTGAATTTGTGTAGTAGTTCTGACAGTTTTCTTGGTGAAGTCTTTAGGGCTTTGTATACATAATATCATATAACCTGCAAACAATGACAGTTTTACTTCTTTACTAATTAGGATGCCTTTTATTTATTTTCCATGCCTAATTTATCTGGCTAGGACTTCCAATACCAAGTTAAATAAAGATGGTTGGAATAGGAAGCATTGTTCCTGATCAGTAATAAAAAACTTTCAACTTTTACCCTTGATTATGATATTAGCTGTGGGCTTGTCCTTTATTATGGCTTTTATTAAGTTAAGATATATTCCCCCTATATCCACCTTTAGGCTTCCCTGATAGCTCAGCTGGCAAAGAATCTGCCTACAATGTGGGAGACCTGGGTTCAATCCCTGGGTTGGGAAGATCCCCTGGAGAAGGCAAAGGCTACCCACTCCAGTATTCTGGCCTGGAGAATTTCATGGACAGTCCATGGGTTCACAAAGAGTGGGACATGACTAAGTGAATTTCACTTTCACTTTCATATCCACTGTTGAAAATTTTTCATGACTGGATATTGAAATTTCTCAAATGATTTTTCTATATATATTAAGAAATAATTATAATTTTTATTCTTCATTTGGTTAATGTGGTATATCCTATTGTTTGATGTGTGGATCTGCAAACATCTTTGTATTTCTGTATTTAAATATCATGTATGATTTTTTAATGTATTTTTGAAATAAGCTTTCTAATATTTTGTTGTGAGGATGTTTGCATCTAAATTCATCAGATATATTGATATATAATTTTATTTTCTTGAAATGTTTGTCCTTGGCTCATGTCAGGGTAATGCTGACCTCATAAATGACTTTGGAAGTATTCCTTTTTCTTCATTTTTTGGGGGGAGAAGGATTTGAGAAAGATTGGTATTAATTCTTCTTTAAATGTTTGGTAGAATTCACTAGCGAAGCCATTTGGTATTAGCATTTTTTTTGGTTGGGATTTTAAAATATATATTTATTTGGTTGTGCTGGTATCTTCATTGCTGCATGTGGGTTTTTCTTGCTGCACACCAGCCTTCTCTAGTTGTGGTGAATTGGGGCTACTCTTTGTGGTAGTGCACTGGCTTCTCATTGCAGTGACTTTTCTTTCTGTGGAGCATGCACTCTAGAGCAGTCGAGTTTCAGGAGTTGCGTTACATGGGCTCGGTAGTTGTGGCTTGCAGACTATAGAGTATGTACTCAGTTGTTGTGGCTAAAGGGCTTAGTTGTTCCAAGACATGTGGGATCTTCCCAGAGCAGACATCAAACCTGTGTCCTCTACATTGGCAAGCAGATTCTTAACCAGTGGACCACCGAGTAGCCCTGTTATGATTTTTTTGATGACTGATTTAATAACACTATTAGTAATTTGTTTGTTCTGATTGTCCAGTTCTTCATGATATTCTTGAATTAATCAATTTCTTCTAGATGGTCCAATCTGTTGATGTATAATTGTTCATAGTAGTATCTTATGATTCTTTGCATTTCTGTGACGTCAATATTTGTGTCTCCTTTTTAATTTATGATTTTGTGTTTCAGCTTTATTATTCATTGTGAGTTTAGCTAAAAATTTTTCAATTTTATCTTTTCAAAAGCTAGTTCTTAGTTTTATTGGTCTTTTTAAAATTTTTTAGACACAATTTAATTAATTTCTTCTATAATTTTTTTTTCCTTCTACTAATTCTGGGCTTTGTTTGCTTTTCTTTTTCTGTTACTTGTTACTTGCAAGGAATCAGATATGACTGAGTGACTAACATTTTTGCTTTTCTATTTTTGTTACTTGAGATGTAGAGTTAGGTTGTTTATTTGAGACTTTTCTTTTTTCTTTATGTAGGCATTTATTGCTATGAACTTTCATGTTAGGACTGCTTTTGCTATATCCCATAAGTTTTGACAGTTGTATTTTATTTTCACTTGTTGCAGAGTATTTTTTGACTTGACTTTTGAATTGTTCTTTAGCCTGTTTGTTGTTCAGTAGCATGTTGCTTAAAAGCCACATATTTGTGAATTTTCCCGTTTTCTTTTTAAAAATAATTTGTGGTATCAGAGAAGACTTTTGATAGTTCCTTGGACAGCAAGGAGACTGAACCAATAAATCTTAATGAAAATCAGCCCTAAATATTCATTGAAAGTTCTGATGCTGAAGCTGAAGCTCCAATACTTTGGCCACCTGATGAGAAGAGTGGACTCATTGGAAAAAACCCTGATGCTGGGAAAGGTTGAGGGCAGGATGAGAAGTGGGCAACAGAGGATGAAATGGTTGAATGGCATCAACTAAATGGACATGAGTTTGAGCAAGTTCTGGCAGTTGGTGATGGACAGGGAAGCCTGGCATGCTACAGTCCATAGGTTCACAGGGAGTCAGACACAACAGAACAACAATAATAACAACCAATGATTGAAAAGGATGTTTAACATATTCAATATGACCAAACTTAAGACCTGTTTAATGACTTATCCTGGAGAATGTTTTATGTGCTCCTTAGTAGAATGTGAATTCTGCTGCATTTGGTTAGAATATTCAGTATATGTCTGCTAAGTAAATTTAATCTAATGTTTTATTTAAGGCTGATGTTCCCCTATTGATTATCTGGATGATCTATCCATTGATGAAAATAGGGTATTAAATTTTTCTACTATTATTATGTTGCTACATATTTTTTAGGTCTGTTAATTTTTGTTTTATGTATTTAGATGCTCCTAAATGGGTACATATGGTCAACACCAAAATCAGATTGATTATATTATTTGCAGCCAAAGATGGAGAAGCTCTATACAGTCAACAAAAACAAGACCGGGAGCTGACTGTGGCTCAGATCATGAATTCTTTATTACCAAATTCAGACTTAAATTGAAGAAAGTACGGAAAACCACAAGACCATTCAGGTATGACCTAAATCAAATCCCTTATGATTATACAGTGGAAGTGAGAAATAGATTTAAGGGACTAGATCTGATAGATAGAGTGCCTGATGAACTATGAAATGAGGTTCGCGACATTGTACAGGAGACAGGGATCAAGACCATCCCCATGGAAAAGAAATGCAAAAAAGCAAAATGGCTGTCTGGGGAGGCCTTACAAATAGCTGTGAAAAGAAGAGAAGTGAAAAGCAAAGGAGAAAAGGAAAGATATAAGCATCTGAATGCAGAGTTCCAAAGAATAGCAAGAAGAGATAAGAAAGCCTTCCTCAGCGATCAATGCAAAGAAATAGAGGAAAACAACAGACTGGGAAAGACTAGAGACCTCTTCAAGAAAATTAGAGATACCAAGGGGACATTTCATGCAAAGATGGGCTCGATAAAGGACAGAAATGGTATGGACCTAACAGAAGCAGAAGATATTAAGAAGAGGTGGCAAGAATACATAGAAGAACTGTACAAAAAGATCTTTATGACCCAGATAATCATGATGGTGTGCTCACTCATCTACAGCCAAACATTCTGGAATGTGAAGTCAAGTGGGCCTTAGAAAGCATCACTACAAAGCTAGTGGAGGTGATGGAATTCCAGTTGAGCTATTTCAAATCCTGAAAGATGATGCTGTGAAAGTGCTGCACTCAATATGCCAGCACATTTGGAAAACTCAGCAGTGGCCACAGGACTGGAAAAGGTCAGTTTTCATTCCAATCCCAAAGAAAGGCAATGCCAAAGAATGCTCAAACTACCACACAATTGCACTCATCTCACATGCTAGTAAAGTAATGCTCAAAATTCTCCAAGCCAGGCTTCAGCAATATGTGAGCCGTGAACTTCCTGATGTTCAAGCTGGTTTTAGAAAAGACAGAGAACCAGAGATCAAATTGCCAACATCCACTGGATCATGGAAAAAGCAAGAGAGTTCCAGAAAAACATCTATTTCTGCTTTATTGACTATGCCAAAGCCTTTGACTGTGTGGATCACAATAAACTGTGGAAAATTCTGAGAGAGATGGGAATCTTGCCTTGAGAGATCTGACTTGCCTCTTGAGAAATCTGTCTGCAGGTCAGGAAGCAACAGTTAGAACTGGATGTGGAATAACAGACTGGTTCCAAATAGGAAAAGGAGTACATCAAGGCTGTATATTGTCACCCTGCTTATTTAACTTATATGCAGAGTACATCATGAGAAACGCTGGACTGGAAGAAGCACAAGCTGGACTCAAGATTGCCAGGAGAAATATCAATAACCTCAGATATGCAGATGACAGCACCCTTATGGCAGAAAGTGAAGAGGAACTCAAAAGCCTCTTGATGAAAGTTAAAGTAGAGAGTGAAAAAGTTGGCTTAAAGCTCAACATTCAGAAAATGAAGATCATGGCATCTGGTCCCATCACTTCATGGGAAACAGATGGGGAAACAGGGGAAACAGTGTCAGACTATTTTATGGGGCTCCAAAATCACCACAGATGGTGACTGCAGCCATGAAATTTAAAGACGCTTACTCCTTGCAAGGAAAGTTATGACCAACCTAGGCAACATATTAAAAAGCAGAGACATTACTTTGCCAACAAAGGTCCATCTAGTCAAGGCTGTGGTTTTTCCAGTGGTCATGTATGGATGTGAGAGTTGGACTGTGAAGAAGGCTGAGTGCGGAAGAATTGATGCTTTTGAATTGTGGTGTTGGAGAAGACTCTTGAGAGTCCCTTGGACTGCAAGGAGATCCAACCAGTCCATTCTGAAGGAGATCAGCCCTGGGATTTCTTTGGAAGGACTGATGCTAAAGCTGAAACTCCAGTACTTTGGCCACCTCATGCGAAGAGTTGACTCATTGGAAAAGACACTGATGCTGGGAGGGATTGGGGGCAGGAGGAGAAGGGGACAACAGAGGATGAGATGGCTGGATGGCATCACTGACTCGATGGACGTGAGTCTGAGTGAACTCCGGGTGTTGGTGATGGACAGGGAGGCCTGGAGTGCTGCGATTCATGGTGTTGCAAAAAGTTGGACACGACTGAGCGACTGATCTGATCTGATACTGTATTGGTGTTTTACTTTCTGGCTTACTTCACTCTGTATAATAGGCTCCAGTTTCATCCACCTCATTAGAACTGATTGAAATGTATTCTTTTCAATGGCTGAGTAATACTCCATTGTGTATATATACCACAGCTTTCTTATCCATTCATCTGCTGATGGACATCTAGGTTGCTTCCGTGTCCTGGCTATTATAAACAGTGCTGCGATGAACATTGGGGTACACCTGTCTCTTTCAATTCTGGTTTCCTCGGTGTGTATGCCCAGTAGCCACAGTCATCAAGACAATATGGTACTGGCACAAAGACAGAAATATAGTTCAATGGAACAAAATAGAAAGCCCAGAGATAAATCCATGCACCTATGGACACCTCATCTTTGACAAAGAGGCAAGAATATACAATGGAGAAAGACAATCTCTGTAACAAGTGGTGCTGGGAAAACTGGTCAACCACTTGTAAAAGAATGAAACTAGAACACTTTCTAACATATACACAAAAATAAACTCAAAATGGATTAATGATCTAAATGTAGACCAGGAACTATAAAACTCTTAGAGGAGAATATAGGCAAAACAGTCTCCGACATACATCACAGCAGGATCCTCTATGACCCACCTCCCAGAATATTGGAAATAAAAGCAAAAATAAACAGATGGGACCTAATTAAACTTAAAAGCTTAAGTGAAAGGTGAAAGCTTAAGGTGAAAAAACAGCCTTCAGAATGGGAGAAAATAATAGCAAATGAAGCAACTGACAAACAACTAATCTCAAAAATATACAGGCAACTCCTGCAGCTCAATTCCAGAAAAATAAACGAACCAATTAAAAAATGGGCCAAAGAACACATGTATACCTGTGGCGGATTCATTTTGATATTTGGCAAAACTAATACAATTATGTAAAGTTTAAAAAAAAAAAAAAAAAAAAAGAACTAAATAGACATTTCTCCAAAGAAGACATACAGATGGCTAACAAACACATGAAAAGATGCTCAACATCATTCATTATTAGAGAAATGCAAATCAAAACCACAATGAGGTACATTTCACGCCAGTCAGAATGGCTGCGATCCAGAAGTCTACAGACAATAAATGCTGGAGAGGGTGTGGAGAAAAGGGAACCCTCTCACACTGTTGGTGGGAATGCAAACTAGTACAGCCACTATGGAGAACAGTGTGGAGATTCCTTAAAAAAACTGGAAATAACATTTCTTTTAATGGTAGTCTAGTAGTAATGAATCCTTTAGATTTTGCTTATCTGGAAAATCTTTATCCTTATTTCAATTCTAAGTAATATCTTTTCTGGGTAAAATATTCTTGGTGTAATTTTCTTTCAGCACTTTGAATATAAATGACACTCCCTTATGGCTGCAAAGTAACTGCTAAATAATCTACTGATAGTCATATGGGGATTTGTGTGTGTGTGTGTGTAATATGTTTTTTTCTCTTGCTGCTTTAAATATTCCTATTTTGTCTTTAACTTTATAGCATTTTAGTAAAAAATGTGTCTTAACATGAATTTCTTTGTGTTCCTCTTGTTTGGGTGTCCATGAGAACCTGGAACAGGATTTCAGTTTTCACAGCCTGATTAGAGAAGCTTTTAGCCATTGCATAAAAATGCAATTATTTTGCTACTTTCTCTCCCTCTTCTTCTAGGACTTCTATAATGCAAATTTTGGTCTGCTTACTGTTGTCCCATACGTTTTTTATAGGATCTTCCCTTTTAATTTACTTATTTTGCTATTGTTTGGGGTTTTCAATGCCCTGTCTTTGATTTCACAGAACTTTTCTCTATTTAATCTTCTGTTGAATATGTCTAGTGTACTTTTCAGTTCATTTTTTTGTATTGTTGAGCTATGTGATTTCCTTTTTGTAAATTTCTTATGTTTCTTTTACTTTGATGATGGTTATATCTTCTTCCAAGGTTGTCAGTCATTTTTATGACCATTAATTTTGACTATCAGGTAAATCACTTATTTTTATTTCATAGAGGAATTTTTCTGAGATTTTATCCTTGTTTGGGGGAAATACATTCCTCTTTTTCTTATTTTCTTTAATTCTCTGTGTTGGATACATATGTTAATGTAATACAGTCACCTCTCAGTCTTTAGAGATGATATAATGTGTGAGATGAACCTGCTCTTAGCTTTTTTCCCAATATTTTGTTATTGTCAAAGCAGATTCTTTTATTTTTAGTGGCTTCCAGTTTTTGAGGGTGTGCCAAGACCTCTCAGTGTACAAAAGGGTAGAATCTCAGTCAAGACCTAGATTCAGGCTGATTGGATGACAGCATCCATTCTTAAAATATGTAAATATATATAGTACAGTGGAGCCATAAGGCTAAGTCCCACAGCCTCCTAGAATCAGATGCTATAGGCTTGTTCCCTGAAAAATATCTGCAGTGCTTGGTATGCCAAAAGATTGCTCAAATTTTTTCCCTGGGAGACACTAGCAACCTGGAACAAGTCAGAGGGAGACCACAAAAATGGTGTTTACCAGCCTGCATCCTTGGAAAACCCTCAGTAGACCTCTAGATGTCTGCCAAGCCAGATAACTTCCCTTAAGGCCAAAGTGATAGAACAATAAAATAGGCCTCTTTCAGAAAAGGATTGGGGTATGTTTCCCTCTGCTGTTTGTGCTGTTCTCTGTGGGTTGTTGTCAGTCAAGATCTATTTCTGCATTTTTATAGTTTCATGGGACCTAGGGATAAAAGCCCCACTGGCCACCAGAGCCAATTATATAAAGGCCATTTCTTAAGATGCAGCCCCATAAGCTACATCAGGGCATAAGACGTAAAAACCTGGGCACTAGATATATGCACATACTCCCCTCTTAGAGATAGTGGAACTCTGATTGCAGTCGAGGAATAATGTTAATATTATGCCTGACATATAAAGTCTCTAGATAGGATTATAATGGATATTTGGTTGTGTGCTTCAATAAAAGCCTTCCCCTCAGACTGCAGATATGGAAATAAGCTAATAAACATCTTTCAGAGAAAGAGTGCATCACCTCTTTTTGTGCCCTGGGGATGCTAGCCAACTAAGAATTCTCTCTCTCTCTGTCATAATTTCTTGGGCTACATGAACACAGGACCCACTGGTCACCAGAGCCAAATAATGTAGAGGTAACCACAGGCAGCAGTAAAAAGAAAAATGAGATACTCGTTGAAGATGCCTCCTTTAGGGGAAATACTAGTGAGCTGAAATGAGGTAGAAGGAGGTTGCTAAAATGACACAGACCATCTTCCATTCCCTGAGAGCAGCTCAGTAGATATCTAGTTATAAATTATACCTGAAGCCTGTCCTTCAGACTGAAGCTCCAGGAAAAGGAAATAGGACTGATTCACAGACTAGGAGTATCTGGTCAAGAACTGTCTCAAAATGTTAGTTTGGTAGGAGGATCACAATCCCTTTTGGCCAACAGGGCCAGGCCAAACAAGGGGAATCATTTAGGTGTCAGTTATAAAAAAAAACCTTGCACCAGATTCCTCTAAAAGTTCTCCTTTAGGAGATATTAGTGCTTTGGAGATCAGCGTAGGGGAAGTACAAAGATGGTGCCTCTCAGAGCAAGATGAGTTCTGAAGAGAACAAAGATAGTGCTGGAAGCCTTTGTCCCCAGAGAGCATTTCAGTAGAACTCTCAGGCTGACACTTTAAGATAACAAGCCTCTTTCGCAGGAAGCCTGGGCATTTTTCAGTTGGCTTCCTCTATGACTTCCCTGGTGGCTCAGATGGTAAAGTGTCTGCCTACAATTCGGGAGACCCAGATTCAATCCCTGGTTCGGGAAGATCTGGAGAAGGAAATGGTAACCCACTCCAGTATTCTTGCCTGGAAAATCCCATGGATGGAGGAGACTGGTAGCCTACAGTCCATGGGGTTGCAAAGAGGTGGACACGACTGAGTGACTTCACTTTCATGCTGAGTCTTGGGGTGGGTCCACATGCTTATGCCTTTAACTATGTTTCAGTTCAATATGCCATGTAGGTCTTATGAATTCAGCCACATTTGCTAATATTTTCTTGAGGATTTTTACTTCTATTTCATCAAATATATAGCCTGTAAATTTCAGTTTTTTCTGTGAGTAATTTATTTATCGCTGAAGGAAAAACACAGCAGCAAATTCTCTGTTGGCTTCAATAAGACCAAAAAATCTTTAATATAGCTGTTGTTATTGTTAAGGCACTAAGTTATGTCCAACTCTCTGAGATCCCATAGACTGAGATGAAGCACATCAGGCTTCCCTGTCCTTCACCATCTCCTGGAATTTGCTCAAACTCATGTCCATTGAGTCACTAATGCTATCCAACCATCTCATCCTCTGTCATCCCCTTCTTCTCCTCCCTTCAATCTTTGGATTTTTCCAATGAGTCAGCTCTTTGCATCAAGTGGTTAAAGTATTAACATAGTACTAACACTTATTAACAAAGCATTAACATAGCTACTATACTCCAAAATTGAAGTCAACACACTCATTACTACAAATTACTTGTTGAAAGACCCTATCCTGAAGAGAAAGGAAGTTAGGAAAAGGGATTTAAACAATTCCTCCAAACCACACATTTATAAATATTGTCATATTTTAAATGCTTGAAAAGCATGAATTCTTCATAAATGGAAAAGCAGTTTTCTACTGGCAACAGAAAACCTCAGCAACACTTTACCAAATGCTTTAACATTTTAAAGCTATATCTGCTTGGGATTCACACAATGATATATGTGGGACATAACAAAAGCATTTCAAAGAGGGAAGTTTGTGGCTATACAAGTTAAACTCAGGAAGAAAGAAAAAAGTTCAAATAACCTTATATTAAAAGGAATTAGAAATTTGTTCTTTGGGAAGGAAACCCAAATTAGTGGAAGGAAGCAACTAACAAAGATTGAGTGGAAAGTAATAAAATATAAACTAAAAAAAAAATTTAAAGTAACAATAGAAAAGATCAATGTAATTAAGATTGGTATCTTTGAAAGGATAAAGAAAATTGATAAACCTTCAGAAAGTAAACCAGAAAAGAGAGTGCCTAAATAAATAAAATCAGAAATGAAACAGAGAAGTTACCAACAACACCATAAAAATACAAAGGATCATAAGAAAAGTACAAACTGTTATATACACAAAAAAGTTGGGTAAGCTAGAACAATGAATAAAGTTCTAGAAATTTACAATATCTCAGACTTAATTAAGGAGAAATAAAATATGTGAATAGAAAAATTACTATTAAAAAAAACCTGATTCAGTAATTTAAAGGTTCCCAAAGAGAAAAGCACAAGACCAGAAGGCATCATAGATAAATTCTGCCAAACAATTATAGAACAGTTAACAGCTATTTTTATCAAAGTATTTCAAATGCTTCACAAAGAAAGAAGGCTTCTGAACTCATTCTATAAGGCTGGCACCATGCTGGCAATAAAATCAGGCAAAAACACCACAATAAAAGAAGTTATAGGCCAACATAACTAAGGAACATAGATAAACTATCCTCAACAAAATATTAGCAAACCAAATTCAAAAGTGCAATAAAATATACCATGATCAAATGAGATTTTTTTTCTAATGATACAAAATGGCCCAATATCTGTAAATCAATCAACGTGATAAATGATAGTAAAAACTGAAAAATAAAAATAATATCATTACCTAAATCAATGGAGAAAAATCTATGGATGTAATTTAACATCAACATATGATTAAAAACTCTCAAACAAGAGGGAATAGAGAGAAGTTATCTCAACATAATAAAGGCCTTATAAACACCAGACCTATACAAAAAAGATTTTAATAACTAGGACAACCACAATATAGTAGTCACTCACCTAGAGCCAGACATCTTAAAGAGTGAAGTCAAGTGGGCCTTAGGAAGCATTACTATGAACAAAGCTAGTGATGGTGATGGAATTCCATCTGAGCTGTTTAAAATACTAAAAGATGATGCTATGAAAGTGCTGCACTCAATATGTCAACAAATTTGGAAAACTCAGCAGTGACCACAGGACAGGAAAAGTTCAGTTTTCATTCCAGTCTGAAAGAAAGGCAAAACAAAAGATTGTTTAAACTACCATACAGTTGCACTCATCTCATTGCTAGCAAGGTAATGTTCAAAATACTTTAAGTTAGGCTTCAACAATATGTGAACTAAGAACTTCCATATGTACAAACTAGGTTCAGAAAAGGCAGAGGAACCAGAGATCAAGTTGCCAACAATCATTGGATGATAGAAAAAACAAAAGAATTCCTCCCCTAAAATCTCTTTCATTGGCTATACTACAGACTTTGTGTGGATCACAATAAACTGTGGAAAATTCTTAAGGGATTGGGAATATGATACCAATTTACCTGTCTCCTGAGAAAATTGCATGTGGGTCAAGAAGCAACAGTTAGAACCAGACATAGAAAAACAGATTGGTTCATAATTAGGAAAGTTGTATATCAAGGCTGTATATTGTCACCATGTTTATTTAATTTCTGCGCACAGTACATGATGTGAAAGGCCAGGCTCAATGAATCACAAGCTGGAATCAAGACCAACAGCCTCAGATATACAGATAATACCACTTTAAGAGGAGAAAGCAAAGAGGAACTAAAGAGTCTCTCAGTGAGGGTGAAAGAGGAAACTGAAAAAACTGGCTTAATGTTCAAAAAACAAAGATCATGGCATTTGGTCCCATCACTTCATGGAAAAATTATGGGGATGAGATGGAAACAGTGGCAGATTTTATTTACTTGGGCTCCAAAATCACTGTGAACTTTGACTGCAGCCACGAATTTAAAAGACACTTCCTCCTTGAAGGAAAAAAATATGACAAACCTAGACAGCATATTAAAAAACAGAGACATTACTTTGCCAACAAAGGTCCATCTAGTCAAAACTAGACTAGATGGTTTCTCCAGTAGGCATGTATGGATATGAGAGTTGGACCATAAAGAAAGCTGAGCACCGAAGAATTGATGCTTTTGGACTGTGGTGTTCTCCAGTAGGCATGTATGGATATGAGAGTTGGACCATAAAGAAAGCTGAGCACCGAAGAATTGATGCTTTTGGACTGTGGTGTTGGAGAAGACTCTTGAGAGTCCCTAGGACTGCATGGAGATCCAACAAGTCCATCCTAGAGGAAATCAGTCCTGACTATTCATTGGAAGGACTGATGTTGATGCTGAAGCTCCAATCCTTTGGCCACCTGATGTGAAGAATTAACTCATTAGAAAAGACCCTGATTCTGGGAAAGATTGAAGGCAGGAAGAGAAGGGCATGACAGAGTGTAAGATGGCTGGATGTCATCACGGACTCGATGGATGTGAGTTTGAGCAAGCTCCGGGAGTTGGTGATGGACAGGGAAGCCTGGCATGCTGCAGTCCACGGGGTCACAAAGAGTTGTACATAACTGAGCGACTGAACTGAACTGAACTGATACATGAAAATGCCAAAGATTTCACCAAAAATAATTTGAGTCATATGTAATTTCAATAATTTTGCAAAATAAAATTACTGTATAGAATCTGTTGCCTTTTCATACACTAATACAAATATAAAAATGAAAAATGAAAAAAAAAGCCATTTATAATTGCATCAAATAGAATAAATCTAAGCAAGGAAGGAATAAATAAATAAATCTAACCAAGGAATAAATAAATAAATAAATAAATAAATAAATAAATAAATCTAACCAAGGAATACATCTAAGCAAGGAAGTAGAAGACTTGGACTTGGAAAACTCTGAGACTTACATGAAACGAAGATGATAAAAACAAATTGAAAACATATAATACTCACAGAATGGAAAAATTATTATTGAAATGACCATACTAACCTGACAATCTACAGATTAAATGCAATCCTTTCCCAAATACTGAAGGCATTTATCACAGAACTGAAAGAAATCATTATAAAATGTACATGGAACCATAAAAGATCTACATATCCAAACAATCTGGATAAGGAAGAAGAAAGTTGGAAGCATTATACCCTCTGATTTCAAAATATACTACAAAGCATAATAATCAAAGCAGCACTACAACCAGCACAAAAACAAACACGTAGATCAATGAAATAAAATAGAGATCCCATAAACAAAGCCAAAACTCAGTGGATATGAGTTTGAGCAAACTCCAGGAGATAGTGAAGGACAGGGAGACCTGGTGTGCATCCATGGGTCCACAAAGAGTAAGACACAACTGAGCAACTGAACAACAACGTATCTAGGACAAAGGAGACAAGATTACACAATGAAGAAAAAATAAAATGTTCTTCAATAAATGGTGTTGGGAAACTGTACAGCTACATTCGAGACATCAGATTGGATTACTTTCTCACACCATATATGTAAATAAACTCGAATGAATTAAATACATTAATATTGTTGTAGTTCAGTTGTTAGGTCATGTCCAATATTCTGCAACCCTGACAAACCAGATGGATTGCAACAAACCAGCTTCCTTTGTCCTCCACTATATTCTGGCGTTTGCTCAAATGATGTCCTTTGAGTCATTGATGCTGCTTTCTAACCATCTCATTCTTTGCTGCCTCCTTCTCCTTTTGCCTTCAATCTTCCCCAGTGCCAGGGTCCAGCCCCGGTGGATCCAGGGAATTCGAAGCGGGGACAGCGACGGCGAGGGTCAGGAAACAATTGCTTAATTAAACGTTAATTAAGGATATAAAGAGTGGTTAAATAAGGATAGCTCAGTGAGAAAATTTAGTGGAGAAAAGAGGCTGAATAACTTGGTTTACGTGGAAAGCTAATAAAATTCCAAAATAAGGAATTTGTGTCTCCTACGTAGGCCGTAGGCGTCCTCTCCAAAGGAGAGGAGACACTAAGGCCTTCCCGATCAGATCTTAGAAGCCCAGGCAAAATTAGTAGGCTTGACGAGCCTCCCCGCCCCAGATGGGAATTCAGCCAGAAGGTGAGAGAAAGAACGACATGGGGAGACCAAGTTTCAGTGAACAAAAGGGCGCACTTTATTTTCCAAAGTAGTTTTATACCTTAAGTTGTGCATAGAGGATAATGGGGGAAGGAGTAGAGTCATGCAAGGACAGCAGTCCTTGATCCTAATCGAAGCCAGGCTTTCAAACTTATCATATGCGAAAGTTTAGGTGATTTACATCATCTTCTGGCCAGGAGGCCTGTTAACATTTTAAGATCCTTTCTTCAGAAAACTTATTTTTCTCTAAAGGTGAGTATTCTAAAGTCAGGCGCCACCCCCCAAAAGCATTAGATAAAGTTGCATTCCTATAGGGCAAAGGTGTGGTGGGCTATAACAAGAAAAGAATTAACTCAAGGGTCCAAGTTTACAAACATTAAAGCTACTACTTACATTTCTATACACCAATTATATCAATCAGTACACTGCCAGGGACACAGTAGGTAAGGGATATGGAAACTTAGCAGCAAACATTGGCCCAACAAGTGAGAAACCCTTCACCAATACAATTTCTAATCAATCTTTTAACTGCTCAAAGGAATCTGTATTTAGACAGTTTAGAACATCTCATGCCTCTCACAGTTGGGAGGCTCTGAACAATCACAAGTGGCTGGAAAAACCTATTCAGGCAGGCTAGAGGGCTTCCAAAGGAGTTTGTAGGTTGAAACACTCTTGTCACGCCCAGGAACTTTATTAACTGGAGCTGTAAGTTAACTCTTTTTTCAGAGAGAGGTGGTGGGGGACAGCCCCCCGTAAAGTCAGAGGCGTAGGTGAGAGCACAAAGCAGAAAGTAGGCAGACTCTGGTTTTGGGGGTAGATGCTCGAGAATTTCCAGGAGGACTCCTGAGGCTCGATCCCGCCTTTGCGTATGCCGAGCCTCCTTCCTCATGACCTTTGCCACGGGCGGAGTTCCTCACGCTGGCTCCCAGCACCCCAGCATCAGGGTCTTTTCTAGTGAGTCAGTTCTTCGCATCAGGTGGCCAAAGGATTGGAGTTTCAGCTTCAGCATCAGTCCATCCAATGAATATTCAGGATTGATTTCTTTTAGGATTGACTGGTTCGATCTCCTAGCAGTCCAAGGGACTCTCAAGAGTCTTCTTCAATGCCATAGTTCAAAAACATCAATTCTTTGGCATTCACCCTTCTTTATGGTCCAACTCTCACACCCCTACATGACTATTGGAATTTTTAAAATTAGCATTCAGTATCTTATAAATTTAGAATTTTGAAAAATCCAGTATCATTGCTATAGCAATGTAATTATATAGAGCCTTAATTTTAAAAAATCTTAAAAATTCAAAATATGTATAAAATATGCATGCATGCTTAGTCATTCAGTCCTGGCTGATTCTTTGAGATCCCATGGACTATAGTTCACCAGGCTCCTCTGTCCATGGGCCATTCCAGGCAAGAACATTGGAGTGGGTTGCTATCCTTTCTCCAAGGGATCTTCCTGACCCAAGGATTGAACTGGCATCTCCTGTGTCTCCTGCATTGGCAGGCAGATTCTTTACCACTGAGCCACCTGGGAACATGTCTTGTTTAACAGAAATTTTCTCATGTTGATGTATGGCATAAACCACTACAATATTGTAAAGTAATTATCCTCCACTTAGAATAAATTAATTAAAAAAAGAAATTTTCCCTTAGAATACATAATATCACGTATAATGATATGTTCTTTGCTTGAGCAATAAAAATAGCAGTAAAGCCAAGTTCTGTTTTGTTGAATAATAGCCACAAATAATAAGAAAATGTCACCAGGGACTTCCCTGGCAGTCCAGTAATTAAGACTCTGCACTTCCATTGCAAGGGAAGCAAGTTTGATTCTTGATGGGTGAACTAACACCTCACATAATGTGTGGAGAAAAAAAAAAGTTTAAAAATTAAAATGTCACTAAAGTAATCTCCTAAAAGAAAAAAAATACTTAGATTTTAATAAGAATAAGACATATTATTTTGTTCCATTTTAGTGTTATTATAAGAAGCATAATTACAACTTTTAAAATCAGATACCTGCAAGGAGATCCAACCAGTCCATCCTAAAGGAAATCAGTCCTGATATTCATTGGAAGGACTGATACTGAAGCTGAAACTCCAATGGTTTGGCCACCTGATGCAAAAAACTGACTCATTGGAAAAGACCCTGATGCTGGGAAAGATTGAAGGCGGGAGGAGACAGGGACGACAGAGGATGAGATGGTTGGATGGCATCACTGACTCAATGGACATGAGTTTGAGTAAACTCCGGAAGTTGGTGATGGACAGGGAAGCCTGGCATGCTGCAGTCCATGGGGTCACAAAGAGTCTGAGCGACTGAACTGAACTGAAATCAGATACCAGGCAGGATTTTTTGTATTTGATAATAACATTTTCATTAAATTTAATAGATGGGTAGGAGTTTAGGTAGAATAAATTTAAAAGTTATTTTAATGAATTGCAAATTAATGCATCAATTTTAACAAGCACCCAGAAAAGGAGGAAATATAGTGATAATTGGAGAAAAAGTTACATTATGACAGAAAAAGAATAAAGGATTGGGTTTCAAGGAAATGTAATTGTCACAGAATGAGAGAAAACACATTAGAAAACTCTGCTCAAGAAAGGTAAAAATTACAGCTCTCAAGGTAATTAATAAAAAGTGTAATTATTACATAAGATAATTTATTGGAGACTGGATGTGAAGCATCAGAAGTTGTCCTGAGTGCTATGTGGCTCTATTCATATAGTCAGATGATAAATCCAGTGTATCTTTGTAAACATATTTCACTTAAAGTTTTAGCCTTTGAGAGAATTTCCAAATAAAATGCTTGCCTTTACTCCTCATTTTTCAATTACAGATAAATCACTGAGTTTCATCTGTTGTCCCAGGTTATTGAAGCCTTTCTAGAGAAGCATCACTCAATACAACTAACCCACTTAACTTGGACACTATAACACATAACTAACATGAAACAGAACCTCCTCACTAGTCCCCAAGCCATTCTCAGGTCTGTGTTAACTGTTTCATCTTAAATGTCTCTCATTTTCTGCATGCCAATGTATTCCACTGTGTACAAAAGAACTTAAAAAAATTTTTTAAACAACACAATAAAAGTTGTTGTGTATCATGACTATGAAAAAAAAAAAAGTTCTGCGTGTGTGCTCAGTCACCAAGTCATGTCCGAATCTTTTCTCAACCCTATGGACTGTACCCTGCCAGGCTGCTCTGCCCATGGAATTTTCCAGGCCAGAAAACTGGGTGGGTTGCCATTTCCTACTCCAGGGGGAATCTTCCTGGTCCCAGGATCGAGCCTGCATCTCCTGCGGCTCCTGTATTGGGAAGGAGCCTGGGAATACCTTTAGCCACCTGGGAAGTATTTTAGTCACCCTGATTATAGCGGTCCTTTTATTTTATTTTATTTTTTTAAATTTTATTTTATTTTTAAACTTTACAATATTGTATTGGTTTTGCCAAATATCAAAATGAATCTGCCACAGGTATACATGTGTTCCCCATTCTGAACCCTCCTCCCTCCTCCCTCCCCATACTATCCCTCTAGGTCGTCCCAGTGCACCAGCCCCAAGCATCCAGTATCGTGCATCGAACCTGGACTGGCGACTCGTTTCATACATGATATTATACATATTTCAATGCCATTCTCCCAAATCTTCCCACCCTCTCCCTCTCCCACAGAGTCCATAAGACTGTTTTATACATCAGTGTCTCTTTTGCCATCTCATATACAGGGTTATTGTTACCATCTTTCTAAATTCCATATATATGCTTTAGTATACTGTATTGGTGTTTTTCTTTCTGGCTTACTTCACTCTGTATAATAGGCTTCAGTTTCATCCACCTCATTAGAACTGATTCAAATGTATTCTTTTTAATGGCTGAGTAATACTCCATTGTGTATATGTACCATAGCTTTCTTATCCATTCATCTGCTGATGGACATCAAGGTTGCTTCCATGTCCTGGCTATTATAAACAGTGCTGCGATGAACATTGGGGTACACGTGTCTCTTTCCCTTCTGGTTTCCTCAGTGTGCATGCCCAGCAGTGGGATTGCTATAGCAGTCCTTTTATTTTATTTTATTTTTTTTATTTTATTTTTTTTTTTTTAATTTTATTTTATTTTTAAACTTTACATAACTGTATTAGATTTGCCAAATATCAAAATGAATCCGCCACAGGTATACATGTGTTCCCCATCCTGAACCCTCCTCCCTCCTCCCTCCCCATTCCATCCCTCTGGGTCGTCCCAGTGCACCAGCCCCAAGCATCCAGTATCGTGCATCGAACCTGGACTGGCATCTCATTTCATACATGATATTTTACATGTTTCAATGCCATTCTCCCAAATCTTCCCACCCTCTCCCTCTCCCACAGAGTCCATAAGACTGTTCTATACATCAGTGTCTCTTTTGCTGTCTCGTACACAGGGTTATTGTTACCATCTTTCTAAATTCCATATATATGCGTTAGTATACTGTATTGGTGTTTTTCTTTCTGGCTTACTTCACTCTGTATAATAGGCTCCAGTTTCATCCACCTCATTAGAACTGATTCAAATGTATTCTTTTTTTTTTTTTTTTTTTTGATCTGATCTATCTTTATTTATTTTTTTTTTTTTTAATTTTATTTTTAAACTTTACATAACTGTATTAGTTTTGCCAAATATCAAAATGAATCCGCCACAGGTATACATGTGTTCCCCATCCTGAACCCTCCTCCCTCCTCCCTCCCCATTCCATCCCTCTGGGTCGTCCCAGTGCACCAGCCCCAAGCATCCAGTATCGTGCATCGAACCTGGACTGGCAACTCATTTCATACATGATATTTTACATGTTTCAATGCCATTCTCCCAAATCTTCCCACCCTCTCCCTCTCCCACAGAGTCCATAAGACTGTTCTATACATCAGTGTCTCTTTTGCTGTCTCGTACACAGGGTTATTGTTACCATCTTTCTAAATTCCATATATATGCGTTAGTATACTGTATTGGTGTTTTTCTTTCTGGCTTACTTCACTCTGTATAATAGGCTCCAGTTTCATCCACCTCATTAGAACTGATTCAAATGTATTCTTTTTAATGGCTGAGTAATACTCCATTGTGTATATGTACCACAGCTTTCTTATCCATTCATCTGCTGATGGACATCTAGGTTGCTTCCATGTCCTGGCTATTATAAACAGTGCTGCGATGAACATTGGGGTACTCGTGTCTCTTTCCCTTCTGGTTTTCTCAGTGTGTATGCCCAGCAGTGGGATTGCTGGATCATAAGGCATGTCTATTTCCAGTTTTTTAAGGAATCTCCACACTGTTCCCAGTCCTTTTAAAAAATAGGCAAAACACTCTCTGACATACATCACAGCAGGATCCTCTATGACCCACCTCCCAGAATATTGGAAATAAAAGCAAAAATAAACAAATGGAATCTAATTAAAATTGAAAGCTTCTGCACAACAAAAGAATATAAGCAAGGTGAAAAGACAGCCTTCAGAATGGGAGAAAATAATAGCAAATGAAGCAACTGACACACAATTAATTTCAAAAATATACAAACAACTCCTGCAGCTCAATTCCAGAAAAATAAATGACCCAATCAAAAAATGGGCCAAAGAACTAAATAGACATTTCTCCAAAGAAGACATACAGATGGCTAACAAACACATGAAAAGATGTTCAACATCACTATCAGAGAAATGCACATCACAGCCACAATGAGGTACCATTTCACACCAGTCAGAAAGGCTGCGATCCAAAAGTCTACAAGCAAGAAATGCTGGAGTGGATGTGGAGAAAACACAACATTCTTACACTGTTGGTGGGAATGCAAACTAGTACAGCCACTATGGAGAACAGTGTGGAGATTCCTTAAAAAACTGGAAATAGAACTGCCATACGACCCAGCAATCCCACTGCTGGGCATGCACACTGAAGAAACCAGAATTGAAAGAGACACGTGTACCCCAATGTTCATCGCGGCACTGTTTATAATAGCCAGGACATGGAAGCAACCTAGATGTCCATCAGCAGATGAATGGATAAGAAAGCTATGGTACATATACACAATGGAGTATTACTCAGCCATTAAAAAGAATACATTTGAATCAGTTCTAATGAGGTCGATGAAACTGGAGCCTATTATACAGAGTGAAGTAAGCCAGAAAGAAAAAACACCAATACAGTATACGAATGCATATATATGGAATTTAGAAAGATGGTAACGACAACCCTGTTTGCAAGATGGCAGAAGAGACACAGATGTATAGAACAGTCTTTTGGACTCTGTGGGGGGGGATGATTTGGGAGAATGGCATTAAAACATGTATAATATCATATAAGAAACGAATCGCCAGTCCAGGTTTGATGCAGGATACAGGAAGCTTGGGGCTGGTGCACTGGGATGACCCAGACGGATGGTAAGGGGAGGGAGGTGGGAGGGGGGTTCAGGACGGGGAACACGTGTACACCCGTGGCAGATGCATGTTGATGTATGGCAAAACCAATACAATATTGTAAAGTATAAAAAAAAAAGTTAGATTATAAAAAAAAAATAGCTGCTATTTAAAACTCAACAAATAACTAAAGCACCATATTTTATTCTTTCTCATTTTTTATAGATGGTAAATAGAAAGCATGGAAAATATAGTTTGTAGAATTTTGTAATTACACCTCAATATAACCACACCTAACCACACCTACCAAATTTTTCCATTGACTAGAAATCTCTATATTAATTTCAGTTATATCCCTCTTCATTTTGTTGAAATAATTTATGCCTCACATTAACTTCCTAATCACCCACTAAGATTCTTTGTGCCTAATTAGCCTAGAATATTCTCGTTGCATGCTTATACAATTCCTAACATTTAGCGAATCTTAACTACTTCTATTAGACAGCATTAGACAGCAACATTCATTTTCTTCTGTAAGTTGTCTACATGTTCACTGTTTATATCATCTTATATGTGAAAATAATGTAGAGTGCTAATTCTATGAGTTTATAATGAATTGTCCTTATTTTCCAGCCTTTATTTTTCTATTCTCTTTCTTAAATTCCTTTGACAAAATAAAACCATGTGCAATTGCAGAAAAATTATGAAAAATCCAAATTAAATATATTAATGGGGATTCCTAAAAGAAAATTTCAAAATTAAAATTCCTACAGTGAGTTCACAACCTAAGGAGTAGCTAACACAAGATAAGATATCAAAGAATTAATAGGAAATAATCTATCTGAATAACTGGGAATAATCTATCTGAATAACTAATACACAAACATTTCTTGAAGTCTAGAACATTTAAGATTTTATTGATTTCAAAATACATCAACAATTGTTTGTAATTTCTTTGTTTTATCTACAGTAAGTAGTTCAGAAAATTAGGTGTATTGATTAAAGGCATTTTTTCTTAATAACTGCTTTTTATTAATCACAATCTCTCATTTTTTATCATTCTCATTTTACTATTGAACTTTTTATAGTGTGACTTATTTTATGACTTCTCTTTGGGTATTATCTATATGTTTTCCAGACTGTGTATATGTTCTTAATAGAGAATAAGAGAACAGTGCCCCAGGTATGGTTTAATTCTGCTCTATGATTTATGTTTACGACTCTGGTTATAGATACAATTCTTGAATACTTTTAAATGTGCCTTTTGTCTGTAGTTCTTTTTGGCAATGAGTCTAATATTGTTTTAAATCTGAATGCATAGTGCCTCTTCAGGCAAAAATACTGAGTGGGTAGCCATTCCCTTCTCTAGGGCATCTTCCTGGTCTAGGGATTAAACCTGGGTCTCCTGCATTACAGGCAGATTTTGTTTACTGTCTGAGTCACCAGGAAAGTTCTCTCATTTTGGCATTGGTATATAAATGCCATCTTAATAATGTGCATAAGTACATAATTCAATTATATCATATTGAATATTGCTTAGCTAGAACATAACGCATATTTCTCTAACATAATTTAAAATGTTTTATTGTCCCTTTACTAATGCATATGGTGAAGCTTAGTACTCTTTGCTTGTTCTTTTAATCTCTCCAGATCATACTGAATCTTAAATCTTCAAGCATATTACTTGCTTCTCCTCTTAATTTTGAATCATATGTATCTTAGCATTCTATCCAGATTGTTAATAAATATGTTAAATAGCTATGGGCCTGAAACTACTCTCAAAGGATTTTACTAGATGCTAGATTTTGAAAGCCCAATATGGTTCTATTAATAATAATGCTTATGCATTTCATACTGTTCTCTGTATAATATTGACCATGTAATGATATCCTGGACTAACTTTTAATAAAGTATGTTTGGTAATAGACTTCACAAATCCTCCATTTTGAGTTAAGTTGAAATTGAAAGAATAATATTCTTCACACCCATAGTAAATATAACATGTGTATATAATTCTATCTAAATCCATTTTAAGCAAGTATAATGAATAAAAGCATTAAGGCAATACAGAATTACTCAAGAATTACTCAAGAGAAAACTGGACAATTTGTAGTTAATTCACAATCTTCTGAACCTTCCTTGGGGTTGCCCAGTAAACAACAAGGGCTCTGAGCCCTTGAATTGATTATCTTGAGATTTCTTCTTTGATAACCTAGAACTGTTAGACCTATATTCAAAGTGACTGCTTTCTTCAAAACCCATACAGATTACAAAAGCAGTGCCAAGAAAGGATACTTTCAGTAGACAATCCCCTTGAAACTAAGCCAGCCTTTTGCTGAATGTTGGCAGTCTTGGAGACCTTAATTGTCAGAAGCAATTTTATACATTTAAGGACCCGGGCTCACTGGAATTCCACTGTAGCTACAATAAGCTCTCTACAAAAATCTTATCTGGACTTTAGATATTTGTAACCTCTACCTCTTTCTTACAGTATTCCCTCATGTGTATATGTTTTTAACACAAATATAGTTTATTTTTTGTCTAATTAAAATTTTCTTATACATTTCATTTAAATCAAATACGTGATTATTTCTTAACTATGTATTATTTCAGAGAAAAAACATAAGTAATCTGTAAGAATAAAAACCTAGGACATTCTGTTGTATTTTAAAAGTGATATCTTATTTTTGTTTGCAATTATACTAAATGAGCAGGACCATATGTACTTCAAACCAAAATATGTAGTCATAGTCAAGGTTAAACCTAGGAAGAGCCATAGGATGTCTTTGTCTTTATGTTCTGATATTTAACTCCATGCCATGCTACCAACCAAAAATAAAGCATTTTTATAATTCATGTATTTACTTTAATTTTAGAGAGAGGCATACTGAGGTATTTCCACAAAACCCAGAATCTCTTTCCCTCAAAAAGAAGAGATAACAACAGATAAATAGAAAACTGGATAAATCAAATTACAAAATATTGGATGAGTTTATATATGCAAAACAATCTCAGAGTGAGAGGACAGGAAAGAAAATTGATTTTTACCTGAAAGAAAGCTGCTAAAGAAGCAAAATGTACAATGGGGATTGAGTGTTGCTGATCTTTTCCTGGGGTTAGGAAAAGCATGTTTTATATGGGAGAGCATGTTAATATATTTGTCTTGATCATATATTTTACTTATATTTATATTCTACTGTGATTTAGTTTTACATTCAAAAAACTATTTTGTGCTCAAAAAGTATTTCATGATTCTATTTTCAGGTGAGTGGGAAAGGCAAATGAACATCTTGGACAGTAATGCAAAAACATGAAAACTTTTGTCCAGTGGATAAATATTACAAGGAATCACATTATTAACTATGAAAGAAATTAATTTAAAAATGCAAAATACTTACTCTATGATCATATATGTATTAGATAGTACAGGACACACAGAAAGAAGATATGGTTCATTTTTATAAGTAAAAACATATAGAAATTCAGAGGAAAAATTAAAGGGCTGAATTACTCAGAACATGTTTTATGGATCACATGAAATTTAAGTTGAACCTTAAAGGTTGTAACCATTTTCACATAACCAGTATAACATCTACAAAACTGGATGTAAATTTCAACTATCTCTGGGGATTTTGTAAGTTTGAAAAAGCTAATTTATAAAATAAACTTGGCATCTAATAAGTACTCAATGAATGTTACTATTCTTTTGTCAATTGTACTTAGACATCTTCCCTCCTATCAGTATTTTTAAATTCAGAATCTCACCAACTTACCAATATTTTTAAAACTGTGGGTTATAGGTCATTAATTGGCTGTTAAATCAATTTATTTTGTTATAATTGTATTATCTATTAAAATATTAATAAAATAGAATTAGTATAAATACAGCAAGGATTTTTTCATGAGAGTTTTATTTATATGTGTGTGGGTATATATATATACTTTTATTTATATGTGTGTGGGTATATATATACTATATACTTTATTTATATGTGTGTGGGTATATATATATACTTTCAGTCACATTTAAAGTTTTAAAAACCACTATCTTAGGCAATGCCAAAGAATGCTCAAAGTACCACACAATTGCACTCATCTCACATGCTAGTAAAGTAATGCTCAAAATTCTCCAAGCCAGGCTTCAGCAATATGTGAACCGTGAACTTCCGATGTTCAAGCTGGTTTTAGAAAAGGTAGAGGAACCAGAGATCAAATTGCCAAAATCTGCTGGATCATGGAAAAAGCAAGAGAGTTCCAGAAAAACAATTATTTCTGCTTTATTGACTATGCCAAAATCGTTGACTGTGCGGATCACAATAAACTGTGGAAAATTCTGAAAGAGATGGGAATACCAGACCACCTGATTTGCCTCTTGAGAAACCTATATGCAGCTCATGAAGCAACAGTTAGAACTGGACATGGAACAACAGACTGGTTCCAAATAGGAAAAGGAATACGTCAAGGCTGTATATTGTCACCCTGTTTATTTAACTTATATGCAGAGTACATCATGAGAAACGCTGGGCTGGAAGAAGCACAGCTGGAATCAAGATTGCCGGGAGAAATATCAATAACCTCAGATATGCAGATGACACCACCCTTATGGCAAAAAATGAGGAGGAACTAAAAAGCCTCTTGCTGAAAGTGCAAGAGGAGAGTGAAAAAGTTGGCTTAAAGCTCAACATTCAGAAAACGAAGATCATGGCATCTGGTCCCATCACTTCATGGGAAATAGATGGGGAAACAGTGGAAAGAGTGTCAGACTTTATTTTTTTGGGCTTCAAAATCACTGCAGATGGTGATTGCATCCATGAAATTAAAAGACTCTTACTCCTTGGAAGGAAAGTTATGACCAACCTAGACAGCATATTGAAAAGCAGAGATATTACTTTGCCCACAAAGGTCCATCTAGTCAAGGCTATGGTTTTTCCTGTGGTCATGTATGGATGTGAGAGTTGGACTGTGAAGAAAGCTGAGCACCGAAGAATTGATGCTTTTGAACTGTGATCTTGGAGAAGACTCTTGAGAGTCTCCTGGACTGCAAGGAGATCCAACCAGTCCATCCTAAAGGAGATCAGTCCTGGGTGTTCACTGGAAGGACTGATGCTGAGGCTGAAACTCCAACACTTTGGCCACTTCATGCGAAGAGTTGATTCATTGGAAAAGACTCTGATGCTGGGAGGGATTGGGGGCAGGAGGAGAAGGGGACAACAGAGGATGAGATGGCTAGATGGCATCACCGACTCGATAGGCCAGACTTTGAGCGAACTCCATGAGTTGGTGATGGACAGGGAGGCCTGGCATGCTATGATTCATGGGTTCACATAGAGTCGGACATGACTGAGCAACTGAACTGTACTGATCTTACTTATGGAATATTTGACCTATTAATATAAATAAGAACTCTACTACACCCAATTTCTGTTTTTCTTAAGGCTGTCAGAGTTAGTGCTCTGAAAGATGTGTCATTATAATAATGTAGCAATATTGAAAATGAAAACAAAAAAATCAGCAAACTTTGAAGCCCCAAATTTAGTATACACAAGACTCCTATTGGCTTCCCTTGGAGAAGGAAATGGCAACCCACTCCAGTATTCTTTCCTGGAGAATCCCAGTGGCTGGGATGGTAAAGAATCTGCCTGCAATGCAGGAGACTTGGGTTTGATCCCTGGAATGGGAAGATTCCCCTGAAGAAGAGAATGGTTACCCACTTCACTATTCTTGCCTGGAGAATTCCATGGACAGAGGAGCCTGATGAGCTATAGTCCATGGGGTCAAAAAGAGTCAGACATGACTGAATGACTAACACACAGGACTCCTACATAAATTAATTCCAACCATTTCAACCTGTTTCTGCCAGGATGCAACACTGCTTAGGTTATAATTTCCTAAATTCCATGTACTTTCAAAAACCTGAAAAACATTACTATCCAATTATTTCCTTTTATTTGTCATCCTTAAAATCCCAGCTCAAATATTTCTTACTCAGGGAAGTCTCAGAGTACTGTAAATGCACTTGCTACATTCCACCTGGCTTATCTGTGAATAGTTTTCTCGTTGTTATTACTGATGTATGTTTTTGTCTATTTAAAACAAATAATAAAATCAATGACAATGAAATAAATAATATCAACTTATTTCTTCTCATTTAAAATATTAAACTTGCCTCATATTTGATAGTTGTGACTTTATTTTGAGCTAGAAAATGTTATATTTATGACAACATGCTCTATTTTTTTCTCTCTTACAAGTGAAATAATTGGCATGAATAGATCACTTAGAAAGCTGAATTACTAAAAACCAAAGTCACATTGGTCATATTACATACATATGAATATAATATTATAGAGATATGATCATTCTGAGACATCTGTACTATTTGCTAATCAGTATCTTCAAAAGCCCACTTAACTAACTCAACTGCTTAATAATCTTTCAACTTCTTTCTCTAAATTCAACTGAGAAATATCTATTTGATTCTTTGTGCTACTAAAAAGAATTTTTTTAATAAAAAATATTTGAAAATACATGTAGTCTTATTTTTAATTCTATTATTGGTCTATATGAAGCTTGACTTGTATATATGCAGACAAGTGACTACATGCACTTGTCTGTGGATGTAGGTTTCAGGGCTTTTGTTTAGTTTGCTTTGTTTTACAGTAACTGTCAAAATGTGTTACTAAGAGAAAAACAGAGAAAAAGAAAAGAAAAACATAAACAGGGTAAAAATGAATTCTTGCTCTTCCAGAACAAGTAAAGCTGAGAAGGCAAGTAGGAGTTGAATAAAATAATAAAATGTATGTCTTACGCTTGACATAAAATATTTAAGTACCCATATTTTTGTGAGAGGATCTGAGAAATATCCCCTTCTCTGAGTCATGTGAAGTCAAGTGGGCCTTAGGAAGTATCACTAAGAACAGAGCTAGTGAAGGTGATGGAATTCCAGTTGAGGTATTTCAAATCCTAAAAGATGATGCTGTGAAACTGATGCACTTTCACAATATGTCAGCAAGTTTGGAAAACTCAGCAGTGGCCACAGGACTGGAAAAGGTCAGTTTTCATTCCAATCCCAAAGAAAGGCAATGCCAAAGAATGCTCAAACTACTGCACAATTGCACTCATCTAACAGGCTAGTACAGTAATGCTCAAAGTTCTCTAAGCCAGGCTTCAGCAATACGTGAACTGTGAACTTCTAGATGTTCAAGCTGGTTTTAGAAAAGGCAGAGGAACCAGAGATCAAATTGCCAACATCCGCTGAATCATGGAAAAAACAAAAGAGTTCCAGAAAAATATCTATTTTTGCTTTATTGACTATGCCAAAGCCTTTGACTGTGTGGACACAACAAACTGTGGAAAATTTTGAGAGAGATGGGAATATCAGACCACTTGACCTGCCTCTTGAAAAACCTGTATGTAGGTAAGGAAGCAACAGTTAGAATTGGACATGGAACAACAGACTGGTTCCAAATAGAAAAAGAAGTACGTCAAGGCTGTATATTGTCACCCTGCTTATTTAACTTATATGCAGAGTACATCATGAGAAATGCTGGGCTGGAAGAAGCACAAGCTGGAATCAAGATTGCCAGGGGAAATATCAATAACCTCAGATATGCAGATGACACCACCCTTATGACAGAAAGTGAAGAACTAAAGAGCCTCTTGCTGAAAGTGCAAGAGGAGAGTGAAAAGTTGGCTTAAAGCTCAACATTCAGAAAATGAAGATCATGGCATCTGGTCCCATCACTTCATAGGAAATAGATGAGTAAACAGTGGAAACAGTGGCTGACATCATTTTTTTGGGCTGCAAAATCACTAAAGATGATTGCAACCATGAAATTAAAAGATGCCTACTCCTTGGTAGGAAAGTTATGACCAACCTAGACAGAATATTAAAAAGCAGAGACATTACTTTGCCAACAAAGTTCTGTCTAGTCAAGGCTATGGTTTTTCCAGTCGTCATGTATGGATGTGAGAGTTGGACTATAAAGAAAGCTGAGCACTGAAGAGTTGATGCTTTTGAACTGTGGTGTTGGAGAAGACTCTTGAGAGTCCCTTGAACTGCAAGGAGATCCAACCAGTCCATTCTAAAGGAGATCAGTCCTGGGTATTCTTTGTAAGGAATGATGCTATAGCTGAAACTCCAGTACTTTGGCCACCTGATGCGAAGAGCTGACTCATTGGAAAAGGCCCTGATGATGGGAGGGATTGGGGGCAGGAGGAGAAGGGGATGACAGAGGATGAGATGGCTGGATGGCATCACCGACTTGATGGACATGAGTTTGAGTGAACTCTGGGAGATGGTGATGGACAGGGAGGCCTGGTGTGCTGTGGTTCATGGGGTTGCAAAACGTCGGACATGACTGAGTGACCGAACTTAACTGAATGTCTCTGCTCTTTAATATGCTGTTTAGGTTGGTCATAGCTTTTCTTCCAAGGAGCAAACATCTTTTAATTTAATGGCTGCAGTCACCATCTGCAGTGATTTTGGAGCTCAAGAAAATAAAGTCTGTCACTGTTTCCATAGTTTTACCATCTGTTTGCCCTGAAGTGATGGGACTGGATGCCATGATCTTCGTTGTTTGAATGTTGAGTTTTAAGTCAGTTTTTTCACTGTCCTCTTTCATTTTCATTAAGACGCTCTTTACTTCCTCTTTGCTTTCTGACATAAGGGTGGTGTTATCTGCATACCTGAGGTTATTGATATTTCTCCCAGCAATCTTGATCCAACTTGTGCTTCATCCAGCTTCATATTTCATATGATGTACTCTGCATATAAATTAAATAAGTAGGGTGACAATATACAGCCTTGATGTACTCCTTTCCCAATTTGGAACCAGTCTTTTGTTCCATGTCCATTTCTAACTGTTGCTTTTTGGCCTGCATACAGGTTACTCAGGAGACAGATAAGGTGACCACATTCTTCCCATTTCTTTAAGAATTTTCCTCAGGTTTTTTGAAAGCCTTCTTATACGACCACAATATTGTAAAGTAATTAGCCTCCAATTTAAATAAGTAAATTAATTTAAAAATAAAAAAATAAAAAACAATGCAAAGAAATGGAGGAAAACAGTAGAATGGGGGAATACTAGCGATCACCTCAAGAAAAGTAGAGATACAAAGGAAACATGTAATGCAAAAATAGATACAAAAAAGGACATAAAAGGTATGGACCTAACAGAAGCAGAAGATAGTAAGAAGAGGTGGCAAGAATACACAGAAAAACTAGACCAAAAAAAAAAAAAAAAAAAGAGGTATCTGAATGACCCAGATAACTAGGATGATGTAATCACTCATCTAGAGCCACACATCTTGGAGTGCAAATCAAGAGGGCCTGAGGAAGCATCACTATGAACAAAGTTAGTGGAGGTGATGGAATTCCAGCTGAGCGATTTCAAATCCTAAAATATGATGCTATTAATGTGTTGCACTCAATACAATTTGGAAAGCTCAACAGTGGCCACAGCACTGGAAATGGTCAGTTTTCATTCCAATCCCAAAGAAGGGCAATGCCAAAGAATGTTCAAATACCACACAATTGCACTCATTTCACACACTAGCAAAGTAATGCTCAAAATTCTCCAAGTCAGGCTTCAACAGTACATGAATAGAGAACTTCCTGATATTCAAGCTGGACTTAGAAAAGGATGAACCAGAGATCAAATTCTAATATCTGTTGTATCATAGAAAATGCAAGAGAATTTCAGAAAAACATCTACTTCTGCTTCTTTGACTATGGTAAAGCCTTTGACTCTGTGGATCACAATAAACTGTGGAAAATTCTTAAATGGGAATGGGATGGAAATACCAAACCACCTTACCTGTCTCCTAAGAAACCTGTATGCAGGCCAAAAAGCAACAGTTAGAACCAGACATGGAACAACAGACTGGTTCCAAATAGGAAAAGGAGTATGTCAAGGCTGTATATTGTCACCCTGTTTATTTAACTTATATGCAGAGTACATCATGAGAAATGCCAGGCTGGAAGAAGCACAAGCTGGAATCAAGATTGCCAGGAGAAATATCAATAACCTCAGATATGCAGATGACACCACCCTTATGGAAGAAAGTGAAGAGGAACTAAAGAGCCTCTTGATGAAGATGAAAGAAGAGAATGAAAAACCTGACTTAAAACTCAAAGTGAAAGTGAAAGTTGCTCAGTTGCTCAATCTTCCCAACCCAGGGATCGAGCACAGGTCTCCTGCATTGCAGGCAGATTCTTTACTGTCTGAACCACTAGGGAAGTCCAGCTTAAAACTCAGTGTTCAGAAAACCAAGATCATGGCATCCAGTCTCATCACTTCATGGCAAATAGATGGGGAAACAGTGACAGAGTTTATTTTCTTGGGTTCCTAAATCACTGTAGACGGTGACTGCAGCCATGAAATTAAATACGCTTGCTCCTTGGAAGAAAAGCTATGACAAACCTAGACAGCATATTAAAAAGCAGAGACATTAGTTTGCTGACAAGAAGAAGCTATGGATTTTTCAGTAGTTGTGCATGGATGTGAGAGTTGGACCATAAAGAAGGCTGAGTGTCAAAGAATTGATGCTTTTGAACTGTGGTGTTGGAGAAAACTCTTGAGAGTATCTTGGCTGCAAGGAGATCAAACCAGTCCATCCTAAAGGAAATCAACCGTGAATATTCATTTGAAGGACAGATGTTCAAGCTGAAACTCCAATACTTTGGCTGCCTGATATGAAGAACTGACTCATTGGAAAAGACCCTGATGCTGGGAAAGATTGAAGTTACAAAAGGAGAAAGATAGGCTGGGGAGGAAGGGATAAATTGGGAGTTGAGTTTGACAAATACATACTGTGCTATGCTGTGCTTAGTCACTCAGTTGTGTCCTACTCTTTATGACCCCATGGACTGTAATCCACCAAGCTCCTCTGTCCATGGGGATTCTGAAGGCAAGAATACTGGATTGGGTTGCCATGCCCTCCTCCAGGGATGGATACATGCTACTGTATTTAACATAGATAACCAATAAGGACCTACTACACGGCACAGGGGACTCTGCTCAATATTCTGTAATAACCTAAACGGGAAAGGAATTTGACAAAAAATAGATGTATGTAAGTGTGAAACTGAATCTTTTTGCTGTGCAACTGAAGCTAACACAATATTATAATTCTAGTATGTGTGTGGGTGTGCTCATTCATGTCCTACTGTCGGGGTCCAGCCCCGGTGGAATCAGGGAATTCGAAGTGGGGACGGCGTTGGCGAGGATCAGGAAACAACTGCTTAATTAAACTTTAATTAAGGATATAAAGAGTAATAGAATAAGGATAGCTCAGTGAGGAAATTCAGTGCAGAAAAGAGGCTGAAATAAGGATAGCTCAGTGAGGAAATTCAGTGGAGAAAAGAGGCTGAATAATTCAGCCAGAAGGTGAGAGAAAGAACGACATGGGGAGACCAAGTTTTGGTGAACAAGGCCTGCACTTTATTTTCCAAAGTAGTTTTTATACCTTAAGTTATGCATAGAGGATAATGGGGGAAGGGGTAGAGTCATGCAGGAAGCCAGGCTTTCTTCCTGCAAACTTATCATATGCAAAAGCTTAGGTGATTTGCATCATCTTCTGGCCCGGAGGCCTGTTAACATTTTAAGACCCTTTCTTCAGAAAGCTTATTTTTCTCTAAAGGTGATTGGTCAGGAGCCACCCTCCAAAAGCATTAGATAAAGTTGCATTCCTACAGAGCAAAGGTGTGGTGGGCTATAACAAGAAAAAGAATTAACTTAAGGGTCCCAGGTTACAAACATTAAAGCTACTACTTACACGAATTATATTAATCAATACACTGCCAGGGACACAGCAGGTAAGGGATATGGAAATTTAGCAGCAAACATTGACCCAACAAGTGAAAATCCCTTCACCAATACAATTTCTAATCAATCTTTTAACTGCTCAAAGGAATCTGTATTTAGACAGTTTAGAACATGGAGCTGTAAGTTAACTCTTTTTTCAGAGAGAGGTAGTGGGGGAGAGCCCCCTGTAAAGTCAGAGGTGTAGGTGAAAGCACAAAGCAGAAAGTAGGCAGACTCTGGTTTTGGGGGGTAGATGCTCGAGAATTTCCAGGGGGACTCCTGAGGCTCGATCCCGCCTTTGCGTATGCGGAGCCTCCTTCCTCATGACCTTTGTCGTGGGTGGAGCTCCTCACACTGGCTCCCGGCAGTGATAGAATTCCAGTTGAGCTATTCCAGATCCTGAAAGATGATGCTGTGGAAAGTGCTGCACTCAATATGGAATATGCAATATGCACTCAATATGCAATATGACACCATGGACTGTAGCCTTCTAAACTTCTCTGTCTGTGGGATTTCCCAGGCAAGAATGCTCGAGTGGCTTGCCATTTTCTACCCCAAATTCAGCTATAGTCCAATGTAAGATAAATATTAACAAAAGGAATTCTGTAGGAAAGTCAAACTATACTTAATATGTAAGCACATTTACATACACAACACTATTTTAAATGCTTTACTTGCATTATCTAATTTGACCCTCCTAGTAATCCTATGAGGAAGCTATTGGTAACTTCATTTCACAGATGAGGAAACTGAAGGCAGAGAGGTCAAGTGATTCTTAGTAAATAGTTGGTAAGTTGGAAGAGCCAGAATTTTAATTCAAGTAAACAGAGGAATCAGTGCATTTACATGATACATTATATTGATTTTCTTGAGAGAAAGCATGGTTTGACCATTTTATTTTCAAGTGTGTAATCTAGATTGGTATTCATTTATCCATGAAAGTGATATATTTGGAATTAGCAGTATCCAAGCTTTGAATAAAAACCTTGTATCCTTAGACAATTGCCAGTTGGTACTACAGACATGTGAGATTGTGATCTTCCATTTCCTAAATATCCATCACAGATAAATTATTTTTGGATATTTAATATAGGTATATTAAATCAATTTATATTCCAAATACAATTTTAAAGACTGAAGAGTCAGTTTCTGGTGGCTTTGTGTATCTTTAATCCATTGGACACTGGTTTATATTTTAACTGTTAGGACGTTCCAATGTATTAATTGCAAATTATTAGGAGAAAAAACTATAGAATTCTCCTGGTAACTACTAAGTCAAGAACCCTTCAACCATTTGTATTTTGCAAGGAAAGATGGTTAACTGATCCTTTACTCTTTATCTGCAATAGAGAAATAAGAAGTTTCATAGGAGAATATTTCTTTCTTATTGATTTCTCCCTTTTCCATATTCTACAGTGATAATTAAACAAAAATTATAAACATATAGAGTTTCAGCCCTATTCATTGTTATAAACTTTAAGGAATATTCTGCTTGAAGTCTTTAAATTTTGTAACTAACAACAAAAAAAATCCACTTTGCTTGATACTGTGTCTTATTTCTCAAAATACTAATTTAAATCACAATCGCTAAGGATTTCTACACCAGACACCCTGCCTTCTGCTCACACATGATCTCTTACTGCTACTGCAACCTTAGAGATTTATTGTATATTAAGAGAAATTCAAGGATACATTATGAATCTATTTTGACTCTCCCTTTCACAGTACTATTTCATATCATTATTTCTTTTCTATATCAAGAGATGTTATTTTTAAATTCTTCAATTAACTGGTGAACAACTGTAGACCTTAAAAACATTAAGTATATATAATTTAATATTTATATTTGCCTTCCAATTTGACATTAGAAATTTAAGTAAATGAGATATATATAAGATATAAGTGCAAAACTGAGATTCAGATATATTGTGATTAACTTAAGGCCATAAACTTCAAAAATGAGAAATCAGGAATTTAAAACAATGTCTTTCTGACTTCCCACTTCCACTATCTCAATAACACACATCTATTCAATGGCATAGCCAGAAATAGACTTGTCAAAAAAAAAAATACCCATGAAATTTCCAACTCTAATACAAAATTAGCTGTTCATTTAATTTTTTTCATTAGTCATTTATTTTGTGATTATAAAAAAGTTTTTAAAACTAATTTTATATATAATTCAGACATTTGCTCCAAGGCTACAGATTATATAACTAATATGATTATGCATATGTAAGAGTAAAATTACACAGAAAATTTTTATTTTGATTTGTGTGATCTACATATGTAGAAAAACTTCTGTAAACCAAGAAGGCAGGATGAACTGCTGGAAATTGAAGGCCCTTACTTACTTGTTATGTGGATTCTGGGCATTTACTGAATGTGGTTGAAAGGCAAAAAAGGCAGAAAGGCAAAAAAGGCCAAAAAAAGAAAGGTACTGTTTAAAATGCTGGTTCAGAATTATTTACATTTTAAAATTTAAGAATAACTGATTCTCAATAATATATTAGTTTTAAGTGTTCAACATAGAAATTTCATAGTTGTATGTATTACAAAAGTATCACTGTCATAAGCCTACTTACCATTTGTTACCATACAAAGTTGTTTTTAATAGTATTGGCTATATTTTTTGTACTGTAAATTTTATCATTGTGACTCATATCTTTACTGTATATTTATACCTCTTCATCCACTTTACATATTTTATACATCCCACCCCCCAACAGTCCTCCCCTGTGGCTATACCAATTTTCTCTTTTCTTTGTGTCTGCTTTTGTTACATTATTTTTGTTTCCTTCTTTTGTTCTTTGATTCCATATATAAGGGAAATCATATGGTATATGTCTTTCTCTGTCTGAATTATTTCTCTTACCATAATAGCCTCTAGGTCCATTGATGTCATAAACAGTAAGATTTCAATTATTTTATGGCTGAATATATTCC
This sequence comes from Bubalus kerabau, assembly GCF_029407905.1. Lineage (NCBI taxonomy): Eukaryota > Metazoa > Chordata > Mammalia > Artiodactyla > Bovidae > Bubalus > Bubalus kerabau. The sequence continues at coordinate 37,397,847 of NC_073635.1, forward strand.
ATTGTGTATGTATATATACTATGCATTTAGTAGTTCTAGTAGATTTTTGGTAGCATCTTTAGAATATTTGATATATATATATATATATATATCATGTTATCTGCAGTTTATGTACTCTTGCCTGGAAAATCCCATGGATGGAGGAGCGTATGCTGCAGTCCATGGGGTTGCCAAGAGTCCGACATGACTGAGCATCTTCACTTTCACTTTTCACTTTCATGCATTGGAGAAGGAAATGGCAACCCACTCCAGTTTTCTTGCCTGGAGAACCCCAGGGACGGGGGAGCCTGGAGGGCTGCCGTCTATGAGGTCGCACAGAGTTGGACATGACTGAAATGATTTAGCAGCAGCAGCAGCCAAGATATGAAAACAACCCACATATATACCAGGTCTTTTCATCCATTCATCTACTAATGGACATTTGGGTGTTTTCATATCTTAGATATTGTAAATAAAGCTTCAGTAAACATAGGGTACATATATTTTTAAAATTAGTATTTTTGTAGGTTTTTTAAAATAACCCAGGAGTGGAATTGCTGAATCATATGATAGTTTTAGCTTTATTTTTTTGAATAACCTAAACCGCTGCTGCTGCTGCTGCTGCTAAGTCACTTCAGTCGTGTCCGACTCTGTGCGACCCCATAGACGGCAGGCCACCAGGCTCCCCCGTCCCTGGGTCTCTCCAGGCAAGAACACTGGAGTGGGTTGCCATTTCCTTCTCCAAGGCATGAAAGTGGCTCACTAGAAAAGAATCTGCCTGAAATGCAGGAGACCCCGGTTTGATTCCTGGGTCAGGAAGATCCCCTGGAGAAGAGATAGGCTACCCACTCCAGTATTCATGGGCTTCCTTGGTGGCTCAAATGGTAAAGAATCTGCCTGCAGGAGACTGGGTTCAGTCCATGGATTGGGAAGATCCCCTGGAGGAAGGTGGGCAACCCACTCCAGTATTCCTGCCTGGAGAAGCCCCAAAGACAGACGAGCCTGGTGGGTAGCAAAGAGTCGGACATGACTGACTGACTAAGTACACAAACTGTTTCAGATATTGGCTGCGTCAATTTATATCCCCCACCCCCCACCCCCAACAAGAGTACACAGGTTCTCTTTTCTCCACTTCCTCACCAACACTTGCTATTCCTTGCATCTTTAATGATAGTTATTCTGACAGATCAAGCTGGAGATGGCAAGAGATGTGCCAATCTCTTGGGAGTATGTGAACTAAAATGGACAGGAATGGGAAAATGTAATTCAGATGACCATCATATCTACTACTGTGGGCAAGAATCCCATAGAAGAAATGGAGCAGCCCTCATAATCAACTAAAGAGTGCAAAATGCAGTACTTGGGTGCAAGCTCAAAAACAACAGAATGATCTCGATTTGTTTCCAAGGCAAACAATTCAACATCACAGTAATTCAACTCTGTGCCCCAACCAATGATTCCAAAAAAGCTGATGTTACCAGTTCTGTGAAGACCTATAAGACCTTCTAGAACCAAAGCCAAAAAAGAAATGTAATTTTCATCATAGGTGATTGGAATGCAAAAGTAGGAATTCAAGATCTAACTGGAGCAACAGGCAAGATTGGCCTTGAATTTCAACATCAAGTAAGGGAAAGTCTAACAAAGTTTTGCCAAGGGAACACACTTTTCCAACTTTCCCTTTTCCTAACCCTTTTCCAATGACGCAAGAGATGACTCAACATATGGACATCTTCAGTGGTCATTACCCAAATCAGATTGATTATATTATTTGCAACTGAAGATGTAGATACTCTATACAGTCAGCAAAAACAAGATGTGGAGCATATTGTGGCTCAAATCATGAAGTTCTTATTACAAAATTCAGTCATAAACTGAAGAAAGTAAGGAAAACCACTAAGCCATTCAGGTATGACCTAAATCAAATCCCTTATGATTATACAAAGAAGGTGATGAGTAGATTCAAGGGATTAGATTTGGTAGATGGAATGCCTGAAGAACTATGGGGCAGAAAATCATAACATTGAACAAGAAGAAGTGACCAAAATACTCCTAAAGAAAAAGAAATGCAAGAAGGCAAAGTGGTTGTCTAAAGAGGCTTTATAAATACCAGAAGAAAGAAGAGAAGCAAAAGGCAAAGGAGAAAGGGAAAGATATACCCAACTGTATGCAGAGTTCCAGAGAATGGCAAGGAGAGTTAACAAGGTTTTCTTCAATGAAAAATGCAAAGAAATAGAGGAAAACAATAGAATGGGAAAGACTAGAGATCTCTTCAAGAAAATTAGAGCTATCAAATGAACACTTCATGCAAGGATAGACACAATAAGGAACAGAAATGGTAAGAACCTCACAGAGACAGAAGAAAGTAAAAAAAGCTGAAAAGAATTAATAGATTAATACAAAAAAGGTCCTAATGACCAGGATAACCATGATGGTGGAGTCACTCACCTAGACAGATATCCTGGAGTGTGAAGTCAAGAGGGCCTTAGGAAGCATTACTATGAGCAAAGGTAGTGGAGGTGATGGAATTCCAGCTGAGTTATTTCAAATCCTAAAAGATGATGCTGTGAAAGTGCTGTACTCAATATGGTAGCAAATTTGGAAAATCAAGCAGTTGCTACAGGGCTGGAAAAGGTCAGTGTTCATCCCAATCCCAAAGAAGAATAGTGCTAAACAATGTTCAAACTGCAGTACAATTGCACTCATTTCCCATGCTAATAAGGTTATACTCAAAATCCTTCAAGCTAGCTTCTATCAGCAGTACTTGAATTGAGAACTTCCAGATATATAAGCTGGGTTTAGAAAAGGTTCAGGAACCAGAGATCAAATTGCCAATATTCATTGTATCATAGAAAAAGCAAGATAATTCCAGAAAAATCATCTACTTCTGCTTCATTGACTATGTTAAAGCCTTTGTGTGTATCACAACAAACTGGAAAATTCTTAAAGAATTGGGAATACCATATTATCTTACCTATCTCCTCAGAAACTTGAATGCAGGTCAAGAAGCAGTAATTAGAACCTTACATAGAACAACCGACTGGTTCAAAATTGGGAAGGAGTATAGCAAGGTGGTATATTGTCACTCTGTTTATTTAACTTCTATGCAGGGTACATCATGCAAAATGCCAGACTAGATGATGTACAAGCTGGAATCAAGATTGCCAGGAGAAATATCAACAACCTCAAATGTTCAGATGATACCACTCTAATGGCAGAAAGCAAAGAGGAACTAAAGAGCCTCTTGATGAGAGTGAAAGAGGAGAATGAAAAAGCTGGCTTAAAACTCAACATTAAAAAAACTAAGATCATGGTATCCAATCCCATCACATCATGGCAAATAGAAGGAGGAAATGTGGATGAAGTGACAGATTTTATCTTCTTTGGTTCCCAAATCACTGTGGATAGTTACTGCAGCCATGAAATTAGAAGACCCTTGCTCCTTGGAAGAAATCTATGGACAAACCTAGACAGCATATTAACTGTTTGTCCACTTTGCGGACAAACGTCCCTATGGTCAAATCTATGGCCTTTCCACTAGTCATGTACAGATGTAAGTGTTGAACCATAAAGAAGGCTGAGTGCTGAAGAACTGATGCTTTCATGATGTGGTGCTGGAGAAGACTCTTGAGAGTCTCTTGGACAGCAAGGAGATCAAATCAGTCAATTCTAAAGAAATCAACTCTGAGGCACAGATGTATAGAACAGTCTCTTGGACTCTGTGGGAGAGGGAGGCGGGGATGATTTGGGAGAATGACACTGAAACATGTATAATATCATATAAGAAATGAATCTCCAGTCCAGGTTCGATGCAGGATACAGGATGCTTGGAGCTGGTGCACTGGGATGACCCAGAGGGATGGTATGGGGAGGGAGGTGGGAGGGGGGTTCAGGATTGGGAACACGTGTACACCCGTGGTGAATGCATGTTGAGGTATGGCAAAACCAATACAATATTGTAAAGTAAAAAAAAATAATAATAATAAAAAATAAAAAAATATTAAAGTATAAGTTCAAATAGCATATCCAATAGCAAGTAATAAAAAGTCAGAACAACACTAAATTATAACTGCTAAGTGATTCTTAAGGAAATTTATGTTTGCAGTATATATTTAGCTAGACATTTTTTTTCAAAAGAAATCCTGTAAAAGATTTTCAAACTAAATATCACCTTCATTAGAAAAATAAAAAATGCATTTTAAAAGAACATAATATAATCAAAGTTTCTATAGTCTTCTAAATTTTGAGGAAGTCCAAAAAGAACAAAAAAGTTATCAAAGAAATTACATTTTATCTAGGAAATGGAAAATTTAATAAATTTTCTGATAACAACATCTGAACAACTGAAATGCAAAAGAAAAGCCTAGGAATACACATTCAGTCAATAAACACATAAGGTTCACTGAAGGCACAAAAATCATTGACTTGGAAAAAAATTCTTCACTCTGTTCTAGACTCTAACCCAAGTATGTCATCTATTACACAGTTTTCCTTTCCCAAAAATTAACAGAAAAGGAAAACACACACACACACACACACACACACACACACATAAAAAAAAAGAAATCAACTCTGAATATTCATTGGAAGGACTGATGCTGAAGCTCCAAAATTTTGGCCACCTGATGTGAACATTTGACTCATTGGAAAAGACCCTGATGTTGGGAAAGGTTGAAGGAAAAAGAAGAGGGTGGCAGAGGATGAGACAGTTGGATAGCATCACTGACTCAATGGGGATGAACTTGGGCACACTCTGGGAGACAGTGTGGGACAAGTAAGCCTGGTGATGCTCGTGGGGGTCTCAAAGAATTGGAAACTACTTAACAACTGAACAACAATAATTCTGACAGATGTGGTGTGATATCTCACTGTAGTTCTAATTTTCATTTTCCTTATGGTTAGAGATGTTGACACTTTCTCATGTGTCTTTTGGCCAGCTGCATTTCTCCATGGAGGAAAATGTCTATTCAGACCCTCTGGCCATTTTTTAATCAGTGCGTTTGTGGGTTTTTTGACATCAAGTTGTATGACTTCGTCGTATATTTTGGATATTAGAAAACTCTGGGAGATAATGAAGTACAGGGAAGCCCAGCATTCTGCAGTCCATGGGGTCACAAAGTGTCAGACATGACTTAGCAACTGAACAACCACAAGTCCTTATCATATACATTGTTTACAAATCTCCTCTCCCATTTGACAGGCAACAATTTCATTTTGTTGATAGTTTTCTTCACTATGAAAAAAGTTTTTAGTTTAATGTAGACCCATTTGTTTATTTATGGTTTTTGTTATCCTATGGTTTTTCCTGTGGTCATGTATGGATGTGAGAGTTGGACTGTGAAGAAGGCTGAGTGCCAAAGAATTGATGCTTTTGAACTGTGGTGTTGGAGAAGAGTCTTGAGAGTCCCTTGGCCTGCAAGCAGATCCAACCAGTCCATTCTGAAGGAGATCAGCCCTGGGTGTTCTTTGGAAGGAATGATGCTAAAGCTGAAACTCCAGTACTTTGGCCACCTCATGCGAAGAGTTGACTCCTTGGAAAAGACTCTGATGCTGGGAGGGATTGGGGGCAGGAGGAGAAGGGGAAGACAGAGGATGAGATGGCTGGATGGCATCACTGACTCGATGGACGTGAGTCTGAGTGAACTCCGGGAGTTGGTGATGGACAGGGAGGCCTGGCGTGCTGCGACTCATGGGGTCGCAAAGAGTCGGACATGACTCAGCAACTGATCTGATCTGATCTTTCTGAGGAGATCAGTCTAAACATCATTTCTAAGAGCAGTGTCAAAGAGATTACTGCATAAGTTTTCCTCTAGAAGTTTTATAGTTTCAGGTCTTACATTTAAGTCTTCAACCCATTTAAAATTTATTTTTGCATATGATGGCAGAAAGTAGTCCAGGTTTATTTTTAGGTATGTAGCTGATTGGTTTTCCCAACACCATTTATTTCCTCCGTGTATATTCTTTCCTTTTGTGCCAGAAAATGATCATATAATTGTGGGTTTATTTTTGGGATCTCTGTTTTATTCCATTCATCTATGTGTTTACTTTTGTTGGCAGTACCATAATATTTTGATTACTGTAGCTTTGTAGTATAAATCAAGGTGTGACATCTTCAGCTTTATTCTTCTTTCACAAGAATGTTTTGACCATTCAATATCTTTGTTTTTCCATATAAATTTTAGAATTGCTTATTCATAGTGAAAGAAAACACTATGGATATTTTGATAGAAATTACATGGAATTTGTAGATTACCTTAGGAAAAAAGGTCCTTTTAACAATATTAACTTCCAATGAAGGAGCACTGTATATTTTTTCATTTGTTTTTATCTTCATTTTCCTTCAAAAATGTCTCACTGTTTTCCTAGTTCAGGCAAGTGTTTTATTTCCTTTGCTAAATTTATTCCTAGCTGTTTCATTCTTTTAGATACAGTTGTAAATTAGATTGTTTTCTTCATTTCTTTTTCCATTAGTTTGTTTTTAGTATATAAAAACATAAAAAATTTCTCTATATTAATTTAGTATCCTGCAATTTTACTCTTCATTTATCATTCAAATAGATTTTTGGTGGCTTTAGACTATTTAGACTTCTTTAGACTATTCTAAAGAAGCCACCAAAAATCTATTTGAATGATAAATGAAGAGTAAAATTGCAGGATACTAAATTAATATAGAGAAATTTTAGACTATTCTATGTATAGTATCATGTCATCTGCAAACAGTGAGTTTTACATCTTCCTTTCCTGTTTGGATGCCTTTGGAACACATGCTAACATCCCTACATTTTAACTCCACACACACACATTTAATTTTTTATATCATATTTTAATCTTTTTGTTTTGTATATCATTTAACTACTTTTTTTCATACAAATGATTTTACTACTTTTAACATTTTTAATTGTTATTGTTTGCTTTTACAAATGAGATTTTTTTTTCTTTTGTAATTTTTATGTATTTTTTGCTGTGATCTTCTGTCCTACGTAGAGAAATCCCTTTAATATTTCTTGCAAGTCCACTCTAGAGGTGCTGAACTTACCTTTTGCTTGTCTGTTAACCTTTTTATCTCTCCTTTAAATTTGAATGGTAATCTTGTTGGGTAGGTTATTCTTGATTTTAGGGTTTTTCCTTTCTCAATTTTGAACATATTGATCACTTCTGATCTGCAAATTTTCTGCTGAAAGGTCAGCTGAGAGTCTTATGTGAGTTTTTTGTATGGTGCTAATTGTTTTTCCCTTGCTATTTTTACAGTTCTCTATTTATTTTTAATTTTTTTCCATTTTAATTATAATATAATTGTTGTGGATGTCTTTGGATTTATCTTACTTGGAACTCTCTGTGCTTCCTCGATGTCATCTGTTTTCCTGAACTTCCCAGGTGAGGATAATTTGCAGCTGTTATTTCTTCAAATAAATTATCTACCCATTTCCCTCTCTTATTCTTTTTCTTCTGGGATTCTTATCATTTGAATGTTAGTTCAGATAATAAGAACTATAACTGATGTATTTGCAGAGGTCTCTTCAGTTCAGTTCAGTTGCTCAGTCATGTCCGACTCTTTGTGACCCCATGAATCGCAGCATGCCAGGCCTCCCTGTCCATCACCAACTCCAGGAGTTCACTCAGACTTACGTCCATCGAGTCAGTGATGCCATCCAGCCATCTCATCCTCTGTTGTCCCCTTCTCCTCCTGCCCCCAATCCCTCCCAGCATCAGAGTCTTTTCCAAGGAGTCAACCCTTCGCATGAGGTGGCCAAAGTACTGGAGTTTCAGCTTTAGCATCATTCCTTCCAAAGAACACCCAGGGCTGATCTCCTTCAGAATGGACTGGTTGGATCTGCTTGCAGGCCAAGGGACTCTCAAGACTCTTCTCCAACACCACAGTTCAAAAGCATCAATTCTTCGGCATTCAGCTTTCTTCACAGTCCAATTCTCACATCCATACATGACCACTGGAAAAACCATAGCCTTGACTAGACCGGCCTTTGTTGGCAAAGTAATGTTTCTGCTTTTCAATATGCTATCTAGGTTGGCCATAACTTTCCTTCCAAGGAGTAAGTGTCTTTTAATTTCATGGCTGCAGTCACCATCTGCGGTGATTTTGGAGCCCCCAAAAATAAAGTCTGACACTGTTTCCCCTGTTTCCCCATCTGTTTCCCATGAAATGATGGGACCAGATGCCATGATCTTCATTTTCTGAATGTTGAGCTTTAAGCCAACTTTTTCAGTCTCCTCTTTCATCTTCATCAAGAGGCTTTTGATTTCCTCTTCACTTTCTGCCATAAGGGTGGTGTCATCTGCATATCTGAGGTTATTGATATTTCTCCCGGCAATCATGATTCCAGCTTGTGCTTCTTCCAGCCCAGCGTTTCTCATGATGTACTCTGCATAGAAGTTAAATAAGCAGGGTGACAATATACAGCCTTGACGGACTCCTTTTCCTATTTGGAACCAGTCTGTTGTTCCATGTCCAGTTCTAACTGTTACTTCCTGACCTGCATATAAATTTCTCAAGAGGCAGGTCAGATGGTCTGGCATTCCCATCTCTTTCAGAATTTTCCACAGTTTATTGTGATCCACACAGTCAAAGGCTTTGGCATAGTCAATAAAGCAGAAATAGATGTTTTTCTGGAATTCTCTTGCTTTTTTGATGGTCTCTTAATTTATCCTTAATTAAAAAAATTTTTTCCCTTTCTTCTGTCCATCTTGGGCCATTTTCACTATTATTTATTCCCATTTGTCAATGTATTTGTCTGATCATCTAATCTACTGTTGATTCCTTCTAATGTATTTTTTATTTAAATTACTATATTCTTCAGCTCTGTTTGATTCTTCTTTATATTTTCTGTTTGTTAAAATCCTCATTGTGTTTCTTCATTCTTCTCCTGAGTTCATTAAGCATCCTTATGATCATTACCTTTAACTATTTATTGATTAGATAGCTTATCTCCATGTCACTTACATCATCTGTGGTTTTATCTTATCCTTTATTTGGAACATATTCTTCCGCCTTATGTTGCCTAATTCTTTGCTTTTATTTGTATGCTTTCGGTTGGTTGGTTAGGTTTCCCAATCTTGGAGAGGTGGCACTATGTAGGAGATGTCCTAGAAGGTGCAGCAGCTCACTCTCTCTGGTCATCTGAGCTATACACTCCCTTTGTAGGCTATATATGCCTTACTGTTATGGCAGGGTTGAGTGCAGTGGGCATGCTGGTAGGCAGGGCTTGGCCCTGGTCCTCCAGTCCCTATCTTTCCCTGAGCCTGATGGCTTATCCCAGGATGGCAGGCTATGCAGGCTGGGAGACCTGGGCCTGGTACTCCACTGGTGGTCCATAGTAGCCCCTGGCACTAATAGCCTAGAAGAAATCCAAAATTCACTGTCAGCACCAGTGTTGTCATGGTCAAATATGTCAGCTGCTGCTGCTGCTGCTAAGTCGCTTCAGTCATGTCTGACTCTGTGCGACCCCATAGACGGCAGCCCACCAGGCTCTCCTGTCCCTGGGATTCTCCAGGCAAGAACACTGGAGTGGGTTGCCATTTCCTTCTCCAATGCATAAAAGTAAAAAGTGAAAGTGAAGTCGCTCAGTCGTGTCCGACTCTTCGCGACCCCATGGACTGCAGCCTACCAGGCTCCTCTGTCCATGGGATTTTCCATGCAAGAGTACTGGAGTGGGGTGCCATTGCCTTCTCCCAAATATGTCAGCACCATGTCCCCAAATGGCTACCACTAATGTTCAAGTACCTGATGAATTCCAGTTGCCTCCTGCCTCTCTGGGAGACTCTCCTTGATCAATCAGTAAGTGGTTATGACTAGACCTATTTCAAAGTACTGCCTCTGTGATAAGATTTAGATCTTATGAGAGTTTGTCAGTGCCCTTTCATAATGGAAATTGTTTCCTGAAGTCTTTTAACCCTCCCATCCACAAGGCCCTCTGTCATTCAAAGCTGGATGTTCTGGGTTTATCATGCCATTGAAGGACTTCCAGGCTAGGAAGCACAGTGTGGGTTTAGAATCTTTGCTCCTTGGATAGAACCTCTCCTCTTATAATTATCTTATTTTTGATTATCACCTGTGGGATTAGGTCTTGAATATAACTCATATTTGCTCTTCATAACAATCTTACTGTGGTCCCTTCTTTATATCTTTAATTTTGGAAAATATTTTATGCCAGTATCAGCTTGTTCTTATACAGAGTTGCTCTGTACATAGTAAACATTTTGTGTGCTCATGGAATTAGGTGATGACTGCATCTTCCTACTCTACCATTTGGCCATACTGCATCACTGGTTCAAATTTTAAAGGTCTTCAAGTGATAGAACACTTGCAGTATATTTTTTTGGGAAAAATACTAAAAAAAAAAAGAAATTTTTATTCTGGATTTTAAAAAGTATACATTTTCGCAGATATTTTAGGTTAAAATGAAGAGCATGGTGAAGATGAAGACAACTTGTTGATTTGTCAAATTAGAAACATCCAGTCATTTGGAAAGATTTTTAAAAAATTTACCTCTTAAATTTATATGTAATTTTAAAATCAATGACAGGAATAAATAATGTGGGATGATCTCAATATTGTCTTTGTCTGAAAAAAATGATTTTCTTTCTTTATAAAATCAACTATCATACAATCAAATAAATCATATCTACCAATCCTAGCTGTGGTTTACTGTACCCAAATAATCAAGTCACCCCGGGTCTACTTTGTTTTCCACAGTAGTAGTTCAAAGTATTTTAATATTGTTTCAGTACCAGACATTATACTAAATCTTTTACATACATTTTCCCTACTAATATTAAAAATAAACAATTGATGTACAGTTGCTATCCCTATTTTATAGAAGAGTAATGTATGTTTTAGAAAGCTTTAGCAGTTTTTCCAAACTTATTTTGCTGATAGTAAGAATCTCCTGGGCTTTCATCGATAGTAGTCTGACTCCCAATTTTTGTGTTTACTCTCCTAGAATCAGTTTATTATCTATGCATTCATTAGGATTCTGATCTTAACCTCAGTGGAGCCAGAATTGAAAATGGAAAGAGAATTTGCTTCAAAGCCAGACACATATGGGTTTGAATTACATGTTTGATATTTTAGTTCAGTTCAATCACTCAGTCGTGTCCGACTCTTTGTGACCTCATGGACTGTAGCACACCAGGATTCCCTGTCCATCACCAACTCCCAGAGCTTGCTCAAACTCATGTTCATCGAGGTAGTGATGCCATCGAACCATCTTCTCCTCTGTTGTCCCCTTCTCCTCCTGCCCTCAATCCCTCCCAACTTCAGCGTCTTTTCCAATGAGTCAACTCTTTGCATGACGTGGCCAAAGTATTGGAGTTTCAGCTTCAGCATCAGTCCTTCTAATGAATGCTCAGGACTGATTTCCTTTAGGATGGACTGGTTGGATCTCCTTGCAGTCCAAGGGACTCTCAAGAGTCTTCTCCAACACCACAGTTCAAAAACATCAATTCTTCAGCACTCAGCTTTCCTTATAGTTAAACTCTCTCATGCATACATGACTACTGGAAAAACCATAGCTTTGACAAGATGGACCTTTGTTGTCAAAGTAATGTTTTTGCTTTTTAATGTGCTGTCTAGATTGGTCATAGCTTTACTTCCAAGGAGCAAGTGTCTTTTAATTTCATGGCTGCTGTCATCATCTGCAGTGATTTGGGAGCCCAAGACACTAAAGTTTCACTGTTTCCCCATCTATTTGTCATGAAGTGTTGGGACCTGATGCTATGATCTTAGTTTTTTGAATGTTGAGTTTTAAGCCAACTTTTTAACTCTCCTCTTTCATCTTCATCAAGAGGCTCTTTAGTTCTTCTTCACTTTCTGCCATAAGGGTGTTGTCATCTGCATATCTGAGTTTATTATATTTCTCCCAGCAATCTTGATTCCAGCTTGTGCTTCATCCAGCCTGACATTTTCACATGATGTACTCTGCATATAAGTTAAATAAGCAAGGTGACAATATACAGCCTTGATGTACTCCTTTCCCAATTTGGAACTAGTCTGTTGTTTCATGTCCGATTCTAACTGTTGCTTTTTGGCCTGCATACAGGTTTCTCAGGAGGCAGGTAAGGTGGTCTTGTATTCCCATCTTTTTAAAAATTTCCTACAGTTTGTTGTGATTCATATAGTCAAAGGCTTTGGCATAGTCAATAAAGCAGAAGTAGATGTTTTTCTGGAACTCTTTTCTCTTTTCCCTTTTCCATGTTCTGATGGATGTCAGCAATTTGATCTCTGGTTCCTCTACCTTTTCTAAGTCCAGCTTGAACATTTGGAAGTTCATGGTTCACATACTGTTGAAGCCTGGCTTAGAGAGTTTTGAGCATTACTTTGCTAGAGTGTGAGATGAGTGCAATTGTGTGGCAGCTTGAATATTCTTTGGCATTGTCCTTCTTCAGGACTGGAATGAAAACTGACTGTTTCCAGTGCTGTGGCCACTGCAGAGTTTTCCAAATTTGCTGGCATTTTGAATACAGCACTTTAACAGCATCATCTTTTAAGATTTAAAATAGCTCATCTAGAATTCCATCATGTCCACTAGCTTTGTTTGTGTGATGCTTCCTAAGGCCCATTTGACTTTGCATTCCAGATGTCTGGCTCTAGGTGAGTGATCACACCATCATGGTTATCTGGGTCATGAAGATCTTTTTTGTATAGTTTTTCTGTGTATTCTTTCCATGTCTTCTTAATATCTTTTGCTTCCATTAGGTCCATACGATTTCTGTTATTTAAATAGCTTCAATAATGTATTTTCACATGTGTGAGATAGAACGCTACTTTCTAACTTGTAGATTTTCTTGAGGTTAGTTAGAGAATAAATGATCTAATATAAAAAATTTTAAAGACAATAACTAAGACAAAATAGCACACACTTGTAGAATATTACTGTAGAAAAAGGGTGTGTTCATGCTGTCACCTATGTTCTTAAAAATTAGTTATAATTACCCTAATAATTTTATGGGACACAGGATAGTTTTTCCAAAAAATGATGAAATTGAAATGTCAAAGTTAGAAAGGGCTCTTGGCTCACTATAGTCTGATACATTGTAAATGTTATTTTAAAATAGCAATATTCATTTTATTAATTAGCTACTTAATTAAGAAAATAGTCTTGGCTCCTTAACTTTCACATAAATCAATAGAACTGTAGCTCTATTACTAAATCATTGCGGATCAAGATACATATGTAATAAGAAAATTGCACTCAGCTCCATAGACTGATTGCAACCTTTTTATCATCTACCACAAACTGAGAGACAGAAGTGTGCTTGCAGTCATAAACATAGAAAATATTTCTAGTTTTATGTAAAAAAGAAAGAAAAATGTATATTGGGAATAATGAATAAGCTGGTTTAAGCTCTAAGGGAAGAGATTGTTCATGCTAATTTTGATTACTCTGTACTTTTACATTTATATGTATGGTATTTAGGAGATTTTTTTTGAACATATCTACTCAACATTAGAGGTTTTTATGTATATAATTAAACACACAGTAATCTATTCATTAAAAATTATTTTCATGGAATGCAAATTATAGTCTGAACCAGTTCAAATCAATGTATTTTTGGAAAAGTCACACAGAGAATCAACATTAAACAGTATTTGCTTTCAATTAGGAAAGTGTGTGACTTTCTTAGAGCTGATCATTTTGAAAATATAATTTGCACACTAATTGTAAATTGCAAAGTCATCCTCCAGCTACACTGATTCTTAGTCTTTATTTTTTTAATGTCAATTTTAACTTTTCATCTCTAGATGGTGCTCCAGACCTGCATTACAGCCAGTCATGTTAACACCAGTATAAAAAGCAAAAGAAACAAAAACCAAAAAAATAAAATGTGATCTTATAACCAGATAAGTTAAGTTAGAAAAAATTCTTGGAACTTTCATTTTAGGCTAGAAAAGTATGTATTGCAATGTGATTAAGCCCATGATGAAGATGTTTGAGCACTGTTCTTAAAAGTAGCTAACTAAGGTTTTATTTAACTATCAGTGACTAGCAAAATATGGTCTGAAAGCCAAATTCAGCCTTCTGCCTGTTTTTATGTCTTCCATGAGTTAAGAATGGGTTTGAAATGTTTTATTTTTTGAAAAAAGGTAATCATTTGGATTCTGCGTGCTCAGTCGCTTAAGAGTTATCCAACTCTTGGTGACCATATGTAGCCTGCCAGGCTCCTCTGTCCATGGGCTTCTCCAGTTAAGAACACTGGAGGGCTCCCAGGTATATACCCTGAGGAAACCACAACTGAATGAAACACATGTATCCCAGTGTTCATTGCAGCACTATTTACAATAGCTAGAACATGGAAGCAACCTAGATGTCCGTTGACAGATGAATGGATAAAAAGTTGTGTTATATATACACAATGGAATATTACTCAGCCATAAAAAGGAACACATTTGAATCAGTTATAATGAGGTGGATGAACCTAGAACCTATTATACAGAGTGAAGTGAGTCATAAACAGAAAGATAAATACTGTATTCTAACACATATATATGGAATCTATAAAAATGGTACTGAAGAATTTATTTATAGGGCAACAATGGAGAAACAGACATAGAGAATAGACTTATGGTCATGGGGAAAGGGGAGGAGAGGGTGAAATTTGTGAAAAGAGTAACATGGAAACTTACATTACCTTATGTAAAATAGATAGCCAACAGGAATTTGCTGTATGGCTCAGGAAACTCAAACAGGGGGTCTGTATCAACCTAGAGGGGTGGGATGGGGAGTGAGATGGGAGGGAGTTTCAAAAGGGAGGGGGTATATTTATGCCTATGTCTGATTCATATTGAGGTTTGACAGAAAACAGCAAAATTCTGTAAAGCAATTATCCTTCAATTACAAAAACAAACAAACAAAAAGAATACTGGAGTGGATTGCCATGTCCTCCTCCAGGGGATCTTCCTGACCCAGGGATTGAACCTGCAATGCCTCCATCCCCTACACTGCAGATAGTTTCTTTACCCACTGAGTTACATAGAAATTCACACAAAAAATTGAACTACAATGTTTGTAAATAAGTTTTATTGGAACATTTCCACGCTCACTTGTTTAAGCATTGTCTACAGCTGCTTTTGTAAGAGCAAAAGACAGAGAAAATATAACCCTTAAAGCCTAAAATATTTACTATCTGGTCTTTTACAGAAAAAGTTTGGTCAGTTCTGAACTAAACGAAAGTTACAGACTGTTGCATGATCTAATTATCTGATAATATTGTTATTGGGAAGATAGTCAAAGTAAACAGGCAAATTGAGCTATAACCTCATACCTTAAGCTAAAATGTAAACTCTAAAGTTAATGTTTTAGATAATCTCTCACTTAAGGAAATTCTAAAGCTTATACCTAGACAGGAATGAAGAAGTATATTCAAAGATTAAAAATTCAATAATTCATCATTTGGCATAATATATCCAAGACAAATCTAATGCAAATTTGATATGATATTAATTCATTTAAATGAGTTATGAATCTACTATCTTGGTTATATTCCATCAGTTTCATCAATGTGATATTTGCATATTAGTGAGGATTTTGGTCTTAAATATGTTGTGCTCATATTTGCTTTTAAATATTTTCATCAGTTGTTTCAACCAAATATTTCTTTGGAAAGAATTATAGGAACATTTTTTCTGCTGTTACACTTTAGGGCTTTAATATCCCTTTGTTTTCATTAATAAATCCCTCTAGCATTTGTAGATAAAAAGAATTTTATGGAAGGACACTCAGTGATTTCATTTAGTAGAAACAAAAACAATGGAAATAGCAAAATTATTCCCTTAATGCCTTTATGAATACTTGTCATTTTTTATGTTCTCTTAATTTTAATAAACAAACTTTAGAAGTGGTTAAAACATTAGAAATGCTAAATAGAAAAAGTAATATTGAAAGAAAAAATACTCTATTCCCAGCCTATCTTTTGTAAAATGAGGTCTGGGTAGTAGAGTGGTGAAGCAATTATAGGAATAACTGAGACAGTCTATTCGTTATTGTCTCAATTATCTGGCTCCATTTTGTTAAAATAGGTCAGTATATCGGTGTTAAAATCATCTGGAAATTATCACAATAGACATTGAACTATTGAGACTTGATTTCTTCATCTCTTCAACACAAAATTATTTCTTTTTGAAACAGATTTTGGAAGCTATACATCTAATGCCATTTGATTTGTGGTTGATTTCTAGTAAAAGTAGAAATTCTACTCATTACTAAGAAGATTTTTATTAGAATAATATGTACAAATATCACATAATAAATAAAATTATTAGCTCATCAAATTTCTAGATTATGTAAATAATCAGAACTCAAGGAATCTATTCACTATATTTCCTTGTGTTAAATGATGATTTCAGTCTGCCACATATTCAATGTGATTGAGTAGGTGGTAATTAATTGGTAGTTAATATAGGCCCTAACACAAACAAACATGAACTAATTTGATGAGTGAGTACAGAAATGACCACAAATCTGAACAACATGTTACGAAGTAGAACTGTATTATTATCATTATGTAAGCATACTATTAATCTATACTCATAAAAAGTGCATCTTGTAATGCTTAATACATTTTGTATACATTTTATTATGTAGTTCTGATTCAACTCTTTGCTATTATGAAAAAGCAAATTTCTTTTTTTCTTACAAAGCATTTCTACATATTATTGCTGATCTTCAGTTGCTAAGTCATGATCGACTCTGCGATCAAGTACTGCGGCATGCTAGGTTTCTCTGCCCTTCACTACCTCCCAGAGTTTGTCCAAGTTCATGTCCATTGGGTGAGTGATGCTTTCTAACCATCTCATCCACTGCCACCTCCTACTCATTTGCCTTAAATTTTTCACAGCATGAGGAACTTTTCCAATGAGTTGGTTCTTTGTATCAGACAGCCAAAGTATTGGAATTTCAGTATAAATAATAGTCCTTCCAATGAATATGCAGCATTAATTTCCTTTAGGATTGATTGGTTTGATCTCCTGCAGCCCAAAGAATTTTCAAGAGTCTTCTCTAGCACCGTAATTTGAAGGCATCAATTCTTTGGTGCTTAGCCTTCTTTATGATACAAATCTCACATCCGTATATGACTACTGGAAAAACTATAGCCTTGACTATGTAAACTTTTGTTATCAAGGTGATGTCTCTACTTTTTAATATGCAGTCTAAGTTTGTCATGACTTTCTTTCCCAGGGACCAAGTGGCTTTTATTTCATGGCTGCAGTCACTGTCCACAGTGATTTTGGAGTTCAAGAAAATAAAATCTGTTGCTGCTTCTATTTATTCTCCTTCTCTTTGTCATTAAAGTGATGGGACTGGATGCCATGATCTTAGTTTTTTTTTTTTTTTTTAATGTTGAGCTGCAAGCCAACTTTTTAATTCTCCTCTTTCACCTCCATAAAGAGACTCTTTAGTTTCTCTTCATTTTCTGCCAACAACTGCATTTCTGAGATTATTCATATTTCTCTTGGCACTCTTGATACCAGCTTATGATTCATGCAGTGCTTCACATAATGTACTCTGCATGTAAGTTAAATAAGCTGGATGACAATATGCAGCCTTGTACTCCTTTCCTAATTTTGAACCATTCAGTTGTTCCATGTATGTTTCTAACTATTGTTTCTTGACTTGCATACAGGTTTATCAAGAGGCAGATATGATCTGATACACCCATCTCTTTAAGAATTTTCCACAGTTTGTTATGATAAACACAGTCAAAGACTTCAGTATAGTCAGAGAAGCAAAAATACATGTTTTTCTGGTATTCCCTTGTCTTTTCCACGATCTAACAAATGTTGGCAATTTGATCTCTGTTTCCTCTGACTCTGAAAATTAGTGTGTACATCTGGAAGTAGTAGTTCACATACTGCTAAAATCTAGCTTGTAGATTTTTGAGAATAGTTTTGATAGCATGTGAAATGAGTGTGAGCATACAGTAGTTTGAAAACTCTTTGACATTGCCCTTCTTTGGGATTTGCATGAAAACTGACCTTTTCCAATCCTGTGGCCGCTACTGACTAGTCCAAATTTGCTAGCATATTGAGTGCAGCACTTTAAGAGTAACCTCTTTTAGAGTTTTAAAAAGCTCAGCTGGAATTCCATCATTTCCACTACATTTGTTCCTGGCAAAGCCTCTTGATGAAAGTGAAAGAGGAGAGTGAAAAAGTTGGCTTACAGCTCAACATTCAGAAAATGAAGATCATGGCATCCAGTCCCATCAGTTCATGGGAAATATATGGGGAAACAGTGGAAACAGTGTCAGACTTTATTTTTTTGGGCTCCAAAATCACTGCAGATGGTGATTGCAGCCATGAAATTAAAAGACGCTTACTCCTTGGAAGAAAAGTTATGACCAACCTAGATAGCATATTCAAAAGCAGAGATATTACTTTGCCAACAAAGGTCTGTCTAGTCAAGGCTATGGTTTTTCCAGTGGTCATGTATGGATGTGAGAGTTGGACTGTGAAGAAAGCTAAGCACTGAAGAATTGATGCTTTTGAACTGTGGTGTTGGAGAAGACTCTTGAGAGTCCCTTGGACTGCAAGGAGATCCAACCAGACTACCCTAAAGGAAATCAGTCCTGGTTGTTCATTGGAAGGACTGCTGGTGAAGCTGAAACTCCAATACTTTGGCCACCTCATGCGAAGAGTTGACTCCTTGGAAAAGACTCTGATGCTGGGAGGGATTGGGGGCAGGAGTAGAAGGGGACAACAGAGGATGAGGTGGCTGGATGGCATCACTGACTCGATGGGCATAAGTTTGAGTAAACTCTGGGAGTTGGTGATGGACAGGGAGGCCTGGTGTGTGGTGATTTATAGGGTAGCAAAGAGTCAGACATGAATGAGTGACTGAACTGAACTGAATGTTTCCTAAATCCCACTTGAGTTCACACTCCAGGATGTCTGGCCCTAGGTGAGTGACCATAACATCGTGGTTATTCAGGTCATTAAGATCTTTCTTGTATAGTTCTTCTGGGTATTCTTTTCCTTTATTTTTAATATTTTCTGCTTCTGTTAGGCCCTTACCATTTCTGTCTTTTACCATGCCCATTGTTGCATGAAATATTCCCTTTATATCTCCAGTTTTCTTGAAGAGATCTCTAGTCTTTCCCATTATACTGTTCTCTTTGTCTCTTTGCATTGTTCTTTTAAGAAGGCCATCTTATCTCTTCTTGCTATTCTCTGGAACTCTGCATTCAGTTGGGTATATTTTTTCCCTCTCTCCCTTTCCTTTTGCTTCTCTTCTTTCTGCAGCTATTTGTGTCTCTTCAGACATCCACTTTGTCTTCTCGCATTTCTTTTTCTTTGGGATGGTTTTGGCCACAGCCTTCTGGACAATGTTTCAAACTTCTGTCCATAGATTTTCAGGCACTCTGTCTACCAGACTAATTGTTGTTGTTCAATTGCTCAGTAATGTTGAACTCTTAGCTACCCCATGGATTACAGCATGCCAGGCTTCCCTGTTCTTTACCATCTCCTGGAGCCAGCTCAAACTCATATCCGTTGAGTTGGTGATGCCATCCAACCATCTTGTCCTCTGTCATCCTCTTCTCCTCCTGCCTTCAGTCTTTCCCAGTATCAGGATCTTGTCCAATGAGTTGGCTTTTCGCATCAGATGGCCAAAGTATTGGGGCTTCAGCCTCAGCATCTGTCTCTCCAATGAATATTCAAGGAATGAATATTCAGGAATATTTCTTTAGGATTGACTGGTTTGATCTCCTTGAAGTCCAAGCGTCTCTCAAGAGTCTTCTCCAACACCACAGTTCAAAAGCATCAATTCTACAGTGCTCAGCTTTATTTTTGGCCCAACTCTCACATCAATACATGACTACGGGAAAAACCATAGCTTTGAGTATATGGACTTTTGTTGCAAAATAATGTCTCTGCTTTTTAATATGCTATCTAGATTTGTCATAGTTTTTTTTTTTTTTCCTCCAAGGAACAAGCATCTTTTAATTTCATGGCTGCTGTTACCATCTGCAGTGATTTTGGAGTTCAAGAAAATAAAATCTGTCAGTATTTCCATTGTTTCCCCATCTATTTGCCATGAACTGATGGGACCAGATGTCATGATCTTTACTTTTTGAATGTTGAGTTTTGAGCCATCTTTTTCACTCTCCTGTTTCACCTTAATCAAGAGGCTCTTTAGTTTTTTTTCCACTTTGTGCCATAAAGATGGTGCCATTTGCATATCTGAGTTTATTGATATTTCTCCTGGCAATCTTGATTCCAGCTTGTGCTTCATCCAGCCTGGCATTTCTCATGATGTATGCAGCATATAAGTTAAATAAGCAGGGTGACAATATACAGTCTTGATGAATTTAGTGGACACCTGCTGTATAGCACTAGCAGTTCAGCTTGGTGTTCTGTGATGACCTAGAAGGATGGGATGGGTGGTTTGCTGGGACAAAGTTCCAAGGAGCAGGGAATATATGTATATATATACTTGATTCATTTTGTTGTACAGCAGAAATTAACATGACTTTGTAAACAATCATGCTCCACTAACAATAAACAAATACATAAATAAAACAGGATATCAAAAGGTATTTGCACTTTCATGCTCATTTTTAAATTCTTCACATTAGTGAAAATGTAGAAACAAACTAAATGCCCATCAGCAGATTAGTAAATAAAGAAAATGAGATATAGACATACAACAGAATATTATTCAGCATTATTAAGAAGAAAATCTTGTCAGGTACTAAAACGTTGATGAAATTTGAGAACATTATAAAGGAATAATCCCCAATACAGTATACTAATGCATATATATGAAATTTAGAAAGATGGTAACAATAACCCTGTATACGAGACAGCAAAAGAGACACTGATGTATAGAAAAGTCTTTTGGACTCTGTGGGAGAGGGCGAGGGTGGGATGATTTGGGAGAATGGCATTGAAACATGTATAATATCATATATGAAACGAGTTGCCAGTCCAGGTTCGATGTACGATACTGAATGCTTGGGGCTGGTGCACTGGGACCACCCAGAGGGATGGTACGGGGAGGGAGGAGGGAGGAGGGGTCAGGATGGGGAACACGTGTATACTTGTGGCAGATCCATGTTGATGTATGGCAAAACCAATACAATATTGAAAAGTTAAAAAATAAAATAAAAAAAATAGAAAAAAAGAAATAATCCAGTCACAGAAGAACAAATAATGCATGATTCCAGTTATATTGGGATATCTAAACTAGACAAACTAATAGAAATAGTAGAAAGCAAATGACAGTTTGCCAGGGGCTGGGGAGAAAGGGAAATAGGGAAATGATGCTTCATGGGCATACATTTGCAGTTATGTGACCTGAAATGTTTTTAGAGTTCTGCTGTGCAATATGTGTATATAATTTATAATACCATAAAGTACATGTACCAAAGTTAAGAGGATAGTTTTCACATTATATGTTTTACCTAATTAAATAAAGAAATAAATAGGTAAATATTTCTCCACTACCACTCAAACAAATAAAACAGTTGGAGAAACTAAAGAAAGGACAGATTTTGCCTTTAAAATTTTGTAAAATAAGCCTTCATTTAAAAGGTCAATAAAACATGCCTAATGAATCTCCTTAGTATTACACTCAAATGATTTGATGCAACTTTCAATAGCACATCATAGAGAGTGAAGTGGTTCAAATAGAATAGACAAGGTATTATAGAAAACAAACTTCAGCCTGAACATGTCAAATTACTATCTGTGAAACAGTGGACAAACTACTTAACTTCTAGCTTCCTCCTGTCATATAAGTAATAAGAATACAGCCTTACTTGCCATTTTAAGATAGTCATGTTCTTCTCCAGTTCTTAAAATGTCTCATATTGCCCTTTCTGCCTGAACTCTTATTTCCAACTCTGCTTAAAATATTTCATCTTATCCCTCAAGTCTTCCTGTGATAATTTTCCCATGTGCCCTCTGTAATATACTTAGACATAATAATTCTATGATGGCTGTGATGTGACTTTCAAAAACAAATGAACCTTGAGCAACAGAAGAAAGAAAATATGATACACGTGTTGGCTGACAGATGTTGGTATAGTGGTCTTCTGTACACCAGAGAGGATCCTGTTTGAATCCCGCATTGATGACCAAATGGGCAGCGGGGAGCATCATCAGGAACACCCTTTGTGGACTGTTCATTCATAATAGAAATAATCACTACTTCCTTTTCAACAATATTTCAAATAATTGGCATTTTAATAAGAAATTACCTGAAAATGTGCTTCCCATTTCACAGAATGAACTATAGCTGTATTCTTCATAAAGGTCCATATAATCAAAGCTATCCTTTTTCCAGTAGTCCATGTATGGATGTGAGAGCTGGACCTTAAAGAAACGTGAGCGCCAAAGAATTGATGCTTTGAACTGTGCTTTTGGAGAAGACTCTTGAGAGACACTTGAACTTCAAGGAGATCAAACCAGTCAATCCTAAAGGAAATCAACCCTGAATATTTACTGGAGAGACTGATGCTGAGGCTGAAGCTCCAATACTTGGGACACCTGATGTGAAGAGCCAACTCATTGGTAAAGACCCTGATGCTGGGAAAGATTGAAGAAAGGAGGAAAAGGGGATAACAGAGGACAAGATGGTTGGATGGCATCACCAACTCAATGGATATGAGTTTGAGCAGGCTCCAGGAGATGGTGAAGGACAGGGAATCCTGGCATGCTGTAGTCCATGGTGTGGCTAAGAGTTGGACATGACTGAACAACAACTGAACAACAAAAAGTAGTCTGGTAGACAGAATGCCTGAAAAACTATGGATAGAAGTTTGAAACATTCTACAGAAGGCAATGACCAAAAGCATCCCCCTAAAAAAGAAATGCAAGAAGACAAAGTGGATATCTGAGGAGGCTTCAGTTCTGTGAACAGTTCTCCACAATTCAGCTCTTTAGAGTAAACTTTCATACAATAATTTACTACTGTTCTACACATAAGTCTTTCTAAGTAATTATCATTTGCATGATATTTATATCTTGTTATACATCTAAATAATTCACAACCCCAAGTAGGCTAGATATTTTGAGGGAACATACATATACCTATGGTTGATTCATATTGATGTATGGAAGAAAACATCACAATATTGTAAAAGAATTATCCTCCAATCAAAAATAAAATAAAATTTTAAAAAAGCACAAAATGTATGTATTACATGAATCTCAAATGTGTCTTTAATATCCCATTTTAGAGGTAATTTTGAGGCATCCTAAGTGAACACATCGGAGAAGGCAGTGGCACCCCACTCCAGTACTCTTTCCTGGAAAATCCCATGGACGGAAGAGCCTGGTAGGCTGCAGTCTATGGGGTCGCATGGAGTCAGGCACGACTGAGCAACTTCACTTTCACTTTTCACTTTCATGCATTGAAGAGGGAAATGGCAACCCACTCCAGTGTTCTTGCCTGAAGAATCTGAGGGATGGGGGAGCCTGGTGGGTTGCCATCTATGGGGTCGCACAGAGTTGGACATGACTGAAGCGACTTAGCAGCAGCAAGTGAACACATATAACATATGAATTTTAGGGTTATGAATTCAGGTTAATTAAATACACAACAATTATGTTATTTTATTTGACATTTTTATTTTGTTTTGATTTTCAAAGTATTTTATGACTTTATTTGGCTGTGTCATCTGTGAAGTATTGGAAGAGAGAAAAAGCACTGTGCTTATTGCTAATAGTTTGGGTTCTGGACCCAAATCAGCTGATCCCTAGCTGTAAATCTCAACAAACATTCCCTTGATAGCTTTATTCTGAAAGTAGAACGCCATTCTACTCTTTGATAATTCTAGAGCTTCCATATGTACAAAATGACTTTAGTGAATTATACCATTTCTAGGTATAGTGAGTTTCAGTTCAGTTTAGTTCGGTCGTTGTTGTGTCCTACTCTTTGTGACGCCATGGACTGCAGCACGCCAGGCCTCTCTGTCCATCACCAACTCCTGGAGTTTACTCCAACTCATGCCCATTAAGCCGGTGATGCCATCGCAACATCTCATCCTCTGTTGTCCCCTTCTCCTCCCACCTTCAATCTTTCCCAACATCAGGGTCTTTTCAAATGAGTCAGTTTTTCACATCAGGTGGCCAAAGCATTGGAGTTTCAGCTTCAACATTAGTCCTTCCAATGAATATTCAGGACTGATTTCCTTTAGGATGGACTGGTTGGATCTCCTTGCTGTCTAAGGGACTCTCAAGAGTCTTCTCCAACACCACAGTTCAAAAGCATCAATTCTTTGGTGTTCAACTTTCTTTATAGTCCTATGTATTTATTTGCTGCTGCTACTGCTAGGTCGCTTCAGTTGTGTCCGACTCTGTGCGACCCCATAGACAGCAGCCCACCAGGCTCTGCTGTCCTTGGGATTCTCCAGGCAAGAACACTGGAGTGTGTTGCCATTTCCTTCTCCAATGCATGAAAGTGAAAAGTGAAAGTGAAGTCTCTCAGTCGTGTCCGACTCATAGTGACCTCATGGACTGCAGCCTACCAGGCTCCTCCGCTCATGGGATTTTCCAGGCAAGAGTACTGGAGTGGGTTGACATTGCCTTCTCAGGATGCCTCAAAATGACCTCCAAAATGGGATATTAAAGACACATTTGAAATTCATGTAATACATACATTTTGTGCTTGTTAAAATTTTTATTTTATTTTTGATTGGAGGATAATTCTTTTAACTTTCACATCCATACATGACTACCAGAAAAACCAAAGCTTTGATTAGATGGACCTTTGTTGGCAAAGTAATGTCTCTGTTTTTTAATATGCTATCTAGGTTGGTCATAACTTTTCTTCCAAGGAGCAAGTGTCTTTTAATTTCATAGCTACAGTCACCATCTGCAGTGATTTTGGAGCCCCCCAAATAAAGTCTGTCACTGTTTCCATTGTTTCCCCATCTATCTGCCATGAAGTGATGGGACCAGATGCCATGATCTTCGTTTTCTCAATGTTGAGTTTTAAGCCAACTTTTTCACTCTCTTCTTTCACTTTCATCAAGAGGCTCTTTAGTTCTTTGATTTCTGCCATAAGGATGGTGTCATCTGCATATCTGAGGTTATTGATATTTCTCCTGGTAATCTTGATTCCAGCTTGTGCTTCATCTAGTCCAGCATTTCTCATGATGTACTCTGCATATAAGTTAAATAAGCAGGTTGACAACATACAGCTTGATATACTCCTTTTCCAATTTAGAATCAGTCTTTAGTTCCATGTTAAGATGATAAAAGGCAGGAAGTCCAGGGCTCTCCAAATGGAGGAAATAGGCTGCAAGTGTCAGACTCTTTAAGTCTCACTCTTAAGTGGCAGGAAGAAACAAACTAGTGATATATTTCCCCCCCTCTCCATACAAATTTACAAAGAGGTTTCTCTTAAAATACAGTGTTGCCATAATGACAACTCTTTCCACCTGAACTTAACTTTTCTCAAATATTGAGCTAACCAATGCATTTTTCTTATGGAAATGGTTGTCTTAAGATATGTTAATGTACTTACACATTTACCCCAGATTCTGTCTTCAAGTCTGTTCCGCCTAAAGGCTCAGAACTGACTTGACAAACCAGTATGTTACTCTCATACATTGTTCTCCTAATCCATGTAAACAAAACTATTTGTATGGTAATCTGCCTTTATACAAGATTCAAGTCAATCATTTTATGGCCTGGGATGATTCGCCTGGTGCCAAGATTATCTCAAAATGCACCTTGTGGGTTAGGGACCTGGTGCCATTCTCTGAGTTTTGAGACATTCCTTTCTTTCATTAACAGACTGCTAGTAATTATATAACATCCACCTAAAGACTAGCAGGTGGGTATTCTTTCTGCCCTTCTGATGTCTATGTCAGAAGCTTTCTCTATCTCTTTTATACTTGAATAAAACTTTATTACACAAAAGCTCTGAGTGATCAAGCCTCGTCTCTGGCCCTGGATTGAATTCTTCTCCTCCAGAGGTCAAGAATCCTGGTGTCTTTTGTGGTTCAGCAACAACCTTTCAGTGTCCAGTTCTAACTGTTGCTTCTTGACCTGCATACACATTTCTCAGGAGGCAGATCAGGTGGTCTGGTATTCCCATCTCTTTCAGAATTTTCCAGAGTTTACCTCTAAAGAATTATGTATTTAGAACTTCTCATGAACAATTTTGATTCAGTCATTTAAGATTAAGTATCCAAATGTAAACAGATATCTACAGATATTAAATTCATTCAAATGTATAACGAATGGTGAAGGCTAATGGAAAAGTGTCTTCTGTAGTAGAAAGGCTGTTTGTTTTTAATTTAATAAAAGTTATGCAATACTTTTTAAATCTATGCTAGTAAATTGAAAATTAATTCTGTTTCTGTAATGGATATAATAGCTATTTAATGTAAAACCTTGAATGGAAACTTCTTTTATTTGTCTAGCACCTGATAGTATAAACGGCTTTCCTAATAGCTCAGTTGCTAAAGAATCCACCTGCAATGCAAGAGACCCCAGTTCGATTTCTGGGTGGGGAAAATCCATTGGAAAAGGAATAGGCTACGAACTCCAGTATTCTTGGTCTTCCCTTGTGTCTCAGCTGGTAAAGAGTCTGCCTGCAAAGCGGGAGACCTTGGTTTGATTGCTGGGTTGGGAAGATCCCCTGGAGAAGGGAAAGACTGCCCACTGCAGTATTCTGGCCTAGAGAATTCCACGGACATCCATGGGATCACAAAGAATCAGAGATGACTGAGCGACTTTCACTTTCATTGACAGTATAAAACACTCTTGTCTGAATATAATTAACATTAGATCTTCACAATTACACCGAGGTGTGTGGAAGGAGATGGAAGGGAGTTAAGGAACTAGTTTTAACTGAGTGAGAGCTGGTTCAGTGCCTGACACTTTAGTAATAGGTGTGGTTTAAGCTCTCTCTGTCCAAGAGAAAAACACAGCTATGAAAGCCCAGCACTTTCCCAAGGCTGTAAATTAAAATATCAGGAAGAGTTTGCTTTGGTTAAAATTAGGCATTCAGACTTGCTATTCTGTTTCTTCCTGTAAAAGATATTGGATCTCAGATGCACTTGTAATTCTAATCCCATTCTTGTATCTCAAATAATTGGAAATTATTTTTGGTAAAGGAAAAGAAATGCTTTCTTTATTAATAACTAATGTCCCAAGGTCTTATCTTAAATAATTTAAAATATAGGAACAAACAGAAAAATCTACTTCCATTTGAAACATTAAAAAACTATTTTAAATAAGGTAATTGGGGCATATCACATGTAAAACAATTACTTAATGTAGTTTTTAAAATGTATTTTCTGATGTATTTCAGAACAAACCCTAAATTCAATTGCTAACAAGACTGGATCTACCAATTGTTATCCTGATTAAACACAAATATATATGTGACATTGAGAAGCATGACCAAAAATTTGAAGTACTTTCAGGGACCATCATTTTCACCCCAAATAGGAGCGGTTTCTTAGTGATTTGGATCGGCATTTTGAAATGTGCTTGTGAATAAAATAGAGAGAAAATGGCATACCTCACATCCAAAGGCCCACACAGAGATAATAATGGAAGCAATGTTTTATGGATCCCTTGGGAAGGAAATACTATATTCATGTTTGTTCCTGAAGATGATAATAGCAGAATGAATATTCTGCATCACATAATCCAGACTAGGGAAAGTGCTGATGGATAATGACTAACTTAATGCAAAAAGGCTGAGCAACAGAGGGTGGAAGACATAGGGGAAAAAAGCTGAACAGGAGTTAGTCATTCCAAATTCTTGGTTATTATAGTAAATTCAAAATCCCAGAATCCTGAGCTCAGCCCTGAGACTATATCTGTAATTTTGCTCCCTCTTGGGCCCTTAGGTATAAAAGGAGTATGGAATTATAGAGTCTAGGTAGACAAAAATTCAAGGGACATAGGATTTTTTAAAAATTCCCCATCATTAGAACAAATACTTTCCTCTAAACTTTCTAAGACCTAGGGTTGTCTGTTTAGTAGTGAAGGGAATTCTTCAACCTTGCTCAAAAGCACAGTCTGTACTGCTGCTGCTGCTGCTAAGTCGCTTCATTCATGTCCAACTCTGTGTGACCCCATAGACGGCAGCCCACCAGGCTCCTCCATCCATGGGATTTTCCAGGCAAGAGTACTGGAGGGGGTTGCCATTGCCTTCTCTGCAGTCTGTACTGACAGGCAGTAAATAGAAACAAAGTGCCCCTTTGAAGCAATGACATCAGTTCAGTTCAGTTCAGTAGCTCAGTCATGTCCAACTCTGCCACCCAATGAGCTGCAGCACGCCAGGCCTCCCTGTCCATAACCAATTCCTGGAGTCCACCCAAACCCATGTCCATCAAGTCGGTGATGCCATCCAACCATCTCAGCCTCTGTCTTCCCCTTCTCCTCCTGCCCTTAATCTATCCCAACATCAGGGTCTTTTCAAATGAGTCAGCTCTTCACATCAGGTGGCCAAAGTACCGGAGTTTCAGCTTCAACATCAGTCCTTCCAATGAACACCCAGGACTGATCTCCTTGCGGATGGACTAGTTGGATCTCCTTGCAGTTCAAAGGACTCTCAAGAGTCTTCTCCAACACCACAGTTCAAAAGCATCCATTCTTCAGCGCTCAGCTTTCTTTATAGTCCAACTCTCACATCCATACATGACCACTGGAAAAACCATAGCCTTGACTAGACAGACTTTTGTCGGCAAAGTAATGTCTCGGCTTTTTAATATGTTGTCTAGGTTGGTCATAACTTTCCTTCCAAGGTGTAAGCATCTTTTAATTTCCTGGCTGTAATCACCATCTGCAGTGATTTTGGAGCCCAGAAAAATAAAGTCAGCCACTGTTTGCACTGTTTCCCTATCTATTTGCCATGAAGTGATGGGACCGGATGCCATGTTAAATTTGCAATTTGATTAGCTCAGACCTGAATGGGCTTCCTTTGTGGCTCAGCTGGTAAAGAATTTGCCTGAAATGTGGAAGATCTGGGTTTGATCTCTGGGTTTGGAAGATCCCTTGGAGAAGGGAAAAGCTACCTACTCTAGTAGGACTGGAGAATTTCATGGACTGTATAGTCTATGCTGTTGCAGAGTTGGATACTACTGAGCGACTTTCACTTTTATACCTGAATGGCCGAATGGTTTTCCCTACTTTCTTCAATTTAAGACTGAATTTTGAAGTAAGGAGCTCATGATCTGAGCCTCAGTCTTGTTTTTGCTGACTGTAAAAAGCTTCTCCATCTTTAGCTCCAAAAAATATAACCAATCTAACCTTGGTATTGACCATCTGGTGATGTCCATATGTAGAGTCATCCCTTGTGTTATTGGAAGAAGGGGTTTGCTATCACCAGTGTGTTCTCTTGGCAAAACTCTGTTAACCTATGCACAACTTCATTTTGTAATCCAAGGCCAAACTTGGCTATTACTCTAGGTAGCTCTTGACTTCCTACTTTGCATTGCCATCCTCTGTGATAAAAAGAGAGGATTGTAATATGATGAGATAAAAAAGATTTTTTTTTTTTTTTTTTGGTGTTAGTTCTAGGAGGTTTTCTAGGTCTTCATAATATGGTTCAACTTCGGTTTCTTCAGCATTAGTGGTTGGGCCATAGATTTGAATTAGTGTGATACTGAATACTTTGCCTTGGAAATGAACCAAGATCATTCTGTTGTTTTTAAGATTGTATCCAAGTACTACATTTTGCCCTTTTATTGACTATGAGGGCTACTTCATTTCTTCTAAGGGATTCTCACCCACAGTAGTAGATATAATGGTCTTCTGAAAGACCATTCCTGTTCATTTTAGTTAACTGATTCCCGAGATGCTGATGTTCACTCTTGCCATCTCCTCCTTGATCAGATCTAATTTACCTTCATTCATTGATATAACATTCTGGGTTCCTATGCAATATTGTTCTTCACAGCATCAGACTTTACTATCACCATCGGACACATCCGCAGCTGGGTATAGCTTCAGTTTTGACCCAGCCTCTTCATTCTTTCTGGAGTTATTTCTCTGCTCTTCCCCAGGTGCATATTAGACAGGTTGGGACCTGGAGGGGCTTCCAGTGTCATATCTTTTTACCTTTTCATACTGCTCATGGGGCTCCTGAGGCAAGAATACTGGAATGGTAAGCCATTCCCTCCTCCAGTGGACCACATTTGGTCAGAGCTCTCCACTATGAACCATCCATCTTGGGTGGCCCTGCATGGCATGGCTCAGAGCTTCATTGAGTTATGCAAGACCTTTCACCATGACAAGGTTATGGTTCATTAATCCATGATTCAAGGAATTAAATGTGGTAGATACCCTGCCTGAAGAACAATGGACAGTGGTTCATAACATTCTATAAGAGGCAGTGACCAAATTCATCTCAAAGAAAAGGAAATACAAGAAGGCAAAATAGTTGTTTGAAGAGGCTTTCCAAATAGCTGAGGAAAGAAGGGAAGCAAATGGAAAGGGAGAAAGGGAAATATATACCAAAATGAATGCAGCATTCCAGAGAAGAACGAGGAGGGATAAAAAGTCCTTAAGTGAACAATGTAAAGAAATAGAGGAAAATAATAGAGTGGGAAAGGCTAGAGGTCTCTTCAAGAAATTGGAGATATCAAGAGAACATTTAATGCAAGGATGGGTACAATAAAGGACAGAAATGGCAAGGATCTAAGAGAAACAGAGAGATTAAGAAAAACTATACAAAAAATGATAATCACTTGGATGACCATGATGGTGTGGTCACTCTTTTAGAGCCAGACATTATGGAGTTTGAAGTCAAGTGAGCATTAGGAAACATTACTACAAACAAGCCAGTTGAGGTGATGGAATTCCAGGTAAGCTAATTAAAATTCTAAAAGATGATGCTGTTAAAACCTAGGAAATTTAGAAAACTTGGCATTGGCCACAGGACAGGAAAATGTCAATTTTCATTCCAATCCCAAAGCAAGGAATGCCAAATAATGTTCAAACTGCCCTGAAATTGTGCTCATTTCACATACTAGCAAGGTAATGCTCAAAATCATTCAAGCTAGGTTTCAGCAGTACGTGAACTAAGAACTTCCAGGTATACAAGCTGAGCTTCAAAAAGACAAAGGAACCAGAGATCAAATTGCCAACATTTTTTGGATCATGGAGAAAGGAAGGGAATTCCAGAAAAACATCTACTTCTGCTTTATTGTCTATGCTAAAGGTTTTGACTGTGTGGATCATAACAAACTGTGGAAAATTCTTAGAGATGTGACTATAAGACCTCCTTACCTGTCTCCTAAAAGACTTGTACACAAGCCAAGAAGCAACAGATCCAAACACAGCACAAATGACTGGTTCAAAATTGGGAAAGAAGTATGTCAAAGCTGTATATTGTCTTCCTATTTATTTAACTTACATGCAGAATAGATAATGTGAAATGCCAGGCCAGATGAGTCGCAAACTGGAATCAAGATTGCTGGGAGAAATATCAGCAACCTAGATATGCAGATGATAACACTCTAATGAGAGAAAGTGAAGAGGAACTAAGAGCCTCTATATGCTAATGAAAGAGGAGAGTAAACACCTTGATTAAAACTCAACGTTAAAAAAACTGAGATCATGGCATCCAGTTCCATCACTTTACAGCAAATAGAAGGGTGAAAAATGTGGATACTGCGACAGATTTTATTATCTTAGTTTCCAAAATTACTGTGGATGATGACTGCAGCCATGAAATTAAAAGACACTTTACCTTGGAAGGAAAACTATTAAAAACCCAGACAGCACATTAAAAACAGAGACATCACTTTGCCAACAAAGGTATGTATAGTCAAACTTATGGTTTTTCCAATAGTCATGTACGGATGTCAGAGTTGGACCAGAAAGAAGACTGCATGCTGAAGAATTCATGCTTTCCAGTTGTGGTTCTGGAGAAGACTCTTGAGAATACCTGGGACTGAAAGGAGATTAAACCAGTCAATCCTAAAGGAAATTCAACCCTGAATATTCATTAGAGTGACAAATGCTGAAGCTCCAGTATTTTGGCCACCTGATGTGAAGAGCATCACTGACTCAATGGACACTAGTGTGAGCAAACTTTGGGAGATAGTAAAGTATCAGAAAGCCTGGGGTGCTGTAGTCCATGGGGTCACAAAGAGTGAGATATGACTTAGCAACTAAACAACAACAGCAACAAGAATGGTACATAGAATCATCCTTTTCTTATTGTTCTCCCATCCTTTGAAAACTGCCTCCTTGGCCTCTCCCCTAGGAGTAAACCAAATTTACTTATAAATCCTTTAATATATCAATGATCACTTGGTAAAGTAATTTCTTTCAATTTTCATGTGCAGAGAGCAATAAAGATAAGTCAAAGTGTGCATAATATATATTAATATATGCATCTCAGTTGTTACCTGGTGGTTAACTATACATTACTACAGTTATGTATGCTATAGTATACATTACATACTATAACTATACATTTACTAAGATGTGGAAGAGGTATTATACATAATCTTATATAAGCATATAGTCAACAATACGTTAAACTTAGTAAATATTGTATGCACATCACTAGGAGGAAAAGAATATTTAGGATTATAATTATTTAGAGAATAGGAAGGAGTTTGTTAGATGATGCTTTCTCCATCAATAAATATGTGCACACTCAAACATACACAATAATTTTATGAAATAAAACAATTTCATTGTGTTTTAAAATTTGATGGTGTACTGGGTCCATCCTGATTGAGAGTTAAGGTCTGCAATTGTATTACACCCTTACTCAACCTCTTATATATATGCCTTAATTATCAGTCACATTATATTATATATTTAAGGCTTTCAATGACAAGTGTTTGCAATTCAATCTTTATGTCTTTCAATAGAACTTCTATAAATAGAGAAGATATTAAAAAAAAAAAAGACTAATGTGAGTGATATATGGGCTGAAAAGCAGTTCTGTTAATTTTTGTGGTATAAGGAAAGATGGATCAAGATATAAAAATTCAATCAAATAAAAAAGTAAACAATGATTTCTTGTGCCAAGCTATAGTTAATTTTATATTTTTATACTTCTGTCTAATAAAGATATTGTATCTACAATGATAAGATGAATTTGACTTAGCTCCATGATGTATGGAAACAGAGTGGGCTAAACGGGAAGCAGAAAAATAGGGTATTTGAAGGGATAACATAAGAAGCAGGGTTGTATCTATCTTTGGTTTTAGACTACATTATTCTCACTGTAACACCAGGGTGTACCTAAAATATCAATTTTCCATTACTGTGTAATCTGTGCCATTATGCTTATATTTCTGTTTTTTTGTTTGTTTGTTTTTGTTTTCAGAAAATTAAAACGATCATTCCTAAGAGAATCTGCAGTATAACAATAACAATATGACCTATCTAAATGTTTCACTGTGGTTTTGAAATGTCATATTTTACTTTCTTTCTCCTGATGTAGTGTTAACTCTACATTGAGTTAAATAGATGGGGAAACAGTGGAAACAGTGTCAGACTTTATTTTTCTGGGCTCCAAAATCACTGCAGATGGTGACTGCAGCCATGAAATTAAAAGGCACTTACTCCTTGGAAGGAAAGTTATGACCAACCTAGATAGCATGTTCAAAAGCAGAGACATTACTTTGCCAACAAAGGTCCATCTAGTCAAGGCTATGGTTTTTCCTGTGGTCATATATGGATGTGAGAGTTGGACTGTGAAGAAAGCTGAGCGCCGAAGAATTGATGCTTTTGAACTGTGGTGTTGGAGAAGACTCTTGAGAGTCCCTTGGACTGCAAGGAGATCCAACCAGTCCATTCTGAAGGAGATCAGCCCTGGGTGTTTTTTTGGAAGGAATGATGCTAAAGCTGGAACTCCAGTACTTTGGCCACCTCATGCGAAGAGTTGACTCATTGGAAAAGACACTGATGCTGGGAGGGATTGGGGGCAGGAGGAGACGGGGACGACAGAGGATGAGATGGCTGGATGGCATCACTGACTCGATGGACATGAGTCTGAGTGAACTCCGGGAGTTGGTGATGGACAGGGAGGCCTGGCATGCTGCGATTCATGGGGTTGCAAAGAGTCCGACACGACTGAGCGACCGAACTGAACTGAATAGTAACTTTAGTAGTATTTTTGAAAGATTGAATTATATTTTATATTAATCCTCACCCTGGTCTTCTCTAATCTAGATTAAACAATTGAAAGCTGTGCTATTCCTTGACAGATGTAACATTTCCTGATTTATAATTTGTTTCTAGGAGTTAGAGAAGTAAAATAATTTTGTTCAAAGATATATTGTGCATGAATCTAAACTCTTTGCTTTACTTACTGAGACTTCATAAAACAGAAAAATTTGACCAGACTAGGGATTTTTTTTTTATCATGTATCGAGAGTAACTGTTTCATTAAGTATTTTTCAAATCATGGAAAAAAATTTTTTTTCTCTCAGTTTTTATTTTCTGGGTTGAGTTAGAGGCAAGTATAGTATTGTGATCATATCTATCCACACACTACTTTTTAGCATAGATATAAAGAAAAGAAATTACATTGAGAAAGATAAATTAAATCAAAGATGAAATTCCAGAGGTAACAAAGTTGAGAGGTTATGAAGACAAGAGAACAAAGTGTATTAAACAAACAAACAAACATCGGCAAAAGTCTTTGCTTTTTTCCTACTTGAAAATTCCCTATTTTGGAAAACTTGCTGGCTAGTCTTTTTTTTTTTAATCTTCAATCTCTTTAGCTATTCATTTATGTGCCATATGATGCAAAAGGTACAAATTTGTGACAGGTTTACCTTGGACCTACTCAAATGGGAATTGTAAAAAAATGCAATTCCCTATTTTTCATGCTTAAGGTGCTTTCATTCTTTCTTAACAAGACAGATGTAAAATGTTTCTTATTATTAATTTATAATACATGCTTATCTAAAAATGTAAAATGGTTTCTTTCTTGAAATTGACTATGAGGCTGATGAACGACCATGTTATTATTTTCATCTTATATCTTGGTAGAAAATCTGTTATTTTTGCTTTCAGTAAATATATTTATTTTTCTTTTTCATAAATTAAAATCTTAGTATATCAGACAGTATACTATAAGAGTAGCATACCTCACTCAATGCATATCAGATCAGATCAGTCGCTCAGTCATGTCCGACTCTTTGTGACCCCATGAACTGCAGCACGCCAGGCCTCCCTGTCCATCACCAACCCCCACAGTTCACTCAGACTCAAGTCCATCGAGTCAGTGATGCCATCCAGCCATCTCATTCTCTGTCGTCCCCTTCTCCTCCTGCCCCCAATTCCTCCCAGCATCAGTGTCTTTTCCAATGAGTCAACTCTTCGCATGAGGTGGCCAAAGTACTGGAGTTTCAGCTTTAGCATCATTCCTTCCAAAAAAACACCCAGGGCTGATCTCCTTCAGAATGGACTGGTTGGATCTCCTTGCAGTCCAAGGGACTCTCAAGAGTCTTCTCCAACACCACAGTTTAAAAGCATCAATTCTTTGGCACTCAGCTTTCTTCACAGTCCAACTCTCACATCCATACATGACCACAGGAAAAACCATAGCCTTGACTAGATGGACCTTTGTTGGCAAAGTAATGTCTCTGCTTTTGAACATGCTATCTAGGTTGGTCATAACTTTCCTTCCAAGGAGTAAGTGTCTTTTAATTTCATGGCTGCAGTCACCATCTGCAGTGATTTTGGAGCCCAGAAAAATAAAGTCTGACACTGTTTCCACTGTTTCCCCATCTATTTCCCATGAAGTGATGGGACCGGATGCCATGACCTTCGTTTTCTGAATGTTGAGCTTTAAGCCAACTTTTTCACTCTCCACTTGCACTTTCACGATAAAGGACAAAAATGGTATGGACCTAACAGAAGCAGAAGATATTAAGAAGAGATGGCAAGAATATACAGAAGAACTGTACAAAAAAGATCTTCATGACCCAGATAATCACGATGGTGTGATCACTGACCTAGAGCCAGACATCCTGGAATGTGAAGTCAAGTGGGCCTTAGAAAGCATCACTACGAACAAAGCTAGTGGAGGTGATAGAATTCCAATTGAGCTATTCCAAATCCTGAAAGATGATGCTGTGAAAGTGCTGCACTCAATATGCCAGCACATTTGGAAAACTCAGCAGTGGCCACAGGACTGGAAAAGGTCAGTTTTCATTCCAATCCCAAAGAAAGGCAATGCCAAAGAATGCTCAAACTACTGCACAATTGCACTCATCTCACATGCTAGTAAAGTAATGCTTAAAATTCTCCAAGCCAGGCTTCAGCAATATGTGAACTGTGAACTTCCTGATGTTCAAACTGGTTTTAGAAAAGGCAGAGGAACCAGAGATCAAATTGCCAACATCCTCTGGATCATGGAAAAAGCAAGAGAGTTCCAGAAAAACATCTATTTCTGCTTTATTGACGATGCCAAAGCTTTTGACTGTGTGGATCACAATAAACTGTGGAAAATTCTTCAAGAGATGGGAATACCAGACCACCTGATCTGCCTCTTGAGAAATTTGTATGCAGGTCAGGAAGCAACGGTCAGAACTGGACATGGAACAACAGACTGGTTCCAAATAGGAAAAGGAGTACGTCAAGGCTGTATATTGTCACCCTGTTTATTTAACTTATATGCAGAGTACATCATGAGAAACACTGGACTGGAAGAAACACAAGCTGGAATCAAGATTGCTGGGAGAAATATCAATAACCTCAGATATGCAGGTGATACCACCCTTATGGCAGAAAGTGAAGAGGAACTCAAAAGCCTCTTGATGAAAGTGAAAGTGGAGAGTGGGAAAGTTGGTTAAAGCTCAATGCATATACAATATATTAAATATGCTATATAATATATAGAATATATGTTACATGTTATTAACATATACTATGTTGTTATATATTATTATATACTATATATGATGTATCCCATATATATAATTAATGGTATTTGTATATTTATGTGTATAAGATATATAGGTATAATAGAAACTCAAGTAGGGCTTCCCTCGTGGTGCAATGGATAGGAATCCTGCCAATGCAGGGGACACAGATTCAATTCCTGGTCTGGGAAGATTCCACATGCTGCAGAGCAACTAAATCCAATCACGACTTCTTAACCTATGCTCTTGGGCCCATGAAGCACAACTAAGAAGTCCCTGTGCTGCAACTAATGAAGCCTGTATGCCCTAGAGCCAACAAGCCACAACTACTGAAGCACATGTGTCTAGATCCTGTGCTCTGCAACAAGAGGAGTCACTGCAATGAGAAGCCTGAGCAAAGCAACCAACAGTAGCCCCTGCTCTCCACAACTAGAGAAGGCCCATGAGCAGCAATGAAAACTCAGTGCAAACAAAAGTCAATCAATTAATTAAGTTGGGAAAAAACAGAACAAAACACTCAAGTGAGTTTCAACATAGAAATGCAGAGTATTCACAGAGCAGAAGAGATTTGAGGGAAAGATTGTTAGTGTGAGGAGACTTGTAGAGCCACAGGAGAGAAAGCATGATTGTTTAACAAATCAGCATCAGAGTAGAACAAGACTTAGAGCATTCAGAAACAGTTTGAGGACAAACTTCATTGATTTTACAAATTTTTCTAGAGCTGGTTCCTCATTTCCTGATGGTCTTGATTTGAACTGTTATTGACTTTAATAGTAATACACAGTGTCCAACTTACTTGAATTTGCATTGATTTATTTGCTTTAACTTTACCATTTTAAGTCAAGTGCATTAAGCTTGACATTTCATGTTCAGCCAAGCCCATGTGAGCTTCCAAGTTAAACATAAAACTGCTGAGCTTCAGCCAACTCTTTTGGGTTCACAAGTTTGACAAGTTTTGTCATATTTCACAAAGAAACCTGGTGAGGAATTCAAAAGGAATCATAAAACCCTATGCATTCTCAAGAATTTACTATAAAAGCTGGGTGGCTAAGTTAAATTGAAATAGTGAACCTAGGTCTCAGCTAATCCAGAAACAATGCAATATGTCATTTAGAAACATAGGCAGGCTCTAGACAAACTTGACTTTCTTCTGAAATTGCTGAGTTTGCAAGCTATTGGATTTGAAATGAAATCTCCTTTTGACATTTGCTGAGACTATATATACATATATATATATGAATTTTTAAAAGTCATGAGAAGAGAAAAAGAAGTATTTCTTAATTCCCTGATTAAATATAAAAGGGAACTTCAAGAACATTTGAACAAGGGTTTAAAACTCAGTTCACTATCAGAATAAAGATAACCAAATATTCTTGATACTCGTCTCTTCGAAAGCTCGGTTCTATTTCTCCTGCCATTCGAAACGAGCTGGGCAGTACTCCACTATCAGAGTACCATAGAAGTAATGTCATACCAGTTCTTACAGGTCTAGCCTTTACAACAACTGGCAGGTCTTGTGTCCTATATTTTGGAAGAATTATTTTTAGAACCTTGAACTGTCGTTAAAGTAATTAGTTCACTATGGAGGGCCCATGAGGGAAAGTCCTAAAAGAAGGCTGTACTTAAGCTAGTTTTCCAGAGGACCCTGCCAAGGGAAGAATAAAGATGTTCTTATATCTCTAGACCAGTCCAGAAACCAAATGAATAGCTTGAGTGACTCTAAGCATAGCAACACGAAGAAGCATTGCCTTCTAAAATCTTATCTACAATCCTGATGCAAGGTTTAGACAAACTTTGGGCGTGTTTTGCTTTATGGCATAGATAGGATTATTAAATTAACCTCTTTATTTACTCTCTATAAGATCAATGAAATATCTTGAATTCTAGTAATAGCTATTTCAACAGCATGCCCCCAAAGTAATTTAAACAGTTTTATAGAAGTTTGACTGAAAATGTGAATTTTTTCAAGGAAGTAATGATGCTGCTTGGTCAAACTTTTTTTTTTTTTCCAAACTAAACCATCTCTGAAGAGTATTTCTGACTACTCCATGCATCCAAATACAAGCATCCAAAATGTGAGGTTATATTTTAAAATAAATTTACATAAAAATAAAACAAAAATTAAAATTATGTGAAACAGTAATTAAAAAAATACCACAGGATTAAGTGAGTGAAAAATTGCTTAAATTTTCTTCTAGAGGTCATAGCAAGTCAGCTTAATCTGATATGTGTTTTCTTCTCATGAGAGTAGCATTCATAGAGTCAGCAGTTTTCAATTGATTTTGATGAATGAGTTTTTTTTTTGACTTGATGAATTTATGCATCATTGATTCAGCTACTCATGCAGTCAATAGTATAACTGAAAACAACATGAAGAACAGACTATTTTTGAAAGTTTTATTGCAAAAGCTTGACAATAATGCTTAAAAACATCAAGTATATTAATGTTTGTACTTTGATAAAAGATCATCCAAATCTTTGAGAATAATGTTCTAAAATAACTTGGATATTCTAACAAAAAATTAATTTAAATGTTTTTGCTTATTTCTATAGTAAATTTACTTGATAAACTTTTAAAAAAGTGTTAAGAAAAGCAATCTATTATAAAGTAGTCATAAGAACACAGATAAGATAAATTTAACTGAAATAATGAACTGTCATTGCTATATAATATAAATTTACAGATTGGGAAGGATGATTACAAAATGTTTGAGTCATTCTGCTTAATATGCTGTAATTGATCTCAATAATAATAAGAAAATAATAAATTTGCTGATATTCTGCAAGTTTGAATCACAAAAACATAGAATTCAACCTTTTTCTTGAGTTTAAGTCTAAAAATATTACCTGTGCAGATTTATACCTTCAATATTTTAAAGTTTATTTTTCATAGAATTTACAGGGAATCCAGATCGAAGGTTTTGGGTCTTCAAGTATAATCTCTATTTCATGTTTAATCACTTTTATAACACCCCTGAGAAGAGATGGTGCAGATAACAGTTACTATACCACTCCCTAACTCTTGAGAAAACACTTTCATTTTTGGACAGCTCTGAATGTTAAAATATTCTTTATTATTCTGAGCAAAAATAAATTTATTCATTTTACTTTTATTTGCTCATACTTTCAACCCTTGGAAATACATAGAATATTTTATCCATCTTTATCCATATCTTGTAGTTAACATCAACATCTTCAGGTAATCAGATATATACATATATTCACTACTGTGGGCAAGAATCCTTTAGAAGAAATGGAGTAGATCTCATAGTTAATAAAAGAGTTTGAAATGTGATACTTGTGTACAATCTTAGAAATGACAGCATGATCTCAGCTTATTACCAAGGCAAACCATTCAGTATCACAGAAAACCCAGTCTATGCCCCAACCACTGATGCTGAAGAAGCTGAAGTTGACCTGTTCTATGAAAACCTACAAGATTTTCTGGAACTAATGCCAGCAAAGATGTCCATTTTTTGGACATAAGGGATTGGACTGCAAAAGTAGGGGTCCAGAGATGCCTACAATAATAGGCAAGTGTGGCCTTGGAGTGCAAAATGAAACAGAATAAAGGCTAAGAGAGTTTGATCAAGAGAACACTCTATTCATAGGAAATACCCTTTTCCAACAAGACAACAGAAGACTCTACACATGGGCATCAACAAATGGTCAATACCAAAATCAGATTGGTTATATTCTTTGCAGTCAAAGATTGAGAACAGCTATACAGTCAGAAAAAGAAGACCTGGAGCTGACTGTAGCTCAGATCGTCAGCACCTTTTTACAAAATTCAGTCTTAAACTGAAGAAAGTAGGAAAAGTCACTAGGCCGTTCAGGTATGACCTAAATCAAACCACTTATGATTATACAGTGGAGGTGATGAATAGATTCAAGGGATTAGATATGGTAAACAGAGTGCCTGAAGAATTATGGACAGAGATTTGTAATATCATACTGAAGGCAGTAACCAAAATCATCAGAAAGAAAAACATATGC
The DNA here is from genome assembly GCF_029407905.1 of Bubalus kerabau. Classification (NCBI taxonomy): domain Eukaryota; kingdom Metazoa; phylum Chordata; class Mammalia; order Artiodactyla; family Bovidae; genus Bubalus; species Bubalus kerabau. Next base: position 37,438,641 of record NC_073635.1, read on the forward strand.
AAGAAGTCAAAATGGTTTTATAAGGAGGCTTTACAAATAGATGAGGGAAGAAAAGAAGTAAAAAGCAAGGAAGAAAGGGAAAGATATATCCAGCTGAATGCAGAATTCCAGAGAGTAGCAAGGACAGATAAGAAGGTCTTCTTAAGGAAACAATGCAAAGAAGTAGAAGTAAACAATAGAATGGGAAAGACTAAAGATCTCTTTAAGAAAATTAGAGAGATCAAAAGAACATTTCATGCAAAGATAGAGATGATAAAGGACAGAAATGGTAAAAATCAAACAGAAGCAGAAGAGATTAAGAAGAGGTGTCAAGAATAAGCAGAACTATGCAGAAAAAGGTTTTCATGACCTGGATAACCATGATGTTGTGGTCACTCACCTAGAGCAAGACATTTTGGATTATGAAGTTAAGTGGGCCATAGGAAGCATTACTGTGAACAAAGCTAGAGGAGGTAATGGATTTCAAGCTGAGCTATTTAAAATCCTAAAAGATGACGCTTAGTGTGCTTCACTCAATAAGTCAGCAAATTTGGAAAGCTTAGCAGTGGCCATTTGACAGGAAAAAGTCAGTTTTCATTTCAATCCCAAAGCCAGAAATGCCAAAGAATGTTCAAACTACCATAAAATTGTACTCATTTCACATGCTACTAAGCTTATGCCTAAAAATTTTCAAGAGAGGTTTCAGAAGTACACAAACCGAGAACTTCTACATGTACAATCTAGGTTTCTAAAAGAGGAATCAGAGATCAAATTGTCAACATTTGTTGGATCATAGAGAAAGCAAGGGAATTCCAGAAAATTATCTACTTCTGCTTCATTGATTATGCTAAAGCCTTTGACTGTGTGAATCACCACAAACTGTGGAAAATTCTTAAAGAGATGGGAATATCTATCTCCTGAGAAACCTGTATGTGAGTCAAGAAGCAACAGTTAGAACTGGACATGGAACAACTGACTGGTTCAAAATCAGGAAAGGCGTATGACAAGGCTGTATTTTGTCACCCTGTTTATTTAACTCATATGCAGAGTATATCATACAAAATACCAGGCTAGATGAATCACAAATTGGAATCATGATTGCTGGGAGAAATATCAACAACCTTAGTTATGCAGATGATACCACTCTAATGCCTGAAAGTGAAGAGGAACTAAAGAGCCTCTTGATAAGTGTGAAAGAGGAGAGTGAAAAGGCTAGTCTGAAACTCAGCATTCAAAAAACTAAGATCATGGCATTCAGTCCCATCATGTCATGGCACATAGATGGGGGAAAAGTGGAAGGAGTGACAGATTTTATTTTCTTGGGCTCCAAAATCACTGCAGATGGTGACTCATCCATGAAATTAAGACACTTGCTCCTTGAAAGGTAAGCTATGACAAACCTGAGTGAGTGAGTGAGTGAGTGAGTGAAGTAGCTCAGTTGTGTCTGACTCTTTGCAACCCCGTGGACTGTAGCCCACCAGGCTCCTCTGTCCGTGGGATTCTCCAGGCAAGAATACTGGAGTGGGTTGCCATTTTCTTCTCCAGGGGATCTTCTCAACCCAGGGATTGAACCCAGGTCTCCTGCACTGCAGGCAGACACTTTAACCTCTGAGCCACCAGGGAAGCCCTGTGACAAACTTAAGACAGCATATTAAAAAGCAGAGACATATAGTTTGCAGAAACAAGTCTATATAGTCAAATCTATGGTTTTAGCAACAGTCAATAGGGATGTGAGAGTTGGACCATAAAGAACGCTGAGTGCTTAAGAATTGAAGTTTCAAAACTGGTGTTGGAGAAGACCCTTCATAATTCCGTGGACTGCAAGGAGATCAAACTAGTCATCCCTAAAGGAAATTATCTCTGAATATTCATTGGAAGGACAGTTGCTGACACTGAAGTTCCAATATTTTGGCTACTTGATATGAAGAGTCAATTCATTGGAAAAGCCTTGATGCTGGGGAAGATTGAAGCAAAAGGCGAAGAGGTTAGCAGAGAATGAGATGACTAGATAGCATTACTGACTTAATGGACATGAATTTCAGCAAATTATGAGAGATAGTGAAAGGCAGGGAAGCCTGGTCTGCTGCTGTCTATGAAGTCACAAATAGTCACACATGACTTACTGACTGAACAACAAACCTGAATCTTTATTTGAAGATATCTATCATATTGTTCAGAGTAGATTCTTTCTCCAGTAAAGATAATCAGTTCAGTTCAGTTCAGTCACTCAGTCGTGTCTGACTTTTTGTGACCCCATGGACTGCAGCATGCCAGGCCTCCCTGTCCATCACCAGCTCCTGGAGTTTACTCAAACTCATGCCCATTGAGTCGGTGATGCCATCCAACCATCTCATCCTCTGTCATCCCCTTCTCCTCCCACCTTCAATGTTTCCCAGCATCAGGGTCTTTTCCAAGGAGTCAGTTCTTTGCATCAGGTAGCCAAAGCATTGGAGTTTCAGCTTCCACATTAGTCCTTCCAATGAACACTCAGGACTGATCTCCTTTAGAATGGGCTGGTTGGATCTCCTTGCAGTCCAAAGGACTCTCAAGAGTCTTCTCCTACACCACAGTTCAAAACCATCAATTCTTCGGTGCTCAGCTTTCTTTATAGCCCAACTCTCACATCCATACATGACTACTGGAAAAACCATAGCTTTGCCTAGATGAACCTTAGTTGGCAAAGTAATGTCTCTGCTTTTTAATATGCTGTCTAGGTTGGTCATAGCTTTTCTTCCAAGGAGTAAGTGTCTTTTAGTTTCATGGCTGCAGTCACCATCTGCAGTGATTTTGGGGACCAAGAAAATAAAGTCTGACACTGTTTCCACTGTTTCCCCATCTGTTTCCCCTGAAGTGGTGGGACTGTATGTAATGATCTTCATTTTCTGAATGTTGAGCTTGAAGCCAACTTTTTCACTCTCCTCCTTCACTTTCATCAAGAGGCTCTTTAGTTCTTCTTCGCTTTCTGCCATAAAGGTGATATCACCTGTGTATCTGAGGTTATTGGTATTTCTCCCAGCAATCTTGATTCCAGCTTGTTCTTCATCCAACCCAGGATTTCACATGAAGTACTCTGCATATAAGCTAAATAAGCCAGGTGACAATATACAGCCTTGACATACTCCTTTCCCGATTTGGAAACAGTTTTGTTCCATGTCTGGTTCTGTTGCTTCCTGACCTGCATAGAAATTTCTCAGGAGGCAGGTAAGGTGGTCTGGTATTCCCATATCTTGAATAATTTTTCAAAGTTTGTTGTGATCTACACAGTCAAAGGCTTTACTGTAGTCAAAAAAGCAGAAATAGAGATTTTTTGGAACTCTCTTGCTTTCCCATGATCCAATGGATGTTGGCAATTTGATGTCTGGTTCCTCTGCCTTTTCTAAATCCAGCTTGAACATCTGGAAGTTCATGGTTCATGTACTGTTGAAGCCTGGCTTGGAGATTTTTGAGAATTACTTTGCTAGCATGTGAGATGAGTGCAAGTGTGTAGTAGTTTGAATATTATTTGGCATTGCCTTTCTTTGGAACTTGACTTCCCTGGTGGCTCAGATGGTAAAGCGTCTGCCTACAATGAGGGAGACCAGGGTTTGATCCCTGGGTTGGGAAGATACCCTGGAGAAGGAAATCGCAACCCACTCCAGTACTCTTTCTGGAAAATCCCACGGATGGATATGCCTGGTAGGCTACAGTCCATGGGGTCACAAAGAGTTGGACACGACTGAGCAACTTCACTTCACTTCACTTCACTTCTTTGGAACTGGAATGAAAACTGACCTTTTCCAGTGCTGTGGCCACTGCTGAGCTTTCCAAATTTGCTGGCATATTGAGTGCAACACTTTCACAACATCATCTTTTAAGGTTTGAAATAGCTCAACTGGAATTCCATCACCTCCACTAGCTTTGTTCATAGTGATGCTTTCTAAGGCCCATTTGACTTTGCATTCCAGGAAGTTTGCCTCTAGGTGAGTGATCACACCATCGTGGTTATCTGGGTCATGAAGATCCTTTTGTATAGTTCTCCTGTGTATTCTTTCCACCTCTTCTTAATATCTTCTGCTTCTGTTAGGTCCATACCATTTCTGTTCTTTATTGTGCTCATCTTTGCAGGAAATATTCCCCTGGTATCTCTAATTTTCTTGAAGAGATCTCTAGTCTTTCCCATTGTATTATTTTTCTCTATTTCTTTGCATTGATCACTGAGGAAGGCTTTTCTTCTCTCTCCTTTCTATCTTTTGAACTCTATATTCAAATGGGTATATTTTTCCATTTCTCCTTTGCCTTTAGCTTCTCTTCTTTTTTCAGTTATTTGTAAGGCCTCATCAGACAACCATTTTGCCTTTTTGCATTTCTTTTTCTTGGGGATGGTCTTGATCACTGCCCCTTGTACAATGTCACGAACCTCTGTCCATAGTTCTTCAGACACTCTATCAGATCTAATCCCTTGAATATATTTGTCACTTTCACTGTGTATTCGTAAGGGATTTGATTTAGGTCATACCTGAAGAGTCTAGTGGTTTTCCCTACTTTCTTCAATTTAAGTCTGAATTTGGCAATAAGGAATTCATGATCTGAGCCACAGTCAGTTCCCAGTCTTGTTTTTGCTGACTGTATAGAGCTTCTCCATCTTTGAGTGTAAAGAATATCATCAATCTGATTTCAATATTGACCATCTGGTGATATCCATGTGTAGAGTTTTCTTTTGTGTTGTTGGAAGAGTGTGTTTGCTAATGTACTGTGTTAGATAGTGAAAAGTACTACAGGACAATCAAATGAGAGATATGAGTGGAGAATGACAGAGGTGGTATATAAAAAGCTATTATACACATAGGCATCAAAAAAGGCCTCTTAAGATAAGAAAGTATTTAGTCAATGACTTCAAGAGATTTGACAGAAATATGTAGAGATTCAAAGTATAGCATTTCAAGCAAGGAAGTAAGTACAAAGGCAGTGAAGAGAGAGCAAGTTTGGTGGGAAAAGTAATAGGATGTTTGGTAAGTGCAATAAGACTGGGAAAGGAGATTCTACTATGTAGTTTTTAATACTCTCATTATCTCACTTTATTTTACCTTTCTAGACTCTTACTTTCACTGAAAGCATTGTCCATTATATTTAATATTTTCTCAAAATTTGTAAATATGATGTTTTCTATGATGTGATCACATCATTGATTATGTTATTAAACATAACACAGCCCAGGTCAGGCTTTCTAATTATGGCATTAGAAATTTTTTTCTTCTTATTAAAGAGTGATAATTACCACATGATGATCATGGAAATAATTAGATTTTCAAGAAGTTTAAAATGTATTAATTCAATAGACCTGAAAAATTTTGTTTTATATTTATATCAAACCTGTCTAAAATTGAAAAGAGAATCAGTAAAATCTTTGTATAGATTTATATATATATATAATATTCATTCTATTTATAATTTCATAGATGTAATAGGTATATATGGAGAAGGAAAAGGCAACCCACTCCAGTATTCTTGCCTGGAAAGTCCCATGGACAGAGGAGCCTGGCAGGCTACAGTCCATGGCATTGCAAGAGTGGGACACGACTTAGTGACTGAACCACCACCACCAATAGGTATATATTTCAAAAGTGAGTAAAATTACTTCTCAATCAGGTAGATAAATAGAAATTTCATGAGGATTATGGACCCCATGGTTTAGAAATAATAACTGAAATATGAAGAGAATGACAATGACTAAAATAGACAGCAGAACAAGGGTGAAAAAAAAACAGGAAAATATTTCTATTCAATGATTGGAAAGGATTGAAATTTGGAGCAAAAGTGTTACACAGGCAGCTCTGAGGGTATATAGAAAACAGTTCAAGGCCATATTGTCCTTAAAACTACTGTAAGGCATTACAACCTGAATAAGCAGTTTGAAGGTTTTGAGTTGGATCCCAACGTTCACCATTAATTAATTTTTCTAGAATTAAAAATATGCAGAAAAGTTTAGAAAGTGTAGCTTATAGTGATGAGGAATGTCTACTGACAATTTCATAGGAAGAGACAAATGTCACAAATTGGGAGAGTGAAAAGCTATAATTCCAAAAGACCAGTGTCTATGACTGTCCTTCAGTATTAGTAGATGTCTATGAAAATGTTGAATAAAGTAATTAATCTGAGTTATTTTGTCTTGGTTAAAATGGAAACCAAAAGATGAAATATAATGAAGTAAATTAAATTTCTGTATTAATAAATTAAAACTACATAAATACATAGTGATAAAAATGATAAGATTTTAAGATAAGAAATATCAGAAATCTTATTTCTTGTGTGTTCTGTGTCAGACAAGTTTATTACATGCCAACCTGGACAACTAATGCTATTTTAGATTTCATTATTATAAATATAGTACACAGATCAAGAAGGTTAACATTTCTCTGGTTATTGGTTAGAGAGCATCTGGCATACAATATGCCACATGCCAGATGTTAGTGTTTCCTCCTAAAAGACATACTTATACTTCTTCTAGAATGAAATCTAAAGGCACATTTAAGTCTTTGTCCAATTCAACTCCAATAGTTATTTGGAAACATCTTTAGCTGCCAACTGCCTTAATTTAATTATCTGCAAATATCCTCAATGCTTTCTTATTCAAGCCTAGAGGGGTTAGTGTGAAAGTGAAAAGGGAGAGAATTCTGAATGACAAGAGTGAAGATTCAAGGTGATTAGGTGAGAGAATAGCATTGAAACCTATACCATACCATATATAAAATATATGACCAGTGTGAGTTTGATGCATGAGGCACCCAAAGCTGGTGCTTGGGACAACTTAGAGGAATAGGGTAGGGAGAGAAGTGGGAAGGAGGTTCAGGATTGGGGGGACCCATGTATACCTATGGCAAATTCATGTTGATGTATGGCAAAAACCATCACAATGTTGTAAAGTAATTATCTTCCAATTACAGTAAATAAATTAATTTTAAAAATAAATATATAAAAATGAAGACTCATTGGATAACAAGAGACTGCCAGATGTCCTCTCCTTCCCTGATTTTGTTTATAGTTTTCTCTCACATAGATATTAGTTATTTTATCATCATTCAAGTTCTGGTTAAAATTGTACCTATTCTGAGATTTCCCCCAGTGTACCAATCAGAAACATTCCTCCTGCTATAATATCACTATAGCAGCTCATAGGTATGTTTTTTAAAGGACCATGATATTATAGTAGTTTTATTTATTTATTTTTTAATCTGTTAATGTTTTCACACTGTGGTTGCACATACGCACACACACACAGGTACATGCTTTCATACACCCTTACACACACATCTCAAATCAAAACTTAAATTCAATGAAAAAAGTATGGATGAAAGCATCCAATTGTGAACAACCATTACAAAGGTAAAACAAGGCTTATATTTTTCATGGTTTCTTGGTTAGGAGTAAAAAAGAATAAAACAAGTTGTTTTAATTTTGGAAGTAAAATTGATTCTCTTTTATAATAAATCATCTAATTCAGTTCAGGGTTTATGAAAGTACTATATATATAACTCTGGGACCTCATACTTCATTTAGTTCAGTTCAGTTCACTCGCTCAGTCATGTCCGACTCTTTGCGACTCCATGAATCGCAGCACGCCAGGCCTCCCTGTCCATAACCAACTCCCAGAGTTCACTCAGACTTACATCCATTGAGTCGGTGATGCCATCCAGCCATCTCATCCTCTGTCGTCCCCTTCTCCTCTTGCCCCCAATCCCTCCCAGCATCAGAGTCTTTTCCAATGAGTCAGCTCTTCGCATGAGGTGGCCAAAGTATTGGAGTTTCAGCTTTAGCATCATTCCTTCCAAAGAAATCCCAGGCTGATCTCCTTTAGGATGGATGGTTGGATCTCCTTGCAGTCCAAGGGACTCTCAAGAGTCTTCTCCAACACCACAGTTCAAAAGCATCAATTCTTCATTGCTGCTGCTGCTAAGTTGCTTCAGTCATGTCCGACTCTGTGCGACCCCATAGAAGGCAGCCCAGCAGGCTCCCCCATCCCTGGGATTCTCCAGGCAAGAACACTGGAGTGGGTTGCCATTTCCTTACTTTATAAAAAATAATACATAAGGAAAGATGTAGAATTGTGTTCATGGGAGGCAAACAGACCCAGCACAAGTTGCCTCCTGAGTTAAAAAAAAGTTTTATGGCATCTTTGTCAGGTTTTGGAATTAGGGTGATGGTGGCCTCGCAGAATGAGTTTGGAAGTTTACTTTCTTCTGCAATTTTCTGGAAGAGTTTGAGTAGGATAGGTGTCAGCTCTTCTCTAAATTTTTGGTAGAATTCAGCTGTGAAGCCATCTGGACCTGGGCTTTTATTTGCTGGAAGATTTCTGATTACAGTTTCAATTTCCGTGCTTGTGATGGGTCTGTTAAGATTTTCTATTTCTTCCTGGTTCAGTTTTGGAATAGATGCAAAAATCCTTAATAAAATTCTAGCAATCAGAATCCAACAACACATTAAAAAGATCATACATCATGACCAAGTGGGCTTTATCCCAGGGATGCAAAGATTCTTCAACATCCGCAAATCAATCAATGTAATACATCACATTAACAAATTGAAAAATAAAAGCCATATGATTATCTCAATAGATGCAGAGAAAGCCTTTGATAAAATTCAACATCCATTTATGATAAAAACTCTCCAGAAAGCAGGAATAGAAGGAACATACCTCAACATAATAAAAGCTATATATGACAAACCCACAGCAAACATTATCCTCAATGGTGAAAAATTGACAGCATTTCCCCTAAAGTCAGGAACAAGACAAGGGTGCCCACTCTCACCACTACTATTCAACATAGTTTTGGAAGTTTTGGCCACAGCAATCAGAGCAGAAAAAGAAATAAAAGGAATCCAAATTGGAAAAGAAGAAGTAAAACTCTCACTGTTTGCAGATGACATGATCCTCTACATAGAAAACCCTAAAGACTCCACCAGAAAATAACTAGAGCTAATCAATGAATATAGTAAAGTTGCAGGATATAAAATCAACACACAGAAATCCCTTGCATTCCTATACACTAATAATGAGAAAACAGAAAGAGAAATTAAGGAAACAATTCCATTCACCATTGCAATGAAAGGAATAAAACACTTATGAATATATCTACCTAAAGAAACTAAAGACCTATATAGAAAACTATAAAACACTGATGAAAGAAATCAAAAAGGACACTAATAGATGGAGAAATATACCATGTTCATGGATTGGAAGAATCAATATAGTGAAAATGAGTATACTACCCAAAGCAATCTATAGATTCAATGCAATCCCTATCAAGCTACCAACGGTATTTTTCACAGAGCTAGAACAAATAATTTCACAATTTGTATGGAAATACAAAAAACCTTGAATAGCCAAAGCTATCTTGAGAAAGAAGAATGGAACTGGAGGAGTCAACCTACCTGACTTCAGGCTCTACTACAAAGCCACAGTCATCAAGACAGTATGGTACTGGCGCAAAGACAGAAATATAGATCAACGGAACAAAATAGAAAGCCCAGAGATAAACCCACGCACCTATGGACAACTTATCTTTGACAAAGGAGGCAAGAATATACAGTGGAAAAAAGACAATCTCTTTAACAAGTGGTGCTGGGAAAACTGGTCAACCACTTGTAAAAGAATGAAACTAGAACACTTTCTAACACCATACACAAAAATAAACTCAAAATGGATTAAAGATCTAAACATAAGACCAGAAACTATAAAACTCTTAGAGGAGAACATAGGCAAAACACTCTCTGACATACATCACAGCAAGATCCTCTATGACCCACCTCCCAGAATATTGGAAATAAAAGCAAAAATAAACAAATGGGATCTAATTAAATTAAAAGCTTCTGCACAACTATAAGCAAGAAAAAGAAACTATAAGCAAGGTGAAAAGACAGCCTTCAGAATTTTCCTGGGCTCCAAAATCACTGCAAATGGTGATTGCAATCATGTCTTTAAAAGACAGTTTCTCTAGAAATTCTCACGTCATGAACTTCTAAAATCTAGCTTGAAAGATTTTGAGTGTAATCTTGATAGCATGTGAAATGAATGCAATTGTACAGTAGTTTGAACATCACAACTCCAACATCTCCTGCATTGGCAGGTGGATTCTTTTCTACTGAGCCACCATAGCTCAAATAGACACATGTACCTCAGAGTACATTGGAGTAATATTTACAGTAGCCAGAATGTGGAAACAGCCTAGATGTCCATTAAACAAATGAATGGGGAAAAAAAATGTATATATGTATAATGGAATATAACTCAGTCATAAAAAAATCAATGAAATTGAGTCAGTTGTAGTGATGAGTATGAACCTAGAGGCCATCACACAAAGTAAGATATAAATTGAAAAACAAATATCATCTATTAATACTTATATATGGAATCTAGAAAAATGATACTGATGAACCTATTTGCAGGATAGGATTACAGGGGCTAAACATACAGAACAGACTTGTGGACACAGCAGGGAAGGAGAGCTGGGAGGAATTGTGAGAGTAAATTTACCTATGTGCACTACCATGTATAAAATAGATACCTAGTGGGAAGCTGTTGTATAGAACAGGTAGCTCAGCTTGTTGCTCTCTGATAACCTAGAATGGTGGAATGGGGGTATGGGAGGAAGGCTTAAGAGGAAGGGGATATATGTATGCTTATGGCTGATTCACGTTGCTGTTTCACAGCAGAAAACCGACACAACATTGTAAAACACTTTTTTCCAATTATATGTGTATATCAGATCAGATCTGTTGCTCAGTCACGTCCAACTCTTTGTGACCCCATGAATCGCAGCACGCCAGGCCTCCCTGTCCATCACCAACTCCCGGAGTTCACCCAGACTCACATCCATCGAGTCAGTGATGCCATCCAGCCATCTCATCCTCTGTCGTCCCCTTCTCCTCCTGCCCCCAATCCCTCCCAGCATCAGAGTCTTTTCCAATGAGTCAACTCTTCGCATGAGGTAGCCAAAGTACTGGAGTTTCAGCTTTAGCATCATTCCTTCCAAAGAACACCCAGGGCTGATCTCCTTCAGAATGGACTGGTTGGGTCTCCTTGTAGTCCAAGGGACTCTTAAGAGTCTTCTCCAACACCACAGTTCAAAAGCATCAACTTCGGCGCTCAGCCTTCTTCACAGTCCAACTCTCACATCCATACATGACCACAGGGAAAACCATAGCCTTGACTAGACGAACTTTGTTGGCAAAGTAATGTCTCTGCTTTTGAATATGCTATCTAGGTTGGTCATAACTTTCCTTCCAAGGAGTAAGCGTCTTTTAATTTCATGGCTGCAGTCACCATCTGCAGTGATTTTGGAGCCCAAAAAAATAAAGTCTGACACTGTTTCCACTGTTTCCCCATCTATTTCCCATGAAGAGATGGGACCAGATGCCATGATTTTCGTTTTCTGAATGTTGAGCTTTAAGCCAACTTTTTCACTCTCCACTTTCACTTTCATCAAGAGGCTTTTGAGTTCCTCTTCACTTTCTGCCATAAGGGTGGTGTCATCTGCATATCTGAGGTTATTGATATTTCTCCCGGCAATCTTGATTCCAGCTTGTGTTTCTTCCAGTCCAGCGTTTCTCATGATGTACTCTGCATAGAAGTTAAATAAGCAGGGTGACAGTATACAGCCTTGAGGTACTCCTTTTCCTATTTGGAACCAGTCTGTTTTTCCATGTCCAGTTCTAACTGTTGCTTCCTGACCTGCATACAAATTTCTCAAGAGGCAGATCAGGTGGTCTGGTATTCCCATCTCTTGAAGAATTTTCCATAGTTTATTGTGATCCACACAGTCAAAGGCTTTGGCATAGTCAATAAAGCAGAAATAGATGTTTTACTGGAACTCTCTTGCTTTTTTGATGATCCAGCGGATGTTGGCAATTTGATCTCTGGTTCCTCTGCCTTTTCTAAAACCAGCTTGAACATCAGGAAGTTCACAGTTCACATATTGCTTAAGCCTGGCTTGGAGAATTTTGAGCATTACTTTACTAGCATGTGAGATGAGTGCAATTGTGCGATAGTTTGAGCTTTCTTTGGCATTGCCTTTCTTTGGGATTGGAATGAAAACTGACCTTTTCCAGTCCTGTGGCCACTGGTGAGTTTTCCAAATGTGCTGGCATATTGAGTGCAGCACTTTCACAGCATCATCTTTCAGGATTTGGAATAGCTCAACTGGAATTCCATCACCTCCACTAGCTTTGTTCGTAATGATGCTTTCTAAGGCCCACTTGACTTCACATTCCAGGATGTCTGGCTCTAGGTCAGTGATCACAGCATCGTGATTATCTGGGTTGTGAACATCTTTTTTGTACAGTTCTTCTGTGTATTCTTGCCATCTCTTCTTAATATCTTATATATATATATATATATATATATATATAGTATATGTAGATATATAATACACATGCAATGAAATGCTGGTTGTTAGTTGTTCATTTGTGTCTGACTCTTTGTGACCCCATGGACTATAGAATTCAAGGCTCCTCCATCCATGGGATTTTCCAGGTAAGAATACTTGAATGGGTTTCCATTTCGTTCTCCAGGGGATCTTCCTGACCCAGGAATTGAACATGGGTCTCCTGCATTTTTCAGGCAAACTGTTTATCATATGAGCCACCAGTGAAGCCCAATGAAATTTTAGTTACCAATTAAAAAAAAAAATGAAATCTTGCCAATTTGCAACAACATGGAAGAATATAGAGCAGCTCAGTGGGGAAGGAATGGGAGAAAGTGAAACTGGTAAAGGGGCTCAATTGTATGGTTACAGATGGAAACTAAATTTTTGGTGATAAGCATGCTGTGATGTATATAGAAATCTAAATATAATTTACTCATGGAACATAGGGTTTCCCATGTGGCACTAGTGGTAAAGAACCCACTTGCCAATGCAGGCAATGTAAGAGACTCAGGTTCTTTTTCTGGGTCAGGAAGATCACTTGGAGAAGGAAATGGTGACCCACTCTAATATTCTCACCCAGAGAATCCCATGGACAGAGGAGCCCGGTGGGCTACAGCCTATGTGGTTGCAGAGTCGGACATGACTGAGCACACACACAGTTGTCATGAAACATAATGTTATAAACTAATGTTGCCTTAGTAAAAAATAGAGTAAATTAATGGCCCTAATCCAAAATAATGCAATTTTGATAACTACTGTTTTACCTCATTAAATTGAGTTAATTGATAGCTACTTTAGGAAAAGATCCTCTTCAGAGAAGAAAGAGACATGTAATTCAAGGAGAAATATTACTCCAAGTTGTAACAAAGTTCCTAAAATGTTTTACCTGTTTCATAATTTTGCTTATGGCTCATTCTGTTTATATCAATGATTGGAGAAAGGAGGAATTTTTCAGTATGATGGAAAATGATCACACAGTCTATATGGAAGTTGCAAAGGATAAACTAGTCCTAAATATGCTGGGAAACAGTGTTGACAGCCAAACGGAAATGAGTCTTTGAACTAGCTAATTTAAGGGGATTGTGTATTATTAGTCTCTTATTTGCATGTATAAATTTGTTCTTGGAGTATCTATTTGGCTTGATTCCTACTGTCTTCTTAACTTTTTAAGTTTTTACATTTTAATTGTTTAAACTAAAGCATTTATGTACTATGAAGTGTATTCTTTATAGATATAAAAACATATTAGATAACAGCAAAGCAATTTTAAACAATATAGATTGATATTATTTTTTCTACTTTATTAGCATGATGCTGCTAAGTCACTTCAGTTGTGTCCAGTTCTGTGCAACCCCATAGACAGCAGCCCACCGGGCTCCCCTGTCGGTGGGATTCTCCAGGTGAGAACACTGGAGTGGGTTGCTGTTTCCTTCTCCAATGCATGAAAGTGAAAAGTGAAAGTGAAGTCTCTCAGTCGTGTCCGACTCTTAGTGAGCCCATGGACTGCAGTCCACCAGGCTCCCCCATCCTTGCGATTTTCCAGGCAAGAGTACTGGAGTGGGTTGCCATTGCCTTCTCTGATTAGCGTGATAGTGACCTTTAAATTATAGATTTTTTCTTATGATAATATAGATTGCAGTGTCAGTAATATAATTCTTAAATGTTTAATGTGAATTCTCCCCCTCAAGGAGTAAACTCTGTATTGGGAAATGAGTACAAAGTAAGGGAGATCAAAATATAAGTATACCAGCTCAGTCATATCTATAAACACATACACCCAATTGGCTGATAGGTAATAGGCAGAAATATTTAAAAATTGGAGAAACTTAGATCTTCAATTTTGAGGCTGAGGTATCCTCCCAGATGTGTAGTTTGACTGATTCTTAAAAACCTGCATTTGTACTGACTAAAAATAAAAATATATGTATATGTATTCTACTTATTCCTATACAATCCAGCATGAATACTATTCTAATATCTGTTAAGTCTGAAACATAGGATAAGACATTTCAAAGTCTTCATAGTCTTAAAAGTACTTGAAAAAGTTTGCTTTGTCTGCAATTATTAACAAAAAAATAGGTGTAAGAAGCTACTGGGAAAGTACATATTATAAAACCTTACATATGTATATAATGCTATATCCAGCACTTAGAATATGATGTGTAATATAGAACACATGAAATAGTTTGTAAGCTATCAATACTTTTTTTTGTGTTTTTTTTTTTTTAATCTACACAATTTTAATTGACACTAGATAGAAAGAGGATGATGGTAAAGGTTGATATGTACTTGAATAAATAAACATGGTAGCAACAGCAATAAGAAATGATGATACAGAAAAAAAGAACAGAAACAGAGGAAAGATTTATTTTTATGAAAAATTCCACAATATCTTGCAAATTAAAAATCTGTGAAACTTGGAAATACTGAGGTGAAACTGACTTGAAGTTTCAAGATGAAGTAGAAGGATATGCACTCCTGTGAGAGTACCAAAATCATAACTAGTTTTTGAACAACTATTGATAGGAGGACACATGAACCCACCTCCCCACCCAAAAAACACCCCATGTTCAAAGAAGAAGAAGAAGGTGCATTGAAGTGAACTGGGGGAAGCAGAGACTCCATCTTGGAGGGCACAAACAGAATCCTGCCAGCAACAGGACCTAGGGAAAAGGAGCAGTGACTCCACAGGAGACTGAGCCAGACCTACATGCTAGTATTGGAGGGTCTCTTATGGAGAAGTGGTTTGGCACTGGCTCACTGCAGGGATGGGGGCATCAGCAACCATCCTGGGAGGTAGGTACCCCTATGTGTGAGCCCTCTTGGAGGATGCCATTAACCCTACAATAGAATCTGTACACTTTAGGGCAAGGTCACCTCAGGCCAAACAACTAACAGGGAGAGAAGGCAGCCCCACCCATCTGGACACAACTGGATTAAGGTTTTACTGAGCATGGCCCTGACAACCAGAATTAAAGTGAAAGTGTTAGTTACTCAGTAGTGTCTGACTCTTTGTGATCCCACGGACTGCAACCCACCAGGCTCCTCTGTCCATGGGATTGTTCAGGCAAGGATACCAGAGTGATTTGCTATTTTCTTCTCCAAGGGGTCTTCCCGACCCAGGGATCAAACCCGGGTCCCTTGCACTGCAGGCAGATTCTTTACCAACTGAGCTACCAGGGAAGCCCACCAGAATAAGACCCAGTTTTTCCCACTGCAAGCCCCTCCCATCAGGATGTTTACACAAGCATCTTAGCCTCATCCACTAAAGGGCAGATAAAGAAGCAAGAAAACTACAATCCTACAGCTAACAGAATGAAAACCACATTACAGAAAGTTAATCAAAATGAAAAGGCAGAGAGTTGAGTCTTAGATGTAGGGACAAGCTAAAATGCCAGAAAAACAACTAAATGAAGTAAGCAAGACAGCAAAAGAGACACAGATGTATAGAACAGTCTTTTGGACTCTGTGGGAGAGGGAGAGGGTGGGATGATTTGGGAGAATGGCATTGAAACATGTATAATATCTTATATGAAATGAATTGCCAGTCCAGGTTCCATGCATGATACTGGATTCTTGGGGCTGGTGCACTGGGATGACCCAGAGGGATGGTATGGGGAGGGAGGTGGGAGGGGGGTTCAGGGTGGGGAACACGTGTATACCTGTGGCAGATTCGTGTTGATGTATGGCAAAACAAATACAATATTGTAAAGTAATCAGCCTCCAATTAAATTAAATAAATTTATATAAAAAATTCCAGAAAAAAGAATTCAGAATGATATTGAAAATGATCCAGGATCTCTGAAAAAGAATAGAGAAGATGCAATAAATGTTACCAAAGACATAGAAGAACTACAAAAGCAAACAGAGATAAACAATACACTAGAAGAAATCGATAGAAGAATAACTGAGGCAGAAGAACAAATAAGTGACCTAGAAGACAGAATGGTGAAAATCACTCTCACAAAATGAATATAGAAAAAATAATTAAAAAAAAAGATGACAGCCTAAGAGACCTCTGCAGCAACATTAAATGCTCCAATTCACATCATAACTGTGCTTTGCTGGAGCAGCCATGAAGAGATACCCCACGTCCAAGCTAAAAGGAACCCAAGTAAGATGGTAGGCGCTGAGAGAGGGCATCAGAGGGCAGACAGACTGAGACCACAATCACAGTCAACTAGCCTATGTGATCACATGCACCACAGCTTGTCTAACTCAATGAAACTAAGCCATGCTGTGTGGGCCACCCAAAATGGCTGGGTCATGGTGGAGAGGTCTGACAGAATGTGGTCCACTGGAGAAGGGAATGGCAAACCACTTCAGTATTCTTGCCATGAGAACCCCATGAACAGTATGAAAAGGCAGAAAGATAGGACACTGAAAGATGAACTCTTCAGGTCGGTAGGTGCCCAATATGCTACTGGAGATCATTGGAGAAATAACTCCAGAAAAAATGAAGGGATGGAGCCAAAGCAAAAACAACACCCAGTTGTGGGTGTGACTGGTGATAGAAGCAAGATCCGGTGCTGTAAAGAGCAATATTGCATAGGAACCTGGAATGTCAGGTCCATGAATCAAGGCAAATTGGAAGTGGTCAAACAAGAGACTGCAAGAGTGAATGTCAACATTCTAGGAATCAACAAACTAAGATGGATTGGAATGGGTGAATTTAACTCAGATGACCATTATATCTACTACTGTGGGCAGGAATCCCTTAGAAGAAATGAAGTAGCACTCATAGCCAAAAAAGTGTCTGAAATGCAGTACTTGGATGCAATCTCAAAAAGGACAGAATGATCTCTGTTCATTTCCAAGGCAAACCATTCAGTATCACAGTAATCCAAGCCTATGCCCCAACCAGTAACGCTGAAGAAGCTGAACTTGAACAATTGTATGAAGACGTACAAGAACTTTTAGAACAACCAACAAAGATGTCCTTTTCATCATAGGGGACTGGAATGCAAAAGTAGGAAGTCAAGAAACACCTGGAGTAACAGGCAAATTTGGCCTTGGAATACGGAATGAAGCAGGGCAAAGGCTAATAGAGTTTTGCTAAGAGAATGCACTGGTCATAGCAAACACACCCTTCCAACACACAAGAGAAGACTCTACACATGGACATCACCAGATGGTCAACACCGAAATCAGATTGATTATATTCTTTGCAGCCAAAGATGGAGAAGCTCTGTACAGTTAACAAAAACAAGACTGGGAGCTGACTGTGGCTCAGATCATGAACTCGTTATGGCCAAATTCAGACTTAAATTGAAGAAAGTGGGGAAAACCACTAGACCATTCAGGTATGACCTAAATCAAATCCCTTATGATGATACAGAGGAAGTGAGAAATAGATTTAAGGGACCAGATCTGATAGAGTGCCTGATGAACTATGGACAGAGGTTCATGCATTGTACAGGAGACAGGGATCAAGACCATCCCCAGAAAAAGAAATGCAAACAAGCAAAATGGCTGTCTAGGGAGGCCTTACAAATAGCTGTGAAAAGAAGAGAAGTGAAAAGCAAAGGAGAAAAGGAAAGATATACCCATTAGAATGCAGAGTTCCAAAGAAGAGCAAGGAGAAATAAGAAAGCCTACCTCAGCAATCAATGCAAAGAAATAGAGGAAAACAGTAGATTGGGAAAGACTAGAGATCTTTTCAAGAAAATTAGAGATACCAAGGGAACACTTCATACAAAGATGGGCTCAATAAAGGATAGAAATGGTAGGCACCTAACAGAAGCAGAAGATATTAAGAAGAGGTGGCAAGAATACACAGAAGAACTGTACAAAAAAGATCTTCACAACCAGATAATCATGATGGTATGATCACTGACCTAGAGCCAGACATCCTGGAATGTGAAGTCAAGTGGGCCTTAGAGAGCATCACTATGAACAAAGCTAGTGGAGGTGATGGAATTCCAGTGGAGCCATTTCAAATCCTGAAAGATGATGCTATGAAAGTGCTGCACTCAATATGCCAGCACATTTGGAAAACTCACCAGTGGCCACAGGACTGGAAAAAGTCAGTTTTCATTCCAATCCTAACGAAAGGCAATGCCAAAGAATGCTCAAACTACTGCACAATTGCACTCATCTCACATGCTAGTAAAGTAATGCTCAAAATTCTCCAAGCCAGGCTTCAGCAATACCTGAACCGTGAACTTCCAGATGTTCCAGCTGATTTTAGAAAAGGCAGAGGAACCAGAGATCAAATTGCCAAATTGCCGCTGGATCATCAAAAAAGCAAGAGAGTTCCAGAAAAACATCTATTTCTGCTTTATTGACTTTGCAAAAGCCTTTGACTATGTGGATCACAATAAACTGTGGAAAATTCTTCAAGAGATGGGAATACCAGACCTCCTGGCCTGCCTCTTGAGAAACCTGTATTCAGGTCAGGAAACAACAGTTAGAATTGGACATGGAACAACAGACTGGTTTCAAATAGGAAAAGGAGTATGTCAAGGCTGTATATTGCCACCCTGCTTATTTAACTTATATGCAGAGTACATCATGAGATATGCTGGCCTAGATGAAGCACAAGCTGGAATCAAGATTGCTGGGAGAAATATCAATAACCTCAGATATGCAGATGATAGCACCCTTATGGCAGAAAATGAATTAGAACTAAAGATCCTCTTGATGAAAGTGAAAGCAGAGCTTAAAGCTCAAGTTGGCTTAAAGCTCAACACTCATAAAACTGAGATCATGGCATCCGGTCCCATCACTTCATGGCAAATAGATGGGGAAACAGTGGCAATATGGCTGACTTTATTTATTTTTTTGGCTCCAAAATCACTGAAGATGGTGACTGCAGCCATGAAATTAACAGATGCTTATTCCTTGGAAGGAACGTTATGACCAACCTAGACAGCATATTAAAAAGCAGAGACATTACTTTGTCAACAAAGGTCCATCTCGTCAAGGATGTAGTTTTTCCAGTAGTCATGTATGGATGTGAGACTTGGACTATAAAGAAAGCTGAGTGAAGAAGAATTGATGCTTTTGAACTCTGGTGTTGGGAAAGACTCTTGAGAATCCCTTGGACAGCAAGAGATCCAACCAGTCCATCCTAAAGGAGATCAGTCCTGCGTGTTTATTGGAAAGACTGATGAAGCTGAAACTCCAATACTTTGGCCACTGATGCCAAGAGCTGACTCATTTGAAAAGACCCTGATGCTGGGAAAGATTGAGGGCTGGAGGAGAAGGGGATGATGGAGGATAAGATGGTTGGATGGCATCACCAACTCGGTTGACATGAGTTTGAGTAAACTCCGGAAGTTGGTGATGGACAGGGAGGCCTGGTGTGATTGACAGGAAGGCCTGGCGTACTACAGTTTATGGGGTCGCAAAGAGTCGGACACGACTGAGTGACTGAACTGAACTGAACTCAGTAGTTAGAAAATCTATGGGATAAACATAATAATGAAGACAATAGAGAAAATTGAGACCTTTGTAGTTACCCAATTAAGAGAAATTATTATCGTTGTTAGTGTATTAACAGGGATTTAAAGGTGCTGGGAATTTGGAAGATTTTTTTCTTTTTATTGACTGAATGCTGTGCATGTAAAAGTGGGAAGAGTCTAAGATGGGTGTCAATTTTTTCACCTGGGTAACTGGGTGTCTCCAGTCATGATTCAGAGTAGGAATACATTAAGAAAAGAAGATGAAAATGAAGTTTATAAATGTTGATTGTAAGATGTCCATGGAAAATCTGCAAATACATATTTAGAAGTCAATCAAATGAATGTGACTCTGGTTCAATAAATGATTAGGGGGTGAAATACTGAGTTGAAATATTGGTAGTATATTGGTTGTGGTTGAGGGGCTTCCTTGGTGGATCAGACGGTAAAGAATCCACCTGCAATGCAGAAGACTTTGGTTAGATCCCTGGGTTAGGAATATTCCCTGAGGAAGGAAATGGCAACCCACTCCAGCATTCTTGCTTAGAAAATTTCATGGACAGAGGAGCCTGGTGGGCTCAAGTCCATGGGATCACAAAGAGTTGGACACGACTGAGTGACTAACACAACACACAGATTGTGGTTGAAAGAAATGGATGAGAGACAACTTTGGACACAACTGAGCGACTAGCACAAATACTTAGGTGGCCAGATGAGTAAAGAAGGGAGAGAGCAAATGTATACTACTTAAAAAAAAAGATTTGGATACAAAGAGATAGAGGTACAGTGGACCTACAACTTAATATAGGGCCAAAGCAGAAAAATGAATCAATAATGGAGGAACCAAGAGTGGATAAGCACAGAGCAGGAAAGACAAACAGGGAGATACAATTAATTATTGAAATGTTTAGTGAGATTTTTGAGAAATAAACCAAAGACATACACCCTATTCATTTATATTTAAACTTCTATATTTTTGTTTATGATGTCATATATCCATATAGGGGCTTCCTAGGTGGTGCTAGTTGCAAAGAACCAGCCTGCAAATGCAAGAGACATAGAGATATGGGTTTGATTCCTGGGTTGGTGAGATTCTCTGCAGGAGGGCATGGCAACGCACTCCAGTATTGCTGCCTGGAGAATCCCATGGACAGAGGAGCCTGGCAGGTTACAGTCTATAGGTTTGCAAAGAGTCAGACACAACTGAAGTGACTTAGCACATATTATCAATATAAAAGCTTTTATAGTCTACCTCATCTATCATATATTCTAAGTTATACTTTTGGTCAGAAATATAATGAACAGAATAGTAATATTTAATTCTAATTGTTTATAAGTAGTACTTTAAAACATGAGAAGAAAAGAGAAGAGACATATGCTGGAGGGAGAATCTTTTTCTGTGAATCAACAGTTGATGAGATATTTTGTTCAAAAGCTAGTAAAAATTGCATAAGTTTATATAAATATCTAAAAAAGCAGCTGATATATTCTATTCAAGTTCAACCAGCATTTTCACATCCCTTTAGTCTTTCCACTTCTGACTAAACCAACACCTGTTCTACTCAATTATGGAAAAAAATCTGCATCAGATTTTCTTAGTGGATTACAAACATGTTCAAAAGCAGTTGGGGTGAGGATGTGTGCATGGTGCAAATTGCTTTTTAATATTTCTAGACATATGAACCTCCCCTTTAGCCATTCTTCTCACGCAACTTCATATTAGTCTAATGATCTGACCGTAACAAATTTTTGAATGACATTTTGCTGTCAAACTGTTTTTCAGTTAAGCTGTTTTGATTATGCCCCTTTTTGTTCAGTCAGATAATTTGCTACACAGTTTCATGGCACTGTAAAAAAGTGACACTCAGGGATTTGGAATGAAAGTAATCGTACACAGCAAGACAAATACCATAAATTTGCCTCCAATGTATTCTACTGTGAATATTTTGTATTAAGCAGTAGAATTACAGCTTCATTGAGAAAATGTAATATAGGGATATTTATTTTTCCTATTGCTTACCATTAAAAAATATTTGTAAGCATATAATCATAATTCATAATAAATATTGAATATCAAAGAAATGTGTGATAACTCTCAATTCCACTAAGTAAGCAGCTTACAATTTTATAGTAATAAAATTTGTCATATATGTATATCAGATTTAATTCTTAACTTTGATTTAAGTGTCTCTTGATCCCGCAAATAATTTAGTATTCATCTCTGAGAAGGAACTCTGCAAGCCACAAGTGCAATATTACATAATGGAAATTACTTGATTTTTTTAACATTTGTTTTACGAGCTTCTTATTCTTACGATCAATGTAGCCATTCCATTATTTTGTATTTCTTTCAATTTTATGCTAACTTCCTCTAGCTTTTAACCAACTAGAATGTCATATTTGCTAAATTATATTTAGGTTAACTTTTCTTAACCTTATAATTCTTATAACCCAAATTTGGATGCAGAGATAGTTTTCAACTTATTGACCTTAAAAAAATACAGCCTATGAGTTTTTCTCAATAATTTTGAGATTGAATTGGGTGGCTATAACTCTGTGGTTTGTGTGAGTTCTGATAAATCTTGTGCCTGAAAATATATTAGCAGTTTTCAGGAGGGCTTGTATCATGTTAAGTATTTTGCTGACTTTAAAAAAATGCACAGTGTGAGTTGTGACTTAAATTTTATTTGGGGTATGGACGTGAGTTTGAGTGAACTCCGGGAGTTGGTGATGGACAGGGAGGCCTGGTGTGCTGCAATTCATGGGGTCACAAAGAGCTGGACACGACTGAGTGACTGAACTGACTGAACTGAACTGAATATGAAAACTACAGCTTAGGAGACAGCACCTCAGATAGCTCTGAGAAACTGTTCCAAAGAGGTAGGGGGAAAAGTCAGTGTATATGTAATTGTGTTGAGTGGGGAGTTCATACAATCAAGCACATTTTTTTTTTTGTAGAAAATGTCTGCTGATATCATAAAGCTTCTGGTAATCATGAGAAATGATTGTCACCATGAACGATTTTAGTACTTTTCTGGATAGGAGATACAAAAATTGAGCTCATAAAATCAGCTTCTGAGGATATCTAACTATCTAAAGACCTGTCTTGACAGTTTCCTAAAACACAGAGTGCCTCATTTGTACTCTCCACTCCTTCAGGGGGTGTTGAAAGTCAGCAACTTCAACAGCATATGATTCAGTCCTTGTAGAGGCAGGTGGCAAGTACCTCTGGCAAGTGCCAAATTGTGATTGAGAATTTCTTTGGTTGATAAATATTTATTTTTGTTGTTGTTCATTCACTAAGTCATGTCTGACTCTTTGTTATGCCATTGACTGCAGCATGCCAGTTTCCCCTATCCTCCACTATCTCCCAGAGTTTGCTCAAATTCATATTAGTGAATTTGCTGATTGGCAAATTAGTCATGAATATGATAATGAGAAAAAGTCTACTGATGAGAGTGATGAGAAATAAAACTAATTACAATATTAGTGGGGTCATATCAAACAAATTGTTCTTAAAATTATCTTCTGACTAAAGACAGTGACAGAATTTTAGCTTATCAGATTAAGAAAATGCAACGAATAAGGTAATTAATCAAGAAGTAGGGAATCTGTTGTCACTGAATTTTAATTTTCATTAATGTTATCCTATATTTCTCATTGAATGACTTTACTCATGTGTATTATTCATATCATTATGATGTAGTATGTATTTCAAAGGCAATTACTGGATTAGTGATGCAGTGCTTTACAATGAGTAAGCTCTCACATCAGGTGGCCAAAGTATTGGAGCTTCAGTGTCAGCACCAATCCTTCCAAAGAGTATTCAGAGATGATTTCCTTGAGGATTGACTGGTTTGATTTCCTTGCAGCACAAGAGACTCTCAAGAGTCTTCTCCAGTACCACAATTCAAAAGCATCAATTCTTTAGCACTTAGCTTTTTCTATGGTGCAACTCTCACATCCGCACATGACTATTGGAAAAATCATACTGTCACTATATAGACCTTTGTCAGCAAAGTGATATCTCTGCTTTTTAATACAGTGTCTAGGTTTGTCATAGCTTTCCTTCCAAGAAACAAGTGTCTTTTAATTTCAGGACCGCAGTCACCATATGCAGTGATTTTGGAGTCCAAGAGGGGGAAAAATCTGTTACTGCTTCCACTTTTTCCCCATTTGCCTTGATGTGATGGGACCAGATACCATGATCTTAGTTTTTTTGAATGTTGAGTTTTAAGACAGCTTGTTCATGCTCCTCATTCACCCCCATCAAGAGGACTTTAGTTCCTCTTCACTTTCTGTCATTAGGGTGGTATCATTCATGAAGCTGAGATTGCTGATATCATTTCCAGCAATCTTGATTCCAGCTAAACATTTATTCCAAGAAATATTTTTTGAAGGGTTAATTTGTTCTTGGTTTTGTTTTAGAACACAATCACTGTTCTCAAGGAGCTAAACCTTTAAAATTTTCTCACTAGTTGATGAAACTCAATACAATATTTTTAAATTAGGAAACTTGCTTTTGAAATACATACTATATCATAATAATGTGAATAAAATACATTCATAGAAACATTTAATGAGAAATATAAGATAACATTAATGAAAATTAAAATTTAGTCACAACAGAGTCCCCACTTTTTGATTGACTACCTTATTAGTTGCATTTTCTTATTCTGGTAAGCTAAAATTCTGACACTGTCTACAGTCAGAAGATATTAAGAATAATTTGTTTGATATGACCCCACAAATATTGTTTTATTTCTCATCACTCTTATCAGTAGACTTTTTTCTGATTATCATATTCATGATTAATTTGCCAATCAGCAATATTCATAGTATTTCTTCATTTCTTTCAACTTCATCATCTGCAACACTGACATTTGATAATCTCCACTTGTCCCAAACTCTCTTCTCTTCATACCTGTAACCCTGAATTAATCTGTATTTGATTTTTTTCTCTTTGTTCTTTTGCTTTCCCTCAGTCAGTTGGTCACTCAGTTTGACCATAACAAGGTATAATCAGAAACAAACTTTGGCATCAAGGAATTCAAAGGAACAATGCAATTTTTCAAATCCTCTGTTTCTGTTAATTTAACAAGTGCTTTCATCCATTCTCACACCTCAGATTTTTAGAAGACTTGAAAATACTTCTCTGCAGTTTTATCTTCTACCTGAAATTCCTAAATATCACAAAACTTGACTTTTGGCAAAATCATTGAGAACTTAAGACATGGGTCAGGTGCTAGAAACTTGTTGAGAAATTATTCAAATCCTGTAACATTTTAGTCCTGTTTTCTTGAGGCCTCAAAAAATGAAATTAAATTTTGATTATCAAAAAGATCTTTTATAATTCTAATGTTTTATAGTGCTACAAATTACCTGTACATAGATGTCCCAAATATGCCATGTCTGCTAGCTACTGTTACCATATTTTCCATGTGTGTGTGTGTATATATATATATATATATATATATATGTATATATAGACTTATATAATTTCTTTCCTGTCCTTTCCTGACTTTGAAAGCTGTTAGTTGCCTGAGTAAAATAATAAAGGAGTTCTATTTCTTTTATCATTTGGGGCATAATTCAAAATGTTATTCAAGGTATAAAACAAAGATATATTTATGTGAGTCATGCTTATATGAAGTTTTAGATTAGAGTTGTATTTAATATAGCATTTAAGAATGCAAATTGGATTAGTTTACCTCTGAAATAAAGTTAGATTTTTAGTGTTTACATTTTCAAGAGTTTTTCAACCACATGACTCTATATAGAATGAGTTTAAGTTTGCAAAGAAATGTGTGACAAGAAATGAGAATGTAGAACAAAGTAGAAGCAAGACCCTGAAGGGCATTATATATCAGACTAATGAGCTTTAATTTTATTTTAAAGACAAATGTTACATACTGAATTAATTTACATAGAGTTGTGGTAAGACTATTTTCATTGTAAAAGATCAACTTTTTATCAGTTTATAATTGAATTGAAGAAATAAAACTAGAAGCAGGAGGACCATTTATGAAGCTTTCCCTAAAACTCAGATGTGAGATGAACAAATGTCTATCCAGGACCAAGTTAGGAGAAGAAGACAAAAAGACAATATTGAAGAAATTTTATGGATCTGTAATTGACAGGGTATTTTATCTGAGGATTAAGGCAGGTGGGAGTCAAGGATGACAGCTAATATTATGGCTTAAGCAGTATTATGGTAAATCATGCTGCTCCTCACAGAACTAGGGTGTAGATTAAAAGGAGACATTATTAGAGAAATAAGTAGCTTGTAGATTCTAAGATGCCTAAGGAACATGTAAGTAGAGAACTAGAATGGATACTTAGAGGCATAGTTGTTTGTGTTCACACAAGAGTTACATAGGATTACTGGAGAACCAAATGATTTGAATTGAAACTCCCCACCTTCACTTCAGTAAAAATAGCTTCAATTTTATATATTATCTTTCCATGTAGTGTTTCATATCTACAGATATTTGCAGGGCTTAAAAAATGAGATGAACAAGTTTTGATTTTCCTATTTAAACATATTTTCTGAATAATAGAAAAAAATAAAAACAAAATAAGTTCTTCTGATTTCTGATCAAATATTCTCAAAATTTTCTGCATACATTTATGTGTTTTAGAGAACTATACCTAACCACTATGATACAACTTTCAGAAATATGTCCCTGAAAGAAAATATTCTGTCAGATACTGAGCAACTTTTTCTATAAAGAATGAAATAGTAGATATTTTAAACTCTTTTCAAGGCAGATTGTCTCTTCACAACTACTCAAATCTACTAATTGTAGGTAGTATGCAAGCAAATGGTTGTTCCACTAAAATTTTGTTTTGAATAAGAGGTACCAGCAAGATAAGGCCTGTAAACTGTAGTATGCTGACCTCCATTTGATTTAATGATTATAAACTCATAGAGACTGCAGGACTCACTTGAGAGTATTTGGGAGTGATAAGTAGTACTTGTAAGTAAAGTGATCTCTATTCTAAACTATAGATTACCAGAATGTAAAAATCATTATATTAATACTAACACAGAAAGAGCTCTGTTTTTTCAAAACAGACAGCAAATGTGGCCATGGAAGAAATAAGATATTAATATATTTGTCACCAAAACTATGTGACCATTACACTTTCTAATCCTAAAAAAGCACTTGATCAGATTCAATGAAATGTATTAACAACTTGGTTCACAATTTCTTGGAAGGGTTATTGTTGTTTAGTCACTAAGTTGTGGCAAATTCTTTTGCAACCCCATGAACTGTACTCTGTCAGGCTTCTCTGTCCATGGGATTTCCCAGGCAAGAATACTGAAGTGGATTGCCATTTCCTTCTCCAGGGGATCTTCCTGACTCAGGGATCAAATCTGCAGCTGCTGCCATGTTTCCTGCATTGCAGGCTGATTCTTTGTGGCTGAACCACCAGAAGACCCTTAAGAGAGAATAATTGTCTATAAGCCACTCGTATAGAGAAAAGAAGATTGTATTCCTTTAAAAAAAATTAATTTATTTTTTGTTGAAGTATAATTGCTTACAGAATTTTGCTGTTTTCTGTCAAACCTCAACCTGAATCAGCCATAGGTATACATATATCTCTTCCCTTTTGAAACTCCCTCCTATCTCCCTCCCCATCCCATACCTCTAGGTAGATACAGAGCCCTTGTTTGGGTGTATTCTTAATAGATGATTTGGAATCAAGTTTGATTTGTATGAGTGAGTTGGATGATGGAAATCATCTGTGATTGTTCATTTCACAAGAAATTAGTCTTGAATTCATGAAAATTAAAATTTTTTTTTTGACATTACAATGAGACCACTTGTTCTTTACCATTGTATTGAGAGAAATATGTTTGACCCATAATTCTTAAAATTCAAGGCTGGGTACTTAGCATTCTTTTCTACTACAACAGAGCTATTATGCAATGAAAAGAAATATGAGGATGCTGAGGTGTCTCTTATATGCAGTTTTATGCACTTTTTCAGGTTTTTTCTTGCCAGAGAAGTGATTTCTTGGCCCTTCTTTTTGGCTTGTTCATTCTTTTCTGTTTCCTTTTCAGGGCACTGAATAATGTGTCAAAGTTCGAGGTGCATATATGAATTGAACCCCAAAAAGGAGAGTTATTATTAACACTCAATTGTTAAGTTTTGTATTATATTTATTGGATTGGAAGGGGAATTTTAGAATTTGTCTCATACCCATGGTTGAATATATTTTTAATTAGTGCTCTAACATTTCAGACATTGTCCCAGAAATAAACCATGAATTAAAAAAAAAAAAACAACATAAAAGCAACCTTCTAAATTTTCCCATTAAACATATTTATGATGAATTTCTTTTTGGCATTGTATAAACTTAAAACGAAAATTGCTCATATGTAAGTACCTATAGTATTCTATGTGAGTCTGAGTGAACTCTGGGAGTTGGTGATGGACAGGGAGGCCTGGCGTGCTGCGATTCATGGGGTCGCAAAGAGTCGGACACAACTGAGAGACTGATCTGATCTGATATATCTTTGAGAAGATGGTAAAATTATTTTCTATCTTCACTAATAACACTGTTTTGAAGATTTAAAAAGTAGGAACTTAAGATTTCTTTCTCTTTTTATGACATAGCAGATAATAACAAAATCACCACAGAAAAGGTAAAGTGCTAAAATGTTCTAATTTATCAGTTGTGGGGGTAAAGTGTATCCTATTGTTATTAAACATTTAATGTAGCCTTGGGCAGCTATGTATAATGAGCTAAGTTTCAAGTATGGGATTTTGCTAATATGACTATTTCTCATTTATCTTTTATAAATTGTAGAATCATCCATGCTGTGGAAAATTCATCATAATATCATGTCCTTATGTTTAAGATTGTGTGATACAGTAACTTTAGATGTTTTCAGTTTTATTTGCTTTGTATAAAATATTTTTGCTTATAAAGGAAAATAAAGCAACCCCTGAGAGATTTTACTGAATATAAGATGAGTTTGGCAATTAAAGGTCAATGCATTAAGGGTACTTATTTATAAGACCTATTTAAGTCTAAGAAGTTATATGTTGTGTGTGTCTTATTAAATTTATTCATTTTATTTTGATCATCTTTAGACCACCTACTTGAATCAATTCCTTCAAATAAATGATATTTCACAAATTCAAATTTTACTTAAAATAAATAAATATTAAGAATCAAAGTTGGAATATGTTAATATGTGAACTGTTAAAAAGTAAAATATTTTGTAGTCATATGCTTAGGATTAGAGATTCTCAAACTCTATCATTGTATAAGTTTTAATATAAACTATACGCTACTTTTTAAAAACTCTAATATATCACCAAAAAAGTTTTTTACTCATGAGACTCAATAAAACATACACTCTGATAAAGTGCTCTGTATGATGCTAATACAAATGGTAAACAAACTGAAAAGAAATACATTAAATAAATAGCCATACAGAACTCATTTTGAATATTCATTACATAACTATAAAGCCTTTGCAGAAAACAGAGAGTAAGGTATTTGCATAAAATTTGTACTAAATATCAGGGTAGTTTTGAGGAAAGCACAAATAGTTCCTCTTCCAAATATATATCTATGTCAATGTTATTGTAACACTGATGCAATTGCTTTCTAAAGCATTTATTACTAGAAAAAGAATTAAAAGCATAGTGGCTTGTCATTTAAAGGAAATAAAAGAAAAGAATACATGGACATTTAAAGTGGATATCTTAAATTGAGACTAAATATAATGTCCATGCTGCTGCTGCTGCTAAGTCACTTCAGTCGTGTCCGACTCTGTGCGACCCCATAGACGGCAGCCCACCAGGCTCCCCCGTCCCTGGGATTCTTCAGGCAAGAACACTGGAATGGGTTGCCATTTCCTTCTCCGATGCATGAAAGTGAAAAGTGAAAGGGAAGTTGCTCAGTCGTGTCCTGCAGCCTTCCAGGCTCCTCCGCCCATGGGATTTTCCAGGCAAAAGTATTGGAGTGGGGTGCCATTGCCTTCTCTGTCATTAATTTAGACCATATAAGATGTGTTCCTTTCTAACTAGGCTCAACTTACTTTTGTTTGCATTTCATTTGCATTTCCTCTAGGTCTTACCTAAAATAAATATGTATTTGTATCTGATTATCAAGCATTTATTTAAATATATCTGATGAGTACATAGGAAATTCTTTTGAATAGAATAAACTTGGTAACTCTCATTAAGACACTAAGAGTTACCAAGTTTATTCTATTTGAAAGAATTTCCTAGGTACTCATCAGATATATTTAAATAAATGCTCAATAATCATCATGAAATCTCCTGAAATAAAAGTAGCAGATACAAATTCATATATATGAGAAGACGTTTAAAAGGACATTCCTATACACTAATAATGAGAAAACAGAAAGAGAACTTAAGGAAACAATTCCATTCACCATTGCAACGGAAAGAATAAAATACTTAGGAATATATCTACCTAAAGAATCTAAAGACTTATATATAGAAAACTATAAAACACTGGTGAAAGAAATCAAAGAGGACACTAACAGATGGAGAAATATACCATGTTCATGGATTGGAAGAATCAATATAGTGAAAATGAGTATACTACCCGAAGCAATCTATAGATTCAATGCAATCCCTATCAAGCTACCAACAGCATTCTTCACAGAGCTAGAACAAATAATTTCACAATTTGTATGGAAAAACAAAAAACCTCGAATAGCCAAAGCGATCTTGAGAAAGAAGAATGGAACTGGAGGAATCAACCTACCTGACTTCAGGCTCTACTACAAAGCCACAGTTATCAAGACAGTATGGTACTGGCACAAAGACAGAAATATAGATCAATGGAACAAAATAGAAAGCCCAGAGATAAATCCATGCACATATGGACACCTTATCTTTGACAAAGGAGGCAAGAATATACAATGGATTAAAGACAATCTCTTTAACAAGTGGTGCTGGGAACTCTGGTCAACCACTTGTAAAAGAATGAAACTAGAACAGTTTCTAACACCATATACAAAAATAAACTCAAAATGGATTAAAGATCTAAACGTAAGACCAGAAACTATAAAACTCCTAGAGGAGAACATAGGCAAAACACTCTCTGACATACATCACAGCAGGATCCTCTATGACCCACCTCCCAGAATATTGGAAATAAAAGCAAAAATAAACAAATGGGACCTAATTAACCTTAAAAGCTTCTGCACATCAAAGGAAACTATTAGCAAGGTGAAAAGACAGCCTTCAGAATGGGAGAAGATAACAGCAAATGAAGCAACTGACAAACAACTAATCTCAAGAATATACAAGCAACTCCTACAGCTCAACTCCAGAAAAATAAATGACCCAATCAAAAAATGGGCCAAAGAACTAAATAGACATTTCTCCAAAGAAGACATACAGATGGCTAACAAACACATGAAAAGATGCTCAATATCACTCATTATCAGAGAAATACAAATCAAAACCACTATGAGGTACCATTTCACACCAGTCAGAATGGCTGCGATCCAAAAGTCTACAAGTAATAAATGCTGGAGAGGGTGTGGAGAAAAGGGAACCCTCTTACACTGTTGGTGGGAATGCAAACTAGTACAGCCACTATGGAGAACAGTGTGGAGATTCCTTAAAAAACTGGAAATAGACCTGCCTTATGATCCAGCCATCACACTGCTGGGCATACACACTGAGGAAACCAGAAGGGAAAGAGACACGAGTACCCCAATGTTCATCGCAGCACTGTTTATGATAGCCAGGACATGGAAGCAACGTAGATGTCCATCAGCAGATGAATGGATAAGAAAGCTGTGGTACATATACACAATGGAGTATTATTCAGCCATTAAAAAGAATACATTTGAAGCAGTTCTAATGAGGTGGATGAAACTGGAGCCTATTATACAGAGTGAAGTAAGCCAGAAAGAAAAACACCAATACAGTATACTAATGCATATATATGGCATTTAGAAAGATGGTAACAATAACCCTGTGTACGAGACAGCAAAAGAGACACTGATGTATAGAACAGTCTTATGGACTCTGTGGGAGAGGGAGAGGGTGGGAAGATTTGGGAGAATGGCATTGAAACATGTAAAATATCATGTATGAAATGAGTTGCCAGTCCAGGTTCAATGCACGAAACTGGATGCTTGGGGCTGGTGCACTGGGACGACCCAGAGGGATGGAATGGGGAGGGAGGAGGGAGGAGGGTTCAGGATGGGGAACACATGTATACCTGTGGCGGATTCATTTTGATATTTGGCAAAACTAATACAGTTATGTAAAGTTTAAAAATAAAAAAAAAATAAATAAAAAAAAAAAAAGAAAAAAAAAAGGACAAGTCTTTCAAATAGACAAAGTAAAGAATATCTGAAATGGAAGGGAGAAGAAACATACAGTTAAGTGTATATGAAATATAATTTTTGAGGATAAAGATGAATTCTGTGTCATGGAAAAGGCATGAGGTGCAAGTAGGAGAATGACAAGGAAATTTGTTAGATGAAAAGCTAAAAAATTGATCATGAATCTATTAATCTAAATCATATATATTAGTCAACATATGTTTTCACATCTAGTGTATATTTATTCTTTCCTGATGTACCAGTCTTCCCATGGTAACTCACTTTTTTACTCTTAATGAAAAATTGAGTGAATATTCTTTGAATCCGAGCTCAGGCATGTGGTTCAATCTTGGTCAGTTAGAGCAAAATATTTGTTAAACTGCAGTGACTGGTTCAGAGCTTATACCATTATATACTTAAAGCAAGTTACATTTTTTTTTTCTGTCACATTTTTGGAAAAAGATTGGAAACTCACTCAGCTGTCCATATTCTGACATATGTGGAAATATCTCATTCCTAGAAAATAACAATGATTTTTGTAAAAGCAGATGTAAAAGAAATTATAACTACTAAAAGTAGTTATAATTTTTCTCTGAATAAAGATAACATAACCTTAATCCTCAAAAAAATCCTAAAAATTATTCCATAAATAAAATATATTCCATACAATTATAAATAACTATGCATACAAGGAGGCAACAAAATATTAATCAAGAACAGCAGGTAATAAAAAGAATAAGCTATAGAAAGAGTCCTACAAAGAATCAAAGTATCAAATTAAATAATCACAAAATTCAAATTATGCTGCCAAACACATAGAATAAAATTTTAGAATTTTGGCAGAGAATTGGAAATAATGGGAAAAATACATAGAAATCATATAACTCAAAAATATAATAACCAGGAAATTTTTGCTTTCAATCAAAGTGGGATCAAAGAGAGTAGATTTATCCTGCTCCTGGATCAACCAAAGGGGGAAAAAGAAAGAAAAACAGAGAAAAGAAAGAAACATATTAAAGTGATGTTCAAAATACCAGAGAGGTAATAAAGGACAGCAATTCTTAAGTGACAGAATATAAATGAGATGAATACAGCAATGGCCTTAATGTAACAGCCTTAGTTTGGTTTTCAGATGGAAGGAAGAGAGAAGATAATAAAGCCAAGGTAGCTAGACTTGGCAGAACAGGGTCAGAGAGAGAACACTGGAGAGCTACAGATAATCTCCCCACCTTGAAGCACTGATTAATGCTTGTATGTAAGGAGATTACACAAAGCCAGGGAAGATATCAACTGTAAAAGAGAGAGAAAAATGTCCATAGCTCACAGAGAGTTAGGAAAAGCATCTATTTCCAATAGAAAAATCTGATTATTCATGGAGTATTGGATAGAGTAGACAGAAAATCCTTGTCTGATTAGTAGTGAATAATTAGCTCTAAAGTGAACACTCTTTTTGTTTCCACTTAACACATTTTAAAAGCAAGACCCAAGAGAATCAAACTGTTTCTAAAAAAGTGAACAATGTCTGAAAAAATGATCAACAATGTTTCCAAAACTTGAAACTATCCAGCCCTCAATAAGGTGAAATCACAATGTCTAGTATCCAGTTAAAAGTTAGTAGGCATATAGGAAATAACCAAATATTCCATGTAATTAGGAGAAAAATCAATCAATGGAAAATGATCCACAAGTGATATGTATGTTAGAATTAGCATATAAATTATTTGGAACTGTTATTAAAACTGGATTCCCTATGATCAAAAGTTTAAGTGAAAGCTAGAAAAAGACAAAAATGCAATTTCTAATAATAAAAACTATAATGTATGAGAAGAAAATACACAGAAATATATTAAAGGTAGATAAGACATTGAAAGAAAAAAAATCTTAAGTAAACTTGGTAAACTCAAAGACACAGCAACATAAACACTAACACATGTACACCTGTGGCGGATTCATTTTGATATTTGGCAAAACTAATACAATTATGTAAAGTTTAAAAAAAAAAAAAGTGAAACAGAAGAAATACATTTTAAAGAAATTCACAGAATACCAATAATGATGAGATAACTTCAGGCAGCTTAATATATGTATATTTTGAGTCTTCAAAGAAAATAATTAAGAGATTACACAAGAAAAAAGAAAGAAAAAAAGAACTGCAGGAAATAATTGGCAAAAGTGATAAAAAGTGATAAAATATAAAAGTGATAAAAAAGCTATTTTCAAAAGTGATAAAAATATAAATTCAAAATATAAGAAATTCAACAAAACTCAAAATGCAAAAACATAAGGAAACTTTTGTAAGACAAATCATAATCAAATTTCTCAAAATGGTGGTTAAAAAAAAAATCTTAAAAGCACCCAGATGAAGCTAACAGATTTTGTACTGTGGAACAAAGGTAAGTAAGAAAATTGATTTTTTTATTAAAAACAGTAAGCAGAAGAAAAGAGGGGCAACATTTTTAAAGCACTAAAATAAAAATATATTATCAGTAGAATTCTATAATCATTAAAAAAAAAAAACAAAACTTTCAAAAATGCAAGGGAAATAACATTTAAGAACCATAACATTTAAGAAAAAGAAATACTTAATAAACTATAAACCTAAATTACAAATATATATATATATATATATATATATGGAAATACTTAGAAAGAAAGGATATGAAAGAAGAAGCACAGAAGATGGTAACTACATAGCAAACACATAATATGCTTTTCTTGTTATTTAAATTCCCTTATAAGATAACTAAATATATTTAAAAAGATAAGAATAGAGTATAGGGATTAAGACAACTCTAACAGTTAAAATATATGACTATGAAGACATAAAGGCTAAGATGAGAAAAATAAACATATACTACAGTAAGATTTTTATGCATAATATGCTATAATTCCTCTTTAAGGAAGACTAATAATTTAAAGGTGTAATATAACTGCTGAAAGAACTATCCAACATTATTATCCAATAATTCAACTGAAGATATCAAAAGGAATCATAAAGTATACTAATCCAAAAGAACACATGAAAACAGGGAAGAAGGAACAAAGAACAGACAAGTAAAATTGATAACATGGTGTTAGAGTGAAATCAAACTGTATCACTAGTCATATAAACTTAATAAAGACCCCAAGTAAATGAAAAATTTTGTTATATTGGGTAAAATCAAGACCAGACTGGGGAGCGTTATCAAAATAGTGGAGTAGAAGGATGTGGGACTCACCTTCTCCCACAAATATATCAAAATATATCTACATGTGGGGCACTTCTCACAAAATACCTACTGAACACTGCCAAAAGACCTAAACTTTCTGAAAGGGCAAGATGAATCTCCACATAACTGGGGAGGACAAAATAAAATAAAGAGAGAGAGCAAGAAAGAAATCAGAACAGGACATTTCCCCCTGAGAGGGAGCTGTATAAGAGGAAAGCTTCCCCCACCCTGGGAACCACCCTCACCAGCAGGGGGATCAAACAGGATGGAGGGGAAACTTCAGATACTCAGAGGATTTCTCAGCAACCATTTTGAAAAAATAAAGGAGAGAGATCTGCATAGGTTACCTGTGCTGCCACTCTGTGCTCCCCAGACTGAGACCCACATCCACCAGTGTAGTTGGGGGCTGGCTGCTGAAGGGAAGGCTTTGGAAGTCATACCTGGGGAAAAGACTGGGTTGGTTGTGTGGAGATAGCCTGAAGGGGCAGCAACCATGTATGTGGGCAGAGCCTAGTCCTGACATAAAGGTGAGCACCATTGT
Organism: Bubalus kerabau; assembly: GCF_029407905.1. Classification (NCBI taxonomy): domain Eukaryota; kingdom Metazoa; phylum Chordata; class Mammalia; order Artiodactyla; family Bovidae; genus Bubalus; species Bubalus kerabau. The sequence continues at coordinate 37,474,511 of NC_073635.1, forward strand.
TGGAGGGTGCACAAAGGGAGGAGCAGGATGCAGTCTCTTTCTCCACATGTGTGTAATCACAGTCAGCAAGACACACTCTCCACAGGCTCCAGGTGCTGGAACAAGCAGTCACTACTCTCACTGCCACAGGCTCTGGGAACAGGGACTAGCTGCTGCATCTTCACACCCCTGATAAAGGAGATAATAACCAGCACATGCCAAGGAAAAAGACACACGTGTCTAAAACAAAAAGTCCTTGTACCAAAAATATTGAACCTACACAAGCTGCCCAGGGATTCTCTCACACAAAAAATAACCCTCCAAGATCACAATAGTAATTATTTCTCCTAAACTCACAGAGTAAGAGAAAATAAGTAAAATGAAGACTAGAGGAACCACTCATAGTTAAAATACCAAGAAAATTTCCCTGAAAGAACAATGAAACAGACCTCTTCACTCTCATAGACACTGAGTTCAAAAAGGAGATAATGAAATACTGAAGGAATTAAGAAAAGCTAGCAAGAGAAATGCAGAGAAGGCGATGGCACCCCACTCCAGTACTCTTGCCTGGAAAACCCCATGGATGGAGGAGCCTGGTGGGCTGCAGTCCATGGGGTCGCTGAGGGTCAGACACGACTGAGCGACTTCACTTTCACTTTTCAGTTTCATGCATTGGAGAAGGAAATGGCAACCCACTCCAGTGATCTTGCCTAGAGAATCCCAGGGCTGGTGGAGCCTTGCGGGCTGCCCTCTATGGGGTCGCACAGAGTCGGACTCGACTGAAGCGACTTAGCAGCAGCAGCAGCAGCAATAGAAATGCAGATTAAATGCAGATTACTGTAAAAAAAGAACTAGAAACCATAAGAATGAGTCAAGAAAAGGCAGAAAATCCATTTGTCAAGATGAAATCTAAGCTAAAGGCAATGAATAGCAGAATGAATAATGCAGATGAACAAAGAAGAGCAAATAAGTGATCTGGAAGATAGAATAATGGAAATCATACAGTCAGAACAGCAGGAGGAAAGCCAAATGAAAAAGGAAAAAGAAAACAATATAAGAGGCATATAGGATAAGGTAAAGCATGACAATCTAGGCATAATAAGAATTCCAAAAGGGCAAGAAAGAGAAAAGTGATTAAAAATGTATTTTGAAGAAATCATGGCTGAAAAAATCTAGAAGGGTGGGATGGGGTGGGAGATGGCAGGGAGGTTCCGGAGTAGGGACATGGGTGTGCCTATGGCTGATTTTTGTTGATGCTTGACAGAAAGCAGCAAAATTTTGTAAAGCAAATATCTTTCAATTAAAAAAATAAAGTGACAAAACAAAAACAAAAACAAAAACCCAACAACTTCCCAAACCTAAAGAAGGAAGCAGATATCCAGAAGTACAAGAAACACAGAGAATCCCAAACAAGATGAATCCAAACAGACCTACACCAAGGCATATTATAATTAAAATGGCAAAAGTTAAAGAGAAAATTCTAAAGGCAGGAGGATTCTAAACTCTTTCTAAAAAATATAAAGTTAATTACAAAGGAACATCCCCATGAGGTTATCTGCTGATTTCTCTACAGAAACACTGAAAGCCAGAAGGCAGTGACAAAATACTTTCAAAGTCCCGAAAGGTAAAAATCTGCAATCTAGAATGTCCTATTCAGCAAAAGTGTCATTTAGAAAGAGATCAAGAATTTCTCAGACAATAAAAAACTAAAAGCAATACAATATTAAACCTATTCTAAAAGAAATACTGAAAATTCTTCTCTAAATAGAAAAGATACAGGAAAGAATAGGAAACAGAAAATCACAATTGGAAAGTAAATCATTTAAGTAAGCCAGTATATAGATTAAAAAGAAAAAAAATGCTTTTAATAGCAATTCTAACTATGATGAACAGCAATGATAACTAAATCACTATGTTTATAACTTTATAAATAAAAATATGAGCCTACAAGCCCAATATTTGTGGCCTACAAAAGATCCACTTTAGGACAAAGGACATACATGGAATTAAAAGTGAGGAGATGGGAAAATATATTGCATGCAAATGAAAATGACAAGAAATTGGGGATTGCAATACTCATATCAGACAAAATTAGACTTTAAAGCAAAGGCCATAAAGAAATATAGAGATGCGACTAGAGTGTTAGAGTTCTCCAACAGTATTGTGTTACTCTTGATTTCTCCTTTTATGAATGTTAACATTTGCCTTATTTGTCCCTATGTTGAGTGCATATGTATTTACAATTGTTATTTCTTCTTCTTGGATTGATCTCTTGATCATTATGTAGTGCCCTTCTTTGCTCCTTCTAACATTATTTTAAACTCTATTTTGTCTTATATGAGTATTGCTACTCCAGCCTTCTTTTAATTTCCATTCACGTTAAATACCCTTTCAATCCCCTAAATTTTAGTCTGTTTGTGTCCTAGGACTGAACTGGATCTTTTGTAGACAGCATATATATAAGTCTTGTTGTGTATCCATTAAGCCAGTCTATGTCTTTTGGTGGGAGCATTTAATCCATTTACATTGAAGGTAATTACCAATCTATACATTATTATCACCATTTTGTTAATTGTTTTGTTTGTTTTTGTAGGTCTTCTTTCGTTTCTTTTGTTCTTTTCTCTTGTGACTTGATCATGGAAAAAGCAAGAGAGTTCCAGAAAACATCTATTTCTGCTTTATTGACTATGCCAAAGCCTTTGACTGTGTGGATCACAACAAACTGTGGAAAATTCTGAACGAGATGGGAATACCAGACCACCTGACCTGCCTCTTGAGAAATCTGTATGCAGGTCAGGAAGCAACAGCTAGAACTGGACATGGAACAACAGACTGGTTCCAAATAGGAAAGGGAGTACGTCAAGGCTGTATATTGTCACCCTGCTTATTTAACTTCTATGCAGAGTACATCATGAGAAACGCTGGGCTGGAAGAAGCACAAGCTGGAATCATGATTGCCGGGAGAAATATCAATAACCTCAGATATGCAGATGACACCACCCTTATGGCTGAAAGTGAAGAGGAACTAAAAAGCCTCTTGATGAAAGTGAAAGTGGAGAGTGAAAAAGTTGGCTTAAAGCTCAACATTCAAAAAATGAAGATCAGGGCATCCGGTCCCATCACTTCATGGCAAATAGATGGGGAAACAGTGGAAAGAGTGTCAGACTTTATTTTTTGGGGCTCCAAAATCACTGCAGATGGTGATTGCAGCCATGAAATTAAAAGATGCTTACTCCTTGGAAGGAAAGTCATGACCAACCTAGATAGCATATTCAAAAGCAGAGACATTATTTTGCCAACAAAGGTCCATCTAGTCAAGGCTATGGTTTTTCCAGTGGTCATGTATGGATGTGAGAGTTGGACTGTGAAGAAGGCTGAGCGCCGAAGAATTGATGCTTTTGAACTGTGGTGTTGGAGAAGACTCTTGAGAGTCCCTTGGACTGCAAGGAGATCCAACCAGTCCATTCTGAAGGAGATCAGCCCTGGGATTTCTTTGGAAGGAATGATGCTAAAGCTGAAACTCCAGTACTTTGGCCACCTCATGCGAAGAGTTGACTCATTGGAAAAGACTCTGATGCTGGGAGGGATTGGGGGCAGGAGGAGAAGGGGACGACAGAGGATGAGATGGCTGGATGGCATCACTGACTTGATGGACACGAGTCTGAGTGAACTCCGGGAGTTGGTGATGGACAGGCAGGCCTGGCCTGCTGCGATTCATGGGGTTGCAAAGAGTCGGACACGACTGAGCGACTGAACTGAACTGAACTTGTGATTTGATGACTATCTTTTGTATTGTATTTGGATTGCTTTTCCTTTTTTTTTTTGTGTGTGTATATATCTATTGTGGAATTTTGTTTTGCCTTTACCATGAGGTTTTGATATAGCAATCTTCCCCTCCCTCTCCTTCTCTCTCTCTATTCTGTATCAATGCATCTATCTCTATGTCTATGTAACTGTATATCTGTATCTATCTCTCTCTATATGTTATATACCTACACAAAGATATATAAGATACTACACTATTTAGGGACATATCATATGTTACAGTTAATAATAATATGAAAAAAAGATATGATACTGAAAGATGAACCCCTCTGGTTGGTAAGTGTTCAATATGCTATTAAAGAAGAGTGAGAAATAGCTCCTGAAAGAATGAAGAGGCTGAGCCAAAGCAGAAATGATGTTCAGTTCTGGCTGTGTCTGGTGGTGAAAGAAAAGTCCAATGCTGTAAAGAACAATATTACATACGTATCTGGAATGTTTGGTCCATGAATCAAGGTAAATTGAGTGGTCAAACAGTAGGTGGTAAGAGTCAACATCAACATTTTAGGAATCACTGAACTAAAATGGATGGGAATGGCTGAATTTAATTCAGATGATCATTATATCTACTACTGTGGGAAAAATTTCCTTAGAGTGAGAGAGTTAAAGCTTAGGTAGTCCGGGCCACTTCAAGGAAGAGGTGAGCATTCTCAGTCAATTCTTTGCTTAAGCCTTGTGCACTATGTATCTTGCCTGAGGACTGTCATTTCTTTAGGAGCTAATGGTCACACAGCACAATGTCTTTATTATGGAAATGCTTTTCTTAGACTCTATGTTAACAATTATAATTGTAACAAATCTTGCCTGGAAACCTATTTCTCAAGACTTGTACCCTTGATTACACAGGGGTAATATACTGTTGTCTATCTCCCTGAGACATTACGCAGAACCCATTCTCCCTGGAAAATCTTGTGCCAAAGTTATCTCAGGAGATATGCCTTGGGAAAGGGTCTGGTGGAATTCTTACAACTTTGAGGTATTCTTTTTATCTATTCTCAGCAACCAGTTGAAAAGTATATAGTGCCCCACTTAAACCAGTAATCTTTCTACCCCCTTCTGATGTCTATGTCAGAAGCTTTTCTGTCACTATCACTTTAATAAAATTTCTACTACACAAAGCTCTGAGTGATGAGACAGTCTTTGGTCCTGGAGTTAAAAGGTCCTGGAGTTCTTCAGAGGTCATGAATCCAGAGAAACACTGTAAGCTTTCATTTATCACCTTGGGGGCTCGTTTGGGATTCCCAAGACAAGGTATAGCTATCATCTAGGAGGCTTATCCAGAATCCTAAAACAAGATATAACCTTTCAATAATAAATTAATTATCTCTTATCATCAACAAAAGAGTCTGAAATGCAGTACTAGAATACAATCTCAAACATGACAGAATGAACTTGGTTCATTTCCAAGACAAACTTTTAAACATCAGTTCAGTTCAGTTCAGTTCAGTCACTCAGTCGTGTCTGACTCTTTGCGACCCCATGAATCAAGCACGCTAGGCCTCCCTGTCCATCACCAAGTCCCGGAGTTCACTCTGACTCGCGTCCATCGAGTCAGTGATGCCATCCAGCCATCTCATCCTCTGTCGTCCCCTTCTCCTCCTGCCCCCAATCCCTCCCAGCATCAGAGTCTTTTCCAATGAGTCAACTCTTTGCATGAGGTGGCCAAAGTACTGGAGTTTCAGCTTTAGCATCATTCCTTCCAAAGAAATCCCAGGGCTGATCTCCTTCAGAATGGACTGGTTGGATCTCCTTGCAGTCCAAGGGACTCTCAAGAGTCTTCTCCAACACCACAGTTCAAAAGCATCAATTCTTCGTGCTCAGCCTTCTTCACAGTCCAACTCTCACATCCATACATGACCACAGGAAAAACCATAGCCTTGACTAGACGGACTTTTGTTGACAAAGTAATGTCTCTGCTTTTGAATATGCTATCTAGGTTGGTCATGACTTTCCTTCCATGGAGTAAGCGTCTTTTAATTTCATGGCTGCAGTCACCATCTGCAGTGATTTCGGAGCCCCCCCAAAAATAAAGTCTGACACTGTTTCCACTGTTTCCCCATCTATTTCCTATGAAGTGATGGGACCAGATGCCATGATCTTCGTTTTCTGAATGTAGAGTTTTCAGCCAACTTTTTCACTCTCCTCTTTCACCTTCATCAAGAGGCTTTTTAGTTCCTCTTCACTTTCTGCCATAAGGGTGGTGTCATCTGCATATCTGAGGTTATTGATATTTCTCCCGGCAATCTTGATTCCAGCTTGTGCTTCTTCCAGCCCAGCGTTTCTCATGATGTACTCTGCATATAATTTAAATAAGCAGGGTGACAATATACAGCCTTAACGGACTCCTTTTCCTATTTGGAACCAGTCTGTTGTTCCATGTCCAGTTCTAGCTGTTGCTTCCTGACCTGCATACAGATTTCTCAAGAGGCAGGTCAGGTGGTCTGGTATTCCCATTTCTTTCAGAATTTTCCACAGTTTATTGTGATCCACACAGTCAAAGGCTTTGGCATAGTCAATAAAGCAGAAATGGATGTTTTCTGGACTCTATTGCTTTTACGATGATCCAGCAGGTGTTGGCAATTTGGTCTCTGGTTCCTTTACCTTTTCTACAGCCAGCTTGAACATCTGGAAGTTCATGGTTCACGTATTGCTGAAGCCTGGCTTGGAGAATTTTGAGCATTACTTTACTAGCGTGTGAGAGGAGTGCAATTGTGCAGTAGTTTGAGCATTCTTTGGCATTGCCTTTCTTTGGGATTGGAATGAAAACTGACCTTTTCCAGTCCTGTGGCCACTGCTGAGTTTTCCAAATGTGCTGGCATATTGAGTGCAGCACTTTTACAGCATCATCTTTCAGGATTTGAAATAGCTGTACTGGAATTCCATTACCTCCACAAGCTTTGTTCATAGTTTATAAGGCCCACTTGGCTTCACATTCCAGGATATCTGGCTCTAGGTGAGTGATCACACCATTGTGATTATCTGAGTCGTGAACATCTTTTTTGTACAGTCCTTCTGTGTATTCTTGCCACCTCTTCTTAATATCTTCTGCTTTTCTTAGGTCCATACCATTTCTGTCCTTTATCAAGCCCATCTTTGCATGAAATGCTCCCTTGGTATCTCTAATTTTCTTGAAGAGGTCTCTAGTCTTTCCCAGTCTGTTGTTTTCCTCTATTTCTTTGCATTGATCACTGAGGAAGGCTTTCTTATCTTTTCTTGCTATTCTTTGGAACTCTGCATTCAGATGCTTATATCTTTCCTTTTCTCCTTTGCTTTTCGCTTCTCTTCTTTTCACAGCTATTTGTAAGGCCTCCCCAGACAGCCGTTTTGCTTTTTTGCATTTCTTTTCAATGGGGATGGTCTTGATCCCTGTTTCTTGTACAATGTCATGAACTTCCGTCCATAGTTCATCAGGTACTCTATCTATCAGATCTAGTCCCTTAAATCTATTTCTCACTTCCACTGTATAATTATAAGGGATTTGATTTAGGTCATACCTGAATGGTCTAGTGGTTTTCCCTACTTTCTTCAATTTAAGTCTGAATCTGGCAATAATGAATTCATGATCTGAGCTACAGTCAGCTCCTGGTCTTGTTTTTGTTGACTGTATAGAGCTTCTCCATCTTTGGCTGCAAAGAATATAATCAATCTGATTTCGGTGTTGATCATCTGGTGATGTCCATGTGTAGAGTCTTCTCTTGTGTTGTTGGAAGAGGGTGTTTGCAATGACCAGTGCATTTTCTTGGCAAAACTCTATTAGTCTTTGCCATCCTTCATTCCGTATTCCAAGGCCAAAGTTGCCTGTTACTCCAGGTGTTTCTTGACTTCCTACTTTCATTCCAGTCCCCTGTAACGAAAAGGACATCTTTTTTGGGTGTTAGTTCTAAAAGGTCTTGTAGGTCTTCATAGAACCGTTCAACTTCAGCTTCTTCAGCATTACTGGTTGGGGCATAGACTTGGATTACTGTGAGATTGAATCGTTTTCCTTGGAAACGAACCGAGATCATTCTGTCATTTTTGAAATTGCATCCAAGTACTGCATTCGGACTCTTTTGTTGACCATGGTGGCTACTCCATTTCTTCTGAGGAACCCTGCCCACAGTCTAGATATAATGGTCATCTGAGTTAAATTCACCCATTCCAGTCCATTTTAGTTTGCTGATTCCTAGAATGTCGACATTCACTCTTGCCATCTCTTGTTTGACCACTTCCAATTTGCCTTGATTCATGAACCTGACATTCCAGGTTCCTATGCAATATTGCTCTTTACAGCATCGGACCTTGCTTCTATCACCAGTCACATCCACAGCTGGGTATTCTTTTTGCTTTGGCTCCATCCCTTCATTCTTTCTGGAGTTATATCTCCACTGATCTCCAGTAGCATATTGGGCACCTACTGACCTGGGGAGTTCCTCTTTCAGTATTCTATCATTTTGCCTTTTCATGCTATTCATGGGTTTCTCAAGGCAAGAATACTGAAGTTGTTTGCCATTTCCTTCTCCAGTGGACCACATTCTATCAGACCTCTCCACCATGACCTACCTGTCTTGGGTGTCCCCACGGGCATGGCTTAATTTCATTGAGTTGTACAAGGCTGTGGTCCTAGTATGACTAGATTGACTAGCTTTCTGTGAGTATGGTTTCAGTGTGTCTGCCCTCTCATGCCCTCTTGCAACACCTACCATCTCACTTGGGTTTCTCTTACCTTGGAAGTGGGGTATCTCTTCACGGCTGCTCCAGCAAAGAGCAGCCGCTGCTCCTACCTTGGACGAAGGGTATCTCCTCACCGCCACCCCTTCTGACCTTGAATGTGGAAGTAATCCAAATCTATGTCCCAACAAATAATGCTGAAGAAAATGAAGTTGAATGGTCTATGAAGACCTAAAAGACCTTCTAGAACTAACACCAAAAATGATGTCCTTTTCTTCATAAGGAACTGGAATACAAAAGTAGGAAGTCAGATGATATCTGAAGTACTAAATTAACCATGGCAAACACTAACAGAGCTTAACAAGAGAACACACTGGTCATAGCAAACATCCTCTTCCAACAACACAAGAGACAACTCTACACATGAACATCACTAGATGGTCTATACCAAAATCATATTGGTTATATTCTTTGCAACCAAAGATGGAGAAGCTCTATACAGTCAGCAAAAATTAGACTGGGAGCTGACTGTGGCTCATATCATGAGCTCCTTATTGCAAAATTCAGACTTGAAGAAAGTAGGGAAAATGACTGGGACATTCCTGTATGACCTGAATTAAATCCCTTATTATTATACACTGGAAGTGACAAATAGATTCAAGGGGTTAGATATGAAAGAGAGAGTGCCTGGAGAACTATGGACAGAGGTACAAGAGGACATTGTACAAGAGGCAGTGACCAAAACCATCAGCAAGAAAGAAAAATGCAACAAGGCAAAATGGTCTTTTGAGGAGGTCCTACAAATATCTGAACAAAGAAGAGAAGCAAAAGGCAAAGGAGAAAAGAAAAAATATGAATGCAGAGTTCCAAAGAATAGCAAGGAAAGATAAGAAGCCCTTGTTAAGTGAACAATGCAAAGAAATAGACTAAAAATATAGAATGGGAAAGACTAGAGATACCCTCAAGAAAATTAGAGACACCAAGGGAAAATTTCATGCAAAGATGGGCACAATAAAGGACAAAGATGGTATGGATCCAACAGAAGAGAAGATATTAGAATAGTTGCAAGAATACACAGAAGAACTGTACAAAAAAGGTCTTAATGACCCAGATAACCATGATGGTATGGTCGCTCACTTAGAGACAGACATGCTGGAGTGGGGAGTAAAGTGGGCCTTAAGAAGCATTACTACAAACAAATCTATTGAAAGTGATGGAATCCCAGCTGAGCTATATAAAATCCTGAAAAATGATCCTATTAAAGTGTTGCACTCAATATGCCAGCAAACTTAGAAAACTCAGCAGTGGTCACAAGACTAGAAAATGTCCGTTTTCATTTCAATCCCAAAGAAGGGTAATGTCAAAGAATGCTCAAACTACTGTACAATTGCACTCATTTCTCATGTTAGTAAGGTAATGTTCAAAATCCTTCAAGCTAGTCTTCAACAATACATGAACCAAGAAATTCCAGATGTACAAGCTGGATTTAGGAAAGGCAGAGGGACCAGATTTTAAATTGCCAATGTCTATTGGATCATAGAAAAAGCAAGGGAATTCCAGAGAAACTTCTGTTTCATTGACTACACTAAAGCCTTTCACTCTATGGATCACAACAAACTGTGGAAAATTTGTAAAGAGATAGGAATACCAAACAACCTTACCTGCCCCTTGAGAAATCAGAATCCATGTCAAGAATGCAGAGTTCACTTCAGTTCAGTCACTCAGTGATATCCGACTCTTTGGAACCCCATGGACTGCAGGATGCCAGGCCTCCCTGTCCATCACCAACTCCCATAGTTTACTCAAACTCATGTCCATTGAGTTGGTCTGAGAAATCAGAATGCATGTCAAGAATGCAGAGTACATTATGCAAAATGCTAGTCTGGATAAAGCATAAGCCAGGGGAAATTCAAGAAATTCAAGATTGCCAGGGGAAATATCAATAATCTCAGATATGCAGATGACACCACCCTAATGGCAGAAAATGAAGAGGAACTAAAGAGCCTCTTGATGAAGATGAAAGAGGAGAGTGAAAAATCTGGCTTGAAACTCACCATTCAAAAAACGAACATCATGGAATTTAGTCCCATCACTTCATGGCCAATACATGGTGAAAAAATGGAAACAGTGACAGACTTTATTTTCTTGGGCTTCAAAATCACTGTGGATGGTGACTACAGCCATGAAATTAAAAGACACTTGCTTCTTGGAAGAAAAGCTATGGCAAATCTAGTCTAGACCACATATTAAAAGGCAGAGATATCACTTTGCCAACATTGGTCGGTCTTGTCAAAGCTATGTAGTCTTGTGTGGATGTGAGAGTTGGACCACAGAGGACTGAACACTGAAGAATCAGTGCTTTCAAACTGTGGTGCTGGAGAAGACTTTCTAGAGTCCCTTGAACAGCAGAGAGATCAAATCAGTCAATCAGAAAGGAAATCAACTCTGAATATTCATTACAAGGGCTGATGCTGAAGCTCTAATATTGTGGCTACTTGATGCTAAGAGCCGACTCATTGGAAAAGATCCTGATTTTAGTGATGATTGAGGGCAGTAGGAGAAGGGGGTGATGGAGGATGAGATGGTTGGATGGCATCATTGACTCAATGGACATGAGTTTGCGTAAACTCCAGGAGATAGTGAGGGACAGAGAAGATTGGCATGCTGCAGTCCATGCGGTCGCAGAGTCAGACATGACTGAGTGACTGAACAACATTAAATATATAATCATTTTATGTTGCTGATTAACTTCAAATGCATTTCCAATATCCTGGGTTTGTACTTTCATGATTACTGGTTTCTATATCATATATATGTGTGAATGATTTCCTACCTTCACAATATGTCTGCATTTACTGGTAAACTTTCCAATTTTTTTTTTTTTTTTTTTGCTTTTCTTTATGACTTTTACTTTTCTGCCAAGAGAACTTCTTTTAGCATTTGTTTTAATTCTGGTTTGGTGGTGCTGAATTCTCCTAACTTTTGCTGTCTCTGTCAAATCTGAACAGGAATGTAGCTGGTTAATGTATTCTTGGTTATAGGTTTTCCCTTTTATCACTTTAAATGCATTGTGCCATTCCCTCTGGCCTGCAGAGTTTCTGCTGAAAAATTGGCTGATAACCTTATGGGGATTCCCTTTCATTTGTTGCTTCTACCTTGTTTCTTTTAATATTGTCTCTTTGTCCTTGATTTTTGTCAATTTGATTCACATGTGTCTTGAAGTGTTACTCTTTGGGTTTGTCCTTTATGGGACTCTGTAATTCCTGGACTTGGATGACTGTTTTCTTCCCCACATTAGGGAAGCTTTTAGTTATTATCTCTTCTAATATTTTCTCTGGCACTTTCTGTCTTTCTTCTCCTCCTGGGAACCCTATAATGCAAATGGTGCATTTTAATGTTGTCCCAGAAGTCGCTTAAACTGTCCTAATTTATTTTCACTCTTTTCAAAAATTCTGTTCTGTGGCATTGATTTATATCATTCTAAAATTCAGCTCACTTGTTCATTCTTCTGTCTCATTTATTCTGCTATTAAATTCCTTTTAGGTTTTCTTTTTTTAAATTTTATTTTAGTTGCTGTACTGTTCATCTGTGTTCATTTGTTCTTTATATATTCCAACTTTTTGTTAAACATTTCATATATATTCTTAGTCTGTGCCTCCATTCATTTTCTGAGATCTTGTATCATCTTTATTAGCATACTATAAACTTTTCCTTGCATAAATTGCCTATCTCCACTTCACATAGCTATTCTTCTAGGGTTTTATCTTGTTCTAATGTCTGGAACATATTCCCCTGTCATCGCATTTTGTCTAAGTTTCTGTGTTTTTGGTCCCACAGATTTCAGAATTGTAGTTCCTCTTGTTTCTGCTGTCTGCTCCCTGGTGGGTAAGGCTGGTTTAAGAGGCCTTTGCAGGCTTTCTGATGTGAGTGACTGGAGCCTATCCACTCGTGGGTGGAGATGGTTCTTGTACCTCTGGTGGTCAGGTCCATGTCAAGGAGTATGTTTAGAGACAATTGTTAGATCAAGACACATCTAAAACTTTAAGCTGTTAGTTGCTGAGGGGTGAGTCTGTTTCTGCTCTGTTGGTTGTTTGGCCTGAGGTATCTCAGCACTGGAGTCTACAGTCTATTGGGTGGGGCCAGGTCTTGGTGTCAATGTTATGGCCTTCAGGAGGGCTCACACCAATGAATATAGTACAGTACCTGTGCTACCTGCATTCTTGTTCACACAGTGAGCCACAGCCACCTCCTGCCTCCACATGAGACCAGATAAGTCTGATCTTGGTTTCTGTGAGTTTAATGCTTTTCCCCTGGGTCCTGGTGTGCATGAGATGTGTGCACCCCCCAAGAGTAGAGAATCTGTTTCCCCAAGGCTGTGGAGTGCCTGTGATCAAGCCCCACTGGCCTTCAGTGACAAATTATCTGGGGGCTCCTATTCAAAATGCTAACCCCTCGACTTGAGAGTTTGACATGGGACTAAAAACTTTCACTCTTATGGGAGAGAAAGTATATCCTGTGATATAGTTATTTTCTAGTATGTGGGTCATCCACCTGGAAGGTATAGGATTTAGTTGTATCTTGAATATGTCCCTCCTACCTTCTTGTTGTGGTTTATTCTTTGTCTTTGGATGTAGAATATCTTTTTCTGGTAGGTGGCAGTCTTCTTTGTTGATGGGTGTTCAGTAATTGTGATTTTCATGTTTTCTTGAGAAGAGGTGGCATCAAGTCCTTCTACTCTGCCATCTTGTTTCCTTTCCATTCCATTATTAAGATTTGTGAACTTAGAGTAGGCAGATTGCCCTCCATAGTGCAGGTGGTTATTCAATCCACTGAAGGTCTGAATAGTACAACAAAAATGGCTTCTTAGAGTAAGAAGGAAAATTTTCCAACAGACTCCCTTCTGACTTTATTTGGTCTTCTGAATTTAGTTAAGAAACAGCACCATTGGTTCCCCTAATTCAAAGCTTGCTATTTCACACTGCAGAATTTGGATTGCCAGCCTCCATAATCGCATAAGCCAATTCTTTATGATAAGTCTCTTTCCATATATATCCATATGCTATTGGTTCTGTATTGTTGTAAAATCCTATTACAGTCTTTAGAATATACTGTGAGATAAATAAATGATTTGGGAAAATATATAGGAAGATAACAATTCTGTTTGCTTTAGTTCTTTAGCAGAAGAACAAGTAAGACAACATATTGGAAGGATAGAAACTATGTAAGTGAGATTGACTTTTGCAGAATTCATGAACTACACAGTAACATGACATCATGCTACTTGTAACATAAAATAAAGCAGCTGACCTGTTCTTATAATTCCACTGGAGCAATTAAGGAACACTTACATCTAAGTTATTAGAATAAATTTAGAAGACCAACAAAATTTTTTAAAATTAAATATAAGTTGAAAAATTAAGAAATTAGTGAGTTATTCATTATCTTCTTTTCTCCTTGGAACTTCAAAGAGCAAATACCTGCATAAATTACATTTCAAATGGATAATCTGCTTATGTTGGCCATAGATATGGAATAATGTATCAGACATGATACTCTGGAGGAGATGATCAGCTGGAGGATTGTGAAATTGTGAAGCAGTAAGTGTGTTCAGAACTTTATAAACTAATTTCAAACAAAATTCACTTTTTTTGTAGAGAAAGAAGACATTGTTTATCAAAAGCCAATGTTCAACTTTGACTTGAATACATCCTTAACAGAATTATAACCTGATTGTTCCTCTTATAATCTTTAGGCTCTGAGATTCTTCACATTATCTCTCAGCTATTATGATCCCAATATAAGGAAGACTTCACAGTCACCCATTATCAAAACATAAAGTATTACATTTTTATGTTAACAAAATCTTAATGTTTACTATCAGTAATACCATTTTAAAATGTCATTTAGATGCATAAGCATCTACAACTAATATGGGAAATTAATAGTTTTGTTTTTGAACAAGTAGTGAAGATAAAACATATCAGTGCATTTAATTCCTTCCTAAGTACCTTCCAATCATAATTGTTTTGATAGCATAGTGTGTATTAGTAATACAAAAATGCCTTTGTAGAATTTTATTAATGGCTTTGTTCAGTTACATGGAATCATTTCACTGAACCTGATCATCTTTACCAAAATTTAAATTTGAAATATCAGCATTGATAATATTTTCCATATGTCTTTTAGATCTGTCAATGTATTGATCACTTTTGGAAGACTCTGGTAGCCCATAACTTTAAATAATTACTGCATGGGATACTGATATTTTTTATTTGCAATAAAAGGATAAATAACTCAAAAGAAAGAAGTTTGATGATACTGTTGGCTATCCCATCCAATGAACACTTTCATTGCATTAAGATTCTTACAAGGTAATTTGACACACTCAAGTCAATTTGAAAAATGAAATAATGCAACAATTATAATATCATCAATTTATAGGTTAAATATTGAGATGAGACTTTGGACTTAGATTTGAAAGTTGACACTGGAACACTTTTGGGGCTATTTGGAAGGAACACATATATTTTGCATGTTGCAAAACACATGGATTTTAGGGAAGGCAGACGTAGAAAGTTGGAAACAGAATGTCTGTATCCTCACAAAAGGGCACATGTTGAAACTTAGTCCTCAATGTGTTTGGAGGTGGGGCCTTTGGGGTACTTAGGTCATGCAGGTCAAGTTCTCATGAATGAGATCAGTCACCTTGTAAAAGACATCTCAGGCAGTGCTCTTGCTCTTTCTGCCATATCAGGACACAGGGAGAGGATGAAAAAATAGCTGTTTATGAATTCACCAAACACTGAATCTGTTGGAGCCTTGATATTAGACTTCCCAGGTTCTAATATCAAGGTTCTCATCTCACCGTGAGAGATGAATTTGTATTGTTCATTAGCCAACAAGTTCATGGTATGTTATAGCAGCCTAAACTGACCAAGACATGCTTATTATAGGATTTTTAAAAAGCTATAATGAATTGCAATTTCCCCCAAATTTGTTATCCATTGTGCCAATAATTTCTCATTGTTAAAGACATGCCAACTATATATAGTCTGCCTACAAAGCAATTATTTAAGAACCATATTTAATCAGGAAATTGTGTATAAGTACATACATCCTACAGTGAGAGCATGTTCCTTATACATAGATGATTTACTGCAATTTAATTTTATTATAGGGAATTTGATGCAATTTGCAGTTAAGGCATAAAACATTTTATTTTTTCTCATTTAAATGAGAAAGACTCTTATTTCTGTGATGCTTGGCAGAAAAATCCTTTATCTTAAAAATGCATTTTGCATTGCTTGTGCCTTTTAAATTTACTACTTATGTAATTATTTGCATTGTACCAGTTTCTAAATGCCTCTGTTATTTTCACAATGTAAAGATTTCTATTAAATAAGTGATGTGAGTTTTGCTCATCAAAAATGAAAATATTATTTCCATCTAAAAAAATTTCTTGCTAGTTAATCTTAATTAATATTTTATGTGCTGATACACAATGATGGATTGATATTGACCAAGATGATTTTAATATCCCTTCAGCTTTACTAAAATTTAGATAGGTTTCCTCCTGACTATAGGCCTCTGATCTCCCTTTATTTAAAAACATGTAACTGCAAATTTTTTCTCTTCTTTTTGGAGATGTAAATCTTATACAAGGCAAGTATGTTTTTCTCAAGGACCTGGAAGCCATCCTTTTGAAATGTTATTCTCAAAGAAGATGTGAAGTAAAAGTCACTCAGTCACGTCTGACCCTTCGGGACCCCAAGGACTGTAGCCCGACAGGGTCTTCTGTCCGTGGAATTCTTCAGGTGAGAATACTGGAGTGGATTGCCATTCCCTTCTCCAGGGGATCTTCCTCACCCAGGGAAGATATCCTTATTTACCAGCTTCTGTGGGAACTCATGAGCCTAAGTTTAATAAGCACCAATTACCAAACCCTGATGGATTAATCACATTCACCTACTATCTCTACAATATTCACCACCCGAGTACTTTTTCACTAACTCACCCCATTGCTGGAAAACTTTGCTGCCTTTTACTTCAAAGGAATTGAATTCAATGTCACCTCTATTGTAGTAGCCTTAAATAAAGTGTAATAAATTTCTTTATTGTTTAAAAAATGTCCATTATAAATTTTTCTTTGTTAATATGGTACAAGGCACATTTATTCTTTAAAAAATACTTTCAAAAATTAAGAGTAAAATATATTTAATAAAAGCTAACACTGGACAAAAATTGCCTTCTCCTTGTGTTTAGTCCCTGGGAAATACACTTTTACCTTGTTACTCCTCTTTCTAAACTTAACATTTTGCCAGTATGTAAATCTGGTCAATATGGTTACTAGTTTGTGGTCATTTAATTTGTAAAATCTGTGATTTACTTAAATGATAAACCATGAAGTTTTTAAAAGGAAGCTCAAGAACAAATTTATTCCTGGAAAATCTATTGAGTGTTAAGTGAACCCGAATACTGTTGGCAAAATGGAAATCTATGCACATTGCATTAGTAACTTTTGTCTTTTGAATCCTCTCTCAAAATGCCCAGTAGAACAATTTCCCTATAAATTGTAAGAGAAATAAAACACGGAATTTTCAATTATTGTTATGGAATGTCCATGCCATTTCTATTCTTTTCTACCTCTTTCGATAAAATTCAAATTACCCCAACAATGGCTGGAAATCAGCAAGAATGATTTCTTCATTTCTGTGAAATTTGTATGATCCCTCCTTCCAATTAATGCCTTATAAATCATTCCTCCCCCTCAAACAGTTGGCTCTTTAAGAGCTTTTTCATGAAGGTTATTGTTGAATGAAGGTTTATACTAATAATATTTCACTTGATTTTACCCCACAAAAGGTATCTTCATGTCTTAAATTATGCTTGCACAATTTAATTTCTATATCAGTCAGTCAGTTCAGTTGCTCAATCGTGTCCGACTCTGCGACCACATGAATCGCAGCACGCCAGGCCTCCCTGTCCATCACCAACTCCTGGAGTTCACTCAGACTCACGTCCATTGAGCCATCTCATCCTCTGTCATCCCCTTCTCCTCCTGCTCCCAATCCCTTCCAGCATCAGAGTCTTTTCCAATGAGTCAGCTCTTCACATGAGGTGGCCAAAGTACTGGAGTTTCAGCTTTAGCATCATTCCTTCCAAAGAAATCCCAGGGCTAATCTCCTTCAGAATGGACTGGTTGGATCTCCTTGCAGTCCAAGGGACTCTCAAGAGTCTTCTCCAACACCACAGTTCAAAAGCATCAATTCTTCGGTGCTTAGTCTTCTTCACAGTCCAACTCTCATATCCATACATGACCACTGGAAAAACCATAGCCTTGACTAGATGGACCTTTGTTGTCAAAGTAATGTCTCTGTTTTTCAATATGCTATCTAGGTTGGTCATAAATTTCTTTCCAAGGAGTAAGCATCTTTTAATTTCATGGCTGCAATCACCATCTGCAGTGATTCAGTTCAGTTCAGTTCAGTTGCTCAGTCGTGTCTGACTCTTTGTGACCCCATGAACCTCAGCACGCCAGGCCTCCCTGTCCATCACCAACTCCCGGAGTTCACTCAGACTCACGTCCATCAAGTCAGTGATACCATCCAGCCATCTCATCCTCTGTCGTCCCCTTATCCTCCTGCCCCCAATCCCTCCCAGCATCAAAGTCTTTTTCAATGAGTCAACTCTTCGCATGAGGTGGCCAAAGTACTGGAGTTTCAGCTTTAGCATCATTCCTTCCAAAGAACACCCAGGGCTGATCTCCTTCAGAATGGACTGGTTGGATCTCCTTGCAGTCCAAGGGACTCTCAAGAGTCTTCTCCAACACCACAGTTCAAAAGCATCAATTCTTCAGTGCTCAGCCTTCTTCACAGTCCAACTCTCACATCCATACATGACCACTGGAAAAACCATAGCCTTGATGAGACGGACCTTTGTTGGCAAAGTAATGTCTCTGCTTTTGAATATGCTATCTAGGTTGGTCATAACTTTCCTTCCAAGGAGTAAGCGTCTTTTAATTTCATGGCTGCAGTCACCATCTGTAGTGATTTTGGAGCCCAGAAAAATAAAGTCTGACACTGTTTCCACTGTTCCTCCATCTATTTACCATGAAGTGATGGGACCAGATGCCATGATCTTCGTTTTCTGAATGTTGAGCTTTAAGCCAACTTTTTCACTCTCCTTTTTCACCTTCATCAAGAGGCTTTTTAATTCCTCTTCACTTTCTGCCATAAGGGTGGTGTCATCTGCATATCTGAGGTTATTGATATTTCTCCTGGCAATCTTGATTCCAGCTTGTGCTTCTTCCAGCCCAGCGTTTCTCATGATGTACTCTGCATATAATTTAAATAAGCAGGGTGACAATATACAGCCTTGATGGACTCCTTTTCCTATTTGGAACCAGTCTGTTGTTCCATGTCCAGTTCTAACTGTTGCTTCCTGACCTGCATACAGATTTCTCAAGAGGCAGGTCAGGTAGTCTGGTATTCCCATCTCTTTCAGAATTTTCCACAGTTTATTGTGATTCACACAGTCAAAGGCTTTGGCATAGTTAATAAAGCAGAAATAGATGCTTTTCTGGAACTCTCTTGCTTTTTCCATGATCCAGCAGGTGTTGGCAATTTGATCTCTGGTTCCTCTACCTTTTCTAAAACCAGCTTGAACATCTGGAAGTTCATGGTTCACGTATTGCTGAAGCCTGGGTTGGAGAATTTTGAGCATTACTTTACTAGCATGTGAGATGAGTGCAATTGTGCGATAGTCTGAGCATTCTTTGGCATTGCCTTTCTACTACATAAATGTATACATATAAAATGGTATATATTTATGCTATACAAATATGGCACTATTCTGTTCTGAAGATATATCATGAAAATATAAAAGCTTTTGCCTTTTCACACATAAATATTATAAAATAAATTATTTGCAACCATTATTTTAAGCTATTTTTTTGACACATCAGTCTCAAGAGGGATTCTGATCAGATAAGTTTGAAAATTTATCTGACTGAAACCCAGGAACTCCAACATCGCCACTTTATAGCATATACTGAATAGAGCACAATTTGTACATCACAGAAGCTTGAGCTGAAGACAATATGTAGTCCTGGCCATGAGTTTCTACAGATCTCAACCCATCCCATCATCAGAGCAAAGCTGTGAATCAGACACTTCATAGGGATTTATCTTTTATGTTTGTCTATTTAAAGCTTTAATAAATTCTACTCAGAGTTACTGTTTCATTCTTTTTGTGGTTGGCTGCTTTTATTTTCGCTTTTGCTTTCAATTTATCTTAGCTTTAGACTATTTGCTTTGTTTTAATACTACCAATTCTTTGAAAATATTTTTGAAAATTATATTCAACTACTTTTGAGAAAAAAATATTTTTATACAATTTTCTCCTATTTTTAAATACTGTTTCTTTTCTTTACCTAAAGCAGTTTTCTTATATCCTTTCACAATCTTCATGCATTCCAGATATTATTTATTTCTAATATGTGTATTTATGAATTTTAAAATCTTTTTGTTTTCTAGGGCAAATATTTATTGTTTATATTTTTGTTATAAATTTTGTATATTTTGAAAAAATATATGTCTATGTGGAACTATTTAATCATTATTTAAATATATAAGATTTAATCATAAATATTATTAGAACAATTATTTTAATTTACTATTTTTGGTGCTAAAAATAATAAGCAAAAATTCACAGATTTTATCCATATTTCATGTTTCCAGAGTTCAGCCAAATAAACCTTTTTGATCAGATTAAACTGAGAATATTTTTCAGTGCCATCAATAATGCTTACAATGTTCACAGTTCCACTAAGATTGCCATAGCAATAATAAATAAAATACAGAGACTAGCTTTAACAGAAAAATTTCAAGTGAAATATTTTGAAATGGAGTATAACTAGAGTAATTATTAAAAGACATTGAAACAAAACCAAATAGAAAGTATTTATGCTCTTGAGTGCTTTGCTGAAATCCTTTCAGTCTTGAAGCAAGATTGAGTCTGTGCTTTGTGTGTCAGGTAAAACATAGCAGGGGGTGAAATGAATTCATCTTTCTGTCTTCAAGTAAACTAAAAGCAATTTCTGTCTTCCCATGTGGTCACTTGAGGTGCTTATGTTCAGGCTAATGATATCAGGCACCCTCAAGTTGTTTAAGTATTCATGAAGTAATTAAATTCTCATTAACATATAAATAAAAGAAAACTGAAAACAAGTTTAGCAGGCACCTAACATCTGTTCTAATGCTTTTAAGTATTAAAATGTGCCACACACAGAAGGAAAAGTGCATTCTCTTCTGGAAAGTATTTTGCATAGATTATTTATAGAAACTGTAATTAAACTGATTTGGCATATTAAAAATTGCTAACAGCAGAACATTATTTAGATAATTTGTTGGTTTCTGTCACCTAAATAAGGAATTAAAAATAGATATAGGAAAAGAAAATTGGATTTTATTTGTTTTACATTTCAGATAAGATTATACAAATAATAGAAATTTATTTCCATTTTAAAATAAGATGTTTAAAGTTCAGTCTATACAAGCATGCATCCAATTTTGCAGCTGCAAACAAAAGCTTCTTTCATCGTAAATTATAAATTGGCTTCAGTGCTTGTCCAATATTACCCCCAAATATACCCCTTCCCCTCCTTTGAAAAGGAATCAATTACTTTTATAGAAGTTTCAGAAGGAAGCTACTAAGAGAAAGAGCAAGAACTGGTTAGAACCAATTAGGCCCAAGATACTGGAAGATTTGACTTCCAGTAATCTTGAGCCTCATTGTAATACATTAATATGTTAAATGACACACCCCACCAGCACCATGACAGTTGACAATTGCCATGACAAGAATCAGAAAAGCCCATACAAAGACTGAAAAAGAGAGTGTCATCAGTTCCAGGCCCAACCCACATCCATGTTCTCACATAAGTGATAAATATTTCTGCCATTCTCTTCAACCCCCTGTCTTTTACTTTGACCCACCTATATACTCAGTGTCGCCACACAAATTGGGTTGAAGAGTTGACTTGTAAACTAGATTCCCACTTCTCCATTCTTTGGTCATTGAATAAATCTTGTGCTGTTCCAGTCTCAGAATTTGTTTTGTTATTGGCTGTATAAAACAAGTTTGAAAAGTATCTCCCTGGCCTAGTCAAGGAGTCTCAGCCTGGGACAGAACCCTGGTATAGGTACAATTGTTCAACCTGGTAACATAAGCATTTCTCTTAAATTTACCTTATTATTATAATTTCCTCTTTAAAATCTTTTGTACATGAATTTGTCAAATGGTAAAGTGAAATGTTCAGAGTGTCTTGTCTTTCATTATTAACCATCTCATTCCATGCTATATACTGCTTACACAAGATTACTCCCTGCTATGTTTTATATTTTATAACTACAAACTTCCCAAATGTTTTGCTGTTTCCCAAATTTTCTAAATAAAACTTGCCATTCAAATAATATCAATTCACTTATTTTACCTGAGGTTGTTAAATCTGTACATGTAAATGTATGGAGGAGAATGTTTCATGTGTCTCTTGGCCATCTGTATGTCTTCCTTGGAAAAACGTCTTTTTAGATATTATACCAATCTTTTGACTGGGCTGCTTTTTTATTGAGCTAAATGAACTACTTGTATATTTTTGAAGATTAATCCCTTGGTAGTTGCTTCATTTGTGAATATTTTCTTTCATTCTAAAAGTTGTCTTTTCATTTTGTTCATGGTTTCCTTTGCTGTGCAAAAACTTTCAGGTTTAATTAAGTTCTCCTTGTTACTTTGTTTTTATTCTCATTACTCTAGGAGGTAGGTCAAAAAGATTTTAACGTGCTTTATGTAAAAGGTGTTCTTCCTATGTTTTCCTCTAAGAGTTGTATAATGTCCAGACTTACATTTAGTTCTTTCATCCATTTTGAGTTTATTTTTGTGTATATTGTTAGAGTGTTCTAATTTCATTTTTTTACATGTAGATGTCCATTTTTCCAACACCACTCAGCATCATTAATTATTAAAGAAATGCAAATCTAAATTACAATGAGATATCAACTCATACAAATCAGAATGGCCATCATTAAAAATTCTACAAAAAATAAATCCTGAAGAGGGTGTGGAGAAAAAGGAACTCTCTTGCACTGTTGATGGGAATGTACTTTAATACAATGACTATAGGGAACAGTATGGAGATTCCCTAAAAAACTAAAAATGCAACTACCATATGACCCAGCAGTTCTATTACTGGGCACATGCTCTAAAAAAATCATAATTCAAAATGAGATATGCACTCCAATGTTCATTGCAGCACTATTTACAATAACTAGAGCGTGAAAGTAACCTAAATGTCCATTGATAGATGAATGGATAAAGAAGATGTGGTGCCTATATATACAATGGAGTATCACTCAGCCATTAAAAGGAACAAATTTGGTGATTTGTAGAGATGTAGATGAATCTAGAGACTGTCTTACAGAGTGAAGTATGTCAGAAAGAGAAAAACAAATATCATATATTAACATCTATTCCACATATAGGTGAAACCTAGAAAACAAGTAGAGATGAACTTGTATACAGGGTGGGGTAAGAGATGTAGATGTAGATAAAAGACCTGTGGACATGGGGGTGGAGGCATGATGGATTGGGAGTTTGGGATTGAGATATATATTACTGTGTGTAAAATAGATAGCTAGTGGGAACCTGTTCTTTAGCACAGGTAATTCAACTTAGTGCTCTGTGCTGAACTAGATGAGTGGGATGTAGGGAGGGTGGGAGGAATACCCCAAAAAAGGGATATATGTATGCTCTGCTGTGCTTGGTCACTCAGTCATGTCCAACTCTTTGTGACCTCATGGACTGTAGCATGCCAGGCTACTCTGTCCATGGGGATTCTCCAATCAAGAATACTGGAGTGCATTGCCATGCCCTCCTCCAGGGAATCTCTCAACCCAGGGATCGAACTTGGGTCTCCTGTATTGTAGGCAGATTCTTTACCAGCTGAGCTACCAGGGAAGCCCAGATATATGTATACATATAATTGATTCACTTCAGTATGTATATATGGGCTTCCCAGGTGGTACTAGTGGTAAAAAACTCACTTGCCAATATAGAAAACATAAGAGATGTGAGTTCAGTCCCTGAGTTGGGAAGATCTCCTGGAGGAGGGCAATCGACTCCAATATTCTTGCCTGAAATCCCATGAACAGAGGAGCCTGGTGGGCTACAGCCCATAGGGTTGTAAAGAGTCAGACATGACTGAAGCAATATAGTATGCATGCACACATGCACACACACACACACACACACACACACACACATATATACACACATGCACACACATATACATGCATATGCTCTAAAAATAAATAAGTGTAAGGAGACTGCAGAATAAAAAATATTGTAAACAAAGTATAAGTGGAATTGGAATAGTAGGGGCAGATGATGTAATTTTTCTTCTACTCTTCTAAGCTATTGTCTGCAACCCCTATATTATAAATGAATTGAGATGAGAAAAGCAAATACAAATCTATTAATATTATTATTTCATGATATATTGGAGAGGCCCAGGTAAAAATGAGTGTCTCTTAAAGGAGTTTGGGTCAAGATGGTGGAATAGGAGTACCTGTGGTATAGGAGCACTCCTCCCCACAAGTACATCAAGAATATATCTTCAAGTGAAACAATTGTACAAAGCACCTGCTGAACACAAGCAGAGGACCTCAGACACCTACAAGGACACAAAAAATTTCCCACATAACTGGGTAGGACAAAACACAGAAAAGGAAGAAAAAGAAAAAAGGAAAATGGGATGGGACCTGCAACCCTGAGAGGGGGGAGTTGAAAGGGAGAAGAGGTTAATTCACCTGGGGAAGACAAACTGCACAGCATGGAGGGGTCCTGATTCCTCTGCTGGGATCAGACCTAAGCCCCCATAAGGGGAGTACAAAATCCTGAAAGGTAGATATATTAATCAATATGAGTTCTCTCAGAGGTCCCCATCTCAGCACGAAGACCTGAGTACCACCCAACCGCCTGCAAGTCTAGTGCTGGAATATCTTAGGCCAAACAACAAATGAGAGAGGAACACAGCACTATCAAATAGCAAACAGGTTGCTCAAAGTCATAATAAGCTCACTGACACCCCAAAACATATATTGTGACAAAGTCTTGTTAGAAGGACAAGACCCAGCTCTAACCATAGAAAGAAGACAGCAGTATTTCCCACTAGGAAGGCTACACAAACCTCTGAAACAATCTCAAACACCAGGAGGCAGACAACAGAAGCCAGAAAAAATATGCTCCTTCAGTCTGTGGAAAAGAGACCACAGACACAGTAAGTTAGACTAAATGAGATGGTAAAGAAATATTTTACAGACAAAGGAGCAAGGTAAAATCCTACAGGACCAACTAAATGAAGAGGAGATAGGCAATCTACTTGAAAAATAATTCAAAGTAATGATAGTAAAGATGACTCAAGATCTTGAAAAAGAATGGAGGCACAGATTTAGAAAATACAATAAATGTTTAACAGGGACTTAGAAGAACTAAACAACAGAAACAACAGCAGCAAAAAAGCAATAACACAAGAACAAATTAAAAAAAATATACTAGAAGAAAAAAATAGCAGAATAATTGAGGCAGAAGAATTGATAAATGACCAAGAGATAGAATGGTAGAAATCACTGCAACACAACAGAATAAAGAAAAAATAATAAAAAAGATTTGAGGACAGTCTCAGAGATCTCTGGGACAATGTTAAATGCACCAACATTCAAATTATAAGGGTCTCAAGAGAAGAAGAGAAAAAGAATGAGGAAAAACATGAAGAGGTTGTAGTCAAACAATCCCTAACATGGGAAAAGTCACCCAATATCTAGGAAGAGCAGAGAGTCTCATACAGGATAAACAGAAGGAGAAACATTTCAAGACATATATTAGTCAAACTAATAAAAATTAATACAAACAATTAAAATAGCAAAGAAAAGCAACAAGTAACATACAAGATAATCCTCATAAAGTTACTGGCTGACTTTTCAGCAGAAACACTGAAGATTATAGAATGGAGTTCCATGATATGTTCAAAGTGATGAAAGGGAAAAACCTACACCAGTAATATTCTATCCATTCAAGGTTTTCATTCAGATTCAATGGAGAAATCAAAAGCTTTACCAGAAGAAGCTAAAATAATTCAACATCATCAAACCAGCTTTGCAACAAATTCTAAAGGACTGTCTCTAGGCAAGAAACACAAAAGAATAGAACAACAAAAGAAGAAAAAAAGATCTATGAAAACAAACCACCCAAAGAATATTGCAGCAGAAGCAAGCCTATGTATAATTACCTTAAATGTAAATGAATTACCATTCTAAAAGACAGACTGGCTGAGTAGATGCAAAAACACTGGCTGAATGGATGCAAAAACAAGACCATATATATGCTGTCTACCTGAGACCCACTTCAGACCTAGAGATGTATACAGACTGAAAGTGAAGGGATGGAAAAAGATACTCTATCGAAATGAAAAAATAAAGCAATAGTTTTATCAGAAAAAAAAT
The DNA here is from genome assembly GCF_029407905.1 of Bubalus kerabau. Classification (NCBI taxonomy): domain Eukaryota; kingdom Metazoa; phylum Chordata; class Mammalia; order Artiodactyla; family Bovidae; genus Bubalus; species Bubalus kerabau. The sequence goes on from NC_073635.1 coordinate 37,500,514, forward strand.
AGATTTTAAAATAAAGACTGTTAAAAGAGACAAGGAAGGATGGCATGTAATGATAAAGGGATCAGTCTAGGGGAAGATATAACAATTGTAAATACATGTGCACCCACATGAGAGCATCTCAAGACTTAAGGCAAATGCTAACAGCTATAGGTGGGGAAATCAATAGTAACACACTAGTAGTCGGGGACTGTAGCACCCCACATATATCAATGGATAGATCATCCAGAAAGAAATATAATAAGGAAACACAAGCCTTAATCACACATTAGATCAGATAGATATGTTGATATTTATGACATTCCATCCCCAAGCAGTGGGGTATGCTTTCTTCTCAAGTGCACACTGAACATTCTCCAGAATAGATCACATATCAGGTAACAATTCAAATTTTGGTATATTTAAGAAAATTGAAATCATAAAATTATCTTTTCCAACCATAACACTATAAGATTAGAAATGAATTACAGGGGAAAACATTAAAAAAACATAAATTCATGAAGACAAAACAATTTATTACTAAGTAACCAGTGGACAACTGAACAAATCATAAAGGAAAAAAAATAAACCTAGAGGAAAAGGACAACAAAAACATATAGTCCAAAACCTATGTGACTCAGCAAAAGCGATTCTAAGAGGGATGTTTCAGATGTTCAGTTGCTAAGTCATGTCTGGCTGTTTGTGACCTCATGGACTGCAGCACACCTGGCTTCCCTGTCCTTCACTATCTCCCAGAGTTTGCTCAAATTCATGTCTATTGAGTCAGTGATGGTATCCAAACACCTCATCCTCTGTCATTCCCTTCTCCTGCCCCCAGATTTTTTTCAGCATCAGGATCTTTTCCAATGAGTGAGCTCTTTGCAATGAGTGACCAAAGTTTTGGAGCTTCAGTTTCTGCATCAGTCCTTCCTATTAATATTCAGGGTTGATTTCTTTAGGAATGACTGGTTTGATCTCCTTGCTCTCCAAGGGACTCTTAAGACTCTTATCCAGCACCACAGTTCAAAAGCATTGATTCTTCATTTACAGCAATTGTTTATAGCAATACAATCTTATGCCAAGAAATGAGAAAAATCAGAAACAATCTCTCCTTACATGTAAAGCATCTAAAGAAGAAATAAAGAAAACTCTGTTAGTAGAAGGAAATAGATCATAAAGACCACAACTGAAATAAAGGAAATAGAGTTGAAGAAAATAATAAAGATTAATAAAGCTTAAATCTGGTTCTTTGAAAGTTGAACAAAATAAATCTTTAAATGTCTATCTTTTGATGACAGACTCATCAAAAAGAAAAAAATTGATGAAAGAAACCAATGAAATTAGAAATGAAAAGTGAGAAGTTACAACTGATACCACAGAAGTGCAAAGGATCCTAAGAGATTATCCAGGTGGCTTAATGGTAAATAATCCTCTTGCTAATGCAGGAGACACATGTTCAATCCCTGGGTCAGGAATATCCCTTGGAGATGGAAATGGCAACCCATTCCAGTATTCTTGCCTGGAAAATCTCATGGACAGAGGATTCTGGCAGGCTACAGTCCATGAGGTCATAAGAAAGTTAGATCCAACTTAGTGACTAAATGACAACAATAAGAAGCCATACACCAGTAAAAGTGACAACCTAGAATAAATGGACAAATTCTTAAAAGATGCAGCCTTTCTGAACCAGGAACAAATAGAGAATATAAACAGACTAATCATAGGCACTAAAATTGAAACTGTGATTAAAAATCTTCCAAGCAGCAAAAGTCCAGGACCATATGGCTACACAGACTAATTCCAACAAACATTTAGAACAGAGTTAGCATCTACACTTCTGAAACTCTTCCAAAAAAGTGTAGAGAAAGGAACATTCCCCAGTTTATTCTATGAGACCACCATCACCTTGTAAGAAAAAAAAAAAAAAGGGACAAAAATGTCATAATAAATGAAAATTGCAAGTCAATATCACTGATCAATATATATTCAAAAATTCTCAATAAAATACTAGTGAAAATGATATTCATCAATACATTAAAAGGATTATACACCATGATCAAGTATGATTTATTTTCTTTAATACATGTAAATCAATGTGGAACATCATATTAAAAAATTGAAGAATAAAAACCATATGATCATATGATGCAGAAAAAAGCTTTTGACAAGTTCAACATCCATTTATGATAAAAATACTTTCTAGAATGTGGGTGGAGAGAGAACTTCCTTCAGTATAATAAAGGCCATACAGGCCAAACCCACAGATAACTTCATTTTCAATGGTAAAAACATGATAGTATTTCCTCTAAGACCAAAAACAAGAGAAGGATGTCCACTCTCACCACTATTATTCAATGTAGTTTTGAGAGTCCTAGTCACAACAACCAGAGAAGAAAAAGAAATAAATGAATCCAAATTGGAAGATAAGAAATAAAATTGTCACCATTTGTAGATGACATGGCACTATACAAAAACAAACAAACAAACAAACAAAAACTTTAAAAAAGATACCAAAAAATCTATTAGCTCATCAATGAATTGGCAAAGTTTCAGGATACAAAATTGATACACAGAAATCTCTTGCATTTCTATATACAACAATGAAAGATCAGAAAGAGAAATCAAGGCATTAATTTCATTTACCATTATAAATATGTATGGATAAACCTTCCTAAGGAGGCAAAAGACCTGTACTGAGAAAACTGTAAGATATTAATGAATGAAATCCAAGATGACACAGATGGAGAGACATACCATATTCTTGGATTGGAAGAATCAATATTGTGAAAATGGCTATGCTGGCCAAAGAAATCTATGGATTCAATGCAATCCCTATCAAAATACCAATGGCACTTTTAAAATAGGTAGAACAAAAAACAGAGTGAAGTAAGTCAGAAAGAATAACACCAATATAGTATTTTAACACATATATATGGAGTTTAGAAAGATGGTAATGATGACCCTATATGTGAGACAGCAAAAGAGACACAGAGATAAAGAATAGACTTTTGGACTCTGTGGGAGAAGGCAAGGGTGGGATGATTTGAGAGAATAGCATTGAAACATGTATATTACCATATGTGAAATAGATTGCCAGTCTAGGTTTGACGCATGAGACTGGGCGCACTGGGCTGGTCCACTGGAATGACCCTGAGGGATGGGATGGGGAGGTAGGTGGGAGGGGGGTTCAGGATGGGGGATGCATGTATACCCATGGCTGATTCATGTCAAGATATGGCAAAAACCACTACAATATTGTAAAGTAATTAGCCTCCAATTAAAATAAATAAATTAATTTAAAAAGTCACCTTGTATGGAGACACAAAAGAACATAAAGGAAAAGCAATCTTGAGAAAAAATGCAGAGTTGAAGGAATCAGGCTCCCTGACTTCAGACTATACTACAAAGATATAGTAATTAATACTGTATGATACCAGCAGAAAACAGAAATAGAGATTAATGGAATAGGATAAAAATCCCAGAGATAAACCTACACAACTATGGTTACCTAGTCCATGGCAAAGAATGCAAGAATATACAATGGAGAAAAAGCTTTTTCTTTAATAAGTGGTGCTTATTAAAAACTGAACAGCTCCATGTAAAAAATGAAATTAGAACACTAACACCATACAAAAAATAAACTTAAAATGAAATAAAAACCTAAATGTGAAGCTGGATACTGTAAAACTCTTAAAGGAAAACATAAGTACACCTCAGATCAGATCAGTTGCTCAGTCGTGTCCGACTCTTTGTGACCCCATGAATCGCAGCACGCTGAACTGAACTGAACTGAACTGAATAAAACATAAAAGCTTTAATGAGCAGAAGATCCTAATAGACAGAAGATTCTCATTTCTCAAAAAAAAAAAAAAAGGCATCATTTCAGTTCAGTTCAGTTCAATCGCTCAGTCATGTCCGACTCTTTGCAACCCCATGAATCGCAGCACGCCAGGCCTCCCTGTCCATCACCAACTCCCTGAGTTCACTCAGACTCACGTCCATCGGGTCAGTGATGCCATCCAGCCATCTCATCCTCTGTCGTCCCCTTCTCCTCCTGCCCCCACTCCCTCCCAGCATCAGAGTCTTTTCCAAGGAGTCAACTCTTCGCATGAGGTGGCCAAAGTACTGGAGTTTCAGCTTTAGCATCATTCCTTCCAAAGAAATCCCAGGGCTGATCTCCTTCAGAATGGACTGGTTGGATCTCCTTGCAGTCCAAGGGACTCTCAAGAGTCTTCTCCAACACCACAGTTCAGAAGCATCAATTCCTCAGTGCTCAGCCTTCTTCACAGTCCAACTCTCACATCCATACATGACCACAGGAAAAACCATAGCCTTGATGAGACGGACCTTTGTTGGCAAAGTAATGTCTCTGCTTTTGAATATGCTATCTAGGTTGGTCATGACTTTCCTTCCATGGAGTAAACGTCTTTTAATTTCATGGCTGCAGTCACCATCTGCAGTGATTTTGGAGCCCAGAAAAATAAAGTCTGACACTGTTTCCACTGTTTCCCCATCTATTTCCCATGAAGTGATGGGACCAGATGCCATGATCTTCATTTTCTGAATGTATCTGGTTAAAAAGCACATGAAAAAATGCTCAGCGTTGATAATTATTAGAGAAATGGAAATCAAAACTACAATATGGTATAACCATTTACAATGGTCACCATAAAAAAATCCATAAATAATAAAGACTGAAAAGGGTGTGGAGAAATGGGAACCATATGACCCTGTTGTTTGGAATGTAAACCAGTGCAGTCATTATGGAGAGTAGTATGGAGGTTTCCTTTAAAAACCTAAAGTGGAGCTAACATAACCCAGTAATCTAATTTTTATCTTTATATCCAGAGAAAATGACCATTCTAAATGATACATGCACCCTAATGTTCACTGGAACACCATTTACAACAGCCAGGATATGGAAGCAACCTCAAGTGTCATCAACAGAAGAATGGATAAAGAGGACATGTCACATATACACACTGGAATACTGCTGCTGCTGCTGCTAAGTTGCATCAGTCGTGTCTGACTCTGTGTGACCACAAAGATGGCCTCCCACCAGGCTCCTCTGTCCCTGGGAGTCTCTAGGCAAGAACACTGGAGTGGGCCACCATTCTCTTCTCCAAGCATGAAAATGAAAAGTGAAAGTGAAATAGTTCAGACGTGTCTGACTCTCAGCGACCTCATGGACTGCAGCCTACCTGGCTCCTCCATCCATGGGATTTGCCAGGCAAGAGTACTGGAGTGGGGTGCCATTGCCCTCTCCGAATACTCAGCTATAAAAAGGAATAAATAACGCCACTTGCAACAGCATGAATGAACTTAGATATCATCATACTGAGTGAAATCAGTCAAACGGAGAAAGATAAATATCATATGATATCATTTATATGCAGAATCTGAAAAAAAAGTTACATACATAACTCTATTTCTATACAGGGAGCAGCAGAGGATGAGTTGGTTAGATAGCATCAGTGACTCAATGCACATGAATCTGAGCCAATTTCAGGAGATAGTGAAGGACAGGGAAGCCTGGCATGCTGCAGTCCATGGGGTTGCAAAGAGTTAGACATGACTTAAAAACTGAATACAAGCACATGGAGAAAATAAACTAGTTACCAGAGGTGAAGGTGAGGGATAAATTTGAAGACTGGAAACTCTACTCAATATTCTGTAATAGGCTATATGGGAAAAGAATCTTTACAATCTTGGATATATGGATATGTATAACAGATTCATTTTACTGGACATCTGAAACTGACACATTGTAAATCAACTATAGTCTAATTTAAAAAAAAAACAACGTTTAAAAAATGAGGATCTTAGAAATGGCTTAGAACTCAGACTTAAATAACAACTTCAGCTAAAGGAAAAAGATATAAAGGTGTAGGGGAGGTCAGTAATAGGGAGTTTGACCAGAAAAAGGTAGTAAATGAGAGTAAGGTTTTTAATGTAGATTTAATTCAGTATTTCTCCTTTGATATAGGTCTAAATTTTTCTTCAATGTTTATCCTTGTTGGTAGAAAGAGAAAGAGGAGCACTTCGCAAACTTATGTCCATTTAGGCAAATAAGTAAGGGTATGTATATTTTCATATATATCTTCTCAATTGCCTTCAGTTCAAAACAATCCTTATGACAAAGTGGTATACTTGGGGGTGGTATATTCTTCTACTTTTTAAAATACTCTATTTAGTATCTTTGAATGCAACTGAATATTAATTGTTACTCCTAAATATTTACATTTAAACTTTTCACTTTTGTGATCATTCTCTAAAATACTATACATGATTAGAGGAATACAAAGCAGATGTTTTGATTGGTAAAATAAAGAAGAAAATAAAACAAAAACATGTGGATTAGATTTCAAAGACTTTCATACCATTTTTAAATTTATTTTTTTCCTCTTTTTCCTTGGTAGAAAAAGCTTAATTTAAATACAGAATAATCGTTAAAATAGATTAAACATGCCTAAGTGAAATTTTTATTATTATTTTAGTTTATTTATTTTAATTGGAGGATAATTGCTTTACACTATTGTGGTGGTTTTTCCCCTACATTGACATGAATCAGCCAAGGGTGCATATGTGTCCTCCCCATCCTGAACCCCCTCACCTCCCTCCCCACCCCATCCCTCTGGATTGTCCCAGAGCACAGGTTTTGAGTGCCCTGCTTGATGCATCGAACTTGCACTGGTCATCTATTTTATGTATAGTAATATACATGTCTCAATGCGGTTCTCTCAAATCATCTCACACTTACCTTCTCCTGCATAGTCCAAAAGTTTGTTCTTTACACCTGTGTCTCTTTTGCTGCCTTGCATATAGGATCATGGTTACCATCTTTCTAAATTCCATATATATATATATGCATTAATATACTGTATTGGTGTTTCTCATTCTGACTTAACTCTGTTTAATAAGCTCCAGTTTCATCCACCTCATTCAGTTCAGTTCAATTCAGTCGCTCAGTCGTGTCCGACTCTTTGCGACCCCATGAATTGCAGCTTGCCAGGCCTCCCTGTCCATCACCAACTCCCGGAGTTTGCCCAAACTCATTGCTGCTGCTGCTAAGTCGCTTCAGTCGTGTCCGACTCTGTGCGACCCCATAGACGGGCAGCCCACCAGGCTCCCCTGTCCCTGGGTTCTCCAGGCAAGAACACTGGAGTGGGTTGCCATTTCCTTCTCCAATGCATGAAAGTGAAAAGTGAAAGTGAAGTTGCTCAGTCGTGTCCGACTCTTAGCGACCCCATGGACTACAGCCCACCAGGCTCCTCCATCCATGGGATTTTCCAGGCAAGAGTACTGGAGTGGGGTGCCATTGCCTTCTCTGACCCAGACTCATTAGACTGACTCAAATGCGTTCTTTCTGATAGCTGATTAATATTCTATTGTACCACAACTCCCTTATCCATTCATCTGCCAATGGACATCTAGGTTGCTTCCATGTCCTAGTTATTCTAAACAGTGCTGCAATGAATATTGGGGTACTTGTGTCTCTTTAGGTTCTGGTTTCTTCAGTGTGTATATCCAGCAGTGGGGTTGCTGGGTCATATGGCAGTTCTATTTCCACTTTTTAGAGGAATCTCCACACTGTCCTCCACAGTGGCTGTACCAGTTTGCATTCCCACCAACAGTGTAAGAGGGTTCCCTATTCTCCACACCCTCTCCAGTATTTGTTGTTGGTAGACTTTCAGATGGTGGCCATTCTGACTGGCATGGGATGATACCTCATTGTGGTTTTGATTTGCATTTCTCTGGTAATGAGTGATGTTGAGCATCTTTTCATGTGTTTGTTAGCCAGATGTATGTCTTCTTTGGAGAAATGTCTGTTTAGTTCTTTAGCCCACTTTATGATTGAATTGTTGACTTTTCTGGCATTAAGCTGCATGTGCTATTTATATATTTTGGAGATTAATTATTTGTCAGTTGTTTCATTTGCTATTATTTTCTCCCATTATGAAGGCTGCCTTTCCACCTTGTTTATAATTTCCTTCATTGTGCAAAATATTTTAAGTTTAAGTAGGTCATATTTGTTTATTTATTATTTATTTTTTATTTCCATTACTCTGGGATGTGGGTCACAGAGGACCTGATGTGATTGATGTCAGAGAGTGTTCTGCCTGTTTTCCTCTAAGAGTTTTATAGTTTCTGGTCTTACATTTATATCTTTAATCCATTTTGAGCTTATTTTTGTGTATGGTATTAGAAAGTGTTCTGGTTTCATTCTTTTACATGTGGTTGACCAGTTTTCTCAGTACCACTTGTTAAAGAGATTGTCTTTTCGCCATTGTATATTTTTGCCTCCTTTGTCAAACATAAGGTGTCCTTAGGTGTGTGAGTTTATCTCTGGCTTTCTATTTTGTTCCATTGGTCTATATTTATGTTTTTGTGCCAGTACCATAGTGCCTTGATGACTGTAGCTTTGTAGTATATTCTGAAGCCAGAATTATATATTTTATAATTCCTCCAGTTCCATCCTTCTTTCTCAAGATTGCTTTGGCTATTCGAGGTTTGTTGTGTTTCCATACAAATTGTGAAATTATTTGCTCTAGTTATGTGAAAAATACCATTGGTAACTTGATAGGGATTTTGTTGAATCTATAGATTGCTTTGGGTAGTATACTCATTTTCACTATATTGATTCTTCCAGTCCACAAACACAGTATATTTCTCCATCTATTTGTGTCATCTTTGATTTTCTTTCATCAGTGTTTTATAGTTTTCTATGTATAGGTATTTTGTTTTTTAGGTAAATGTATTCCTATATATTTTATTCTTTTCATCACAATGGTGAATATGATTGTTTCCTTAATTTCTCTTACTGTTTTCTCATAGCTAGTGTATAGGAATGCAAGGACTTTCTGTGTATTAATTGCATATGCTGCAACCTTACTATATTCATTGATTAGCTCTAGCAATTTTCTGGTGGTATCTTTAGGGTTTTCTATGAAGATCATGTCATCTGCAAAAAGAATTTTACTTCTTCTTTTCCAGTTTGAATTCCTTTTATTTCTCTGATTGCTGTGGCTAGGGTTTCCAAAACTTTGTTGAACAGAAAATACTTAGTTCATTAATCTTTCATGAATTATTCATATAATATGAGTTTTATAGGCACAAAAACAGAAATGGATAAATGGTACAGAATAGAGAGCTCAGAATTAAACCCACACTTATGTAGTCAATTAATTTATGACAAAGAAACAAAAAAGGTGACTAACATCACCACATCATTAAGCATCAGGGAAATGTAAATCAAAAACACAATGAGATATCACCTTATACCTGTTAGCATGTCTATTATAAAAAAAAGTACAATATAACAAATGTTGGCAAGAATGTGGGAAAAGGAACTTATGTGCACAGTTGTAGCAATGTAACTTGGTATAGCCACTGTGGAAAACAGAATGGTTTCCTCAGAAATTTAAAATAGAATTAATATACTATCTAGCAGTGCATTTGGGGTTATTTATCCAAAGAAAACAAATACACTAATTTACTATATATATGTAAGTTACTTCAGTCGTATCCAGCTCTTTGCGACCCTATGGATTGCAGCCTGCCAGGGTCCTCTATCTATGGGATTCTCCAGTCAAGAACGTTGGAATGAGTTACTGTACCCTCCTCCTGTGGATCGTCTCAACCCATAGATTGGACCTGCATCTCCTGTGGATCCTGCATTGCAGACAGGTTCTTAACCACAGAGGAAGGCCATATATATACATACATTGCATTTTAGGCAGAGTCTTTTATATATATATATATATATATATATATATATATATATACACACCCACATTCTAGCATTACTTACAATAGCCAAGTTATGGAAAAAAGCCAAGTATCCAATGACTGGTGACTGGATGAAAAACACTGTGGAATATGGATTATTATTCAGCCAAAAAAATGAAGGAAATCCTGACATTTGTAATAATACAGATAGATCTTAATTCCAAAAGAAATGTTAGACAGATAAAGAGTTATTGTATGATCTCTTTTATATATGAAATCTAAAATAACCCCAAGAACACAGATATAAGAAAAGATAAGTATATGGATGGGTAAATTGTTGATGGGGGAGTATAAATTTATTAAACATTAAAGATAATAAAAATTTAAATAATTATTTTAATTTCTGTTAAATATGTTTAATGAAGTGATGTTACTTTTTACAAAGAATTAATCATTTAACTTTTTAATCTCTGAATATCAAGTGGTCAAATATAGAGCTAATATTGAAATATTTTGATTAACATTACCACAGATTTTAAATGGTCACTAATTTAAAATTTTATAGCTTTACAGTCTTTCAGAAATTCCATTCTATTGTCAATGGTTATAGACAAATTGAATGTTTTTGAAGCTATTCATTTGGGATAATCACTATGGTGTGATCACTCACCTGGAGCCAGACATCCTGGATTGTGAAGTCAAGTGGACCTTAGGAAGCATCACTATGAACAAAGTTAGTGAGTGATGGAATTCCAGTTGACCTATTCCAAATCCTAAAAGATGATGCTGTGAAAGTGCTGCACTCAATATGTCAGCAAATTTGGAAAACTCAGTAGTGGCCACAGGACTGGAAAAGGTCAGTTTTCATTCCAATCCAAAAGAAAGGCAATGCCAAAGAATGCTCAAACTACCGCACAACTGCATTCATCTCACATGCTAGTAAAGTAATGCTCAAAATTCTCCAAACCAGGCTTCAGCAATACATAAACCGTGAACTTCTAGATGTTCCAGCTGGTTTTAGAAAAGGCAGAGGAACCAGAGGTCAAATTGCCAACATCTGCTGGATCATGGAAAAAGCAAGAGAGTTCCAGAAAAACATCTATTTCTGCTTTATTGACTATGTCAAAGCCTTTGACTGTGTGGATCACAATAAACTGTGGAAAATTTTTCAAGAGATGGGAATACCAGACCACCTGACCTGACTCTTGAGAAACCTATATGTAAGTCAAGAAGCAACAGTTAGAACTGGACATGGAACAACAGACTAGTTCCAAACAGGAAAAGGAGTATGTCAAGGTTGTATATTGTCACCCTGCTTATTTAACTTCTATGCAGAGTACATCATGAGAAATGCTGGGCTGGAAGAAGCACAAGCTGGAATCAAGATTGCTGGGAGAAATATTAATAACCTCAGAAATGCAGATAACAGCACCCTTATGGAAGAAAGTGAAGAAGAACTAAAGAGCCTCTTGATGAAAATGAAAGAGGAGAGTGAAAAAGTTGGCTTAAAGCTCAACATTCAGAAAACTAAGATCATAGCATCCGGTCCCATCACTTCATGGCAAATAGATGGGGAAACAGTGGAAACAGTGGCTGATTTTATTTTTTTTGGCTCCCAAATCACAGTGGATGGTGATTGCAGCCATGAAATTAAAAGATGCTTACTCCTTGGAAGGAATGTTATGACCAAGCTAGATAGCATATTAAAAAGCAGAGATATTACTTTGCCAACAAAGGTCCGTCTAGTCATGGCTATGGGTTTTCCAGTAGTCAAGTATGGATGTGAGAGTTGGATGATAAAGAAAGCTGAGCACAGAATTGATGCTTTTGAACTGTGGTGTTGGAGAAGACTCTTGAGAGTCCCTTGGATTGCGAGGAGATCCAACCAGTCCATCCTAAAGGAGATCAGTCCTGGGTGTTCATTGGTAGGACTGATGTTGAAGCTGAAACTTCAATACTTTGGCCACCTGATGTGAAGAGCTGACTCATTTGAAAAGACCCTGATGCTGGGAAACATTGAGGGCAGAAGGAGAAGGGGATGACAGAAGATGAGATGGCTGGATGGCATCACCAACTCAATGGACATGAGTTTGGGTAAACTCCAGGAGTTGGTGAGGGGCAGGAAGACCTAGTGTGCTGTGGTTCATGGGGTCGCAAAGAGTCAGACACGACTGAGTGACTGAACTGAACTGAAGCCCAAAGTTCACTATTTTTGTTTGCTTTTGAGGATCCATTTGATTCCTCTACCCAATTACCTTGGACAGTGTTGGCTCAAGGACTTCTAGATAGTCCTTACTTGTTTGAACAGGCTTTAGCTAAAGACCAGCTGCCTTTCAGGCACCTGCTGCTGCTGCTAAGTCGCTTTAGTCGTGTCCGACTCTGTGCGACCCCATAGACAGCAGCCTACCAGGCTCTGCCGTCCCTGGGATTCTCCAGGCAAGAATACTGGAATGCGTTGCCATTGCCTTCTCCAATGCATGAAAGTCAAAAGTGAAAATGAAGTCGCTCAGTCCTGTCCGACTCTTAGCGACCCCATGGACTGCAGCCTACCAGGCTCCTCCATCCATAGGATTTTCCAGGCAAGAGTACTGGAGTAGGGTGCCATTGCCTTCTCCGGCACCAGAGCCTATAAAAATTGTCCAGTATGAAGACGACATTCTCCTTCTCACTGACACAGAAGAACAATGTGACCAAGCTACTTGTGATCTACTTCATTATCTAGCCCAATGCAGCAGGAAAATATCAAAATATAAAGCTCAGATACGTCAATGAGAACTTAAATATTTAGGATTCAAACTGTCACAAGGAGTTCAATCCCTGGGAAAATAAAGAATACAGCCCATTTTACAATATCCTTTTCCTAATACTCCTAGAAAACTCCATAATTTCCTTGGCATAACTGGTTATTGCCATATTTGGATTCCCAAATATGGAGAATCACCTCTACCTTTATATAAATTACTAAAAGAGACTGAACAATCAGGACAAAAAATATTACAATGGGAACCTGGAGAAATAGATTCATTTAAGACATTACAGGGGCAGTCCCAAGATGGCAGAGGAATAGGCCAGGAAGACCACTTTCTACCCCACAAATTCATCAAAGCTCATTTGAATGTTGAGCCACTTCCACAAAACCACTTCTGAATGCTGGTGAAGGATACTAGGCACCCAGAAAGGCACTCAGAAAGCCCATTCTTTTTGAAAGGAGGTAGGACAAAAACAAACAAACAAACAAACAAAAACCAAAACAAACAAACAAAAAAAACAGAGACAAAAGACTTAGGGGACGGAGACCTATTCTGGGGAGGGAGTCGTGAAGGAGGAGAAGTTTCTACGCAGCAGGAAACCCTCCCACAGGTGGGTCTTTGGGGGAGTTTTGGAATCTCAGAGGGCAACATAATTTGCATCATCAGTTCTTAGGGCAAGGACTGGGCCTGAATGCCCTGGGACAATCTAAGGGAGCTAATGTGAGATAGCAACCCAAATCATGGGATCACCAGAGAGGTAAACACACACACACACACAACATTCCCGTGAAGGCTCTAACACACAGCTTGGCGAGCTCACAGAACAAAGTATTGAGCGAATACCAAAGGAGAGCTAGCTGGCTATGTATAGGCCTCTCCCCGCCCCCATGTACCCTGCTGGAGGAAGAGAGGCAGGTGAGCGACAGCCAGACCCAAAAGGTAAGGGGCTGCTGCAATCTTGGCCCCAGAGACGGCATCTTCCACCAAACTGTGACCAGTCTCCCAGTTGCTAACCACATCTTCCAGGAATCCAGGTTGGTTGACATCTGCCAGGATGTTGCAACTTGGGATCAGCTCCCCAGAGGAGACCCATGGCACACCTGAAATGGTGCTCTCATGGTGCAACTGGGAAACCAATTGGCTGGGACCAGGGAGATGATTAAGACTTACTATTACCTTGCAAAATAAGACACTATTTTTAAAGCAAATTTCATATATATATATATTAAAATTTTTGTGATTCATTTTGTTTTGTCTTTTTTATATTGCATTTTTGAGAGTCTAACCTCTATTCTAGATTTTTAATCTTTGTATTTTGGTATTTGTTATCAATATTGTACCTTTAAGAATCTAATCTTCAGTATTCATTTTCACTTACAGATTTGATTACTGGCATGATTGCTCTTTCCTTTTTGACACTCTCTTTTCTCCCACAGGTCACCTCTATTTCCAACACCCCTCCCCCCACTCTTCTTTTCTATACCTAAATATGTGAATCTCTCTGGGTGTTCTGGACTGTGGAGAACATTTAGGGAAATGATTCCTGGCTAGATTGCTCTCTCCCCTTTTGACTCCCCCTCTTCTCTTCCTGGTCACCTCTATCTCCTTCCTCCCTCTTCTCTTCTCTATGTAATTCTGTGAATCTCTTTGGGTGTCCTTTGCTGCGAAGAATTGTTTCACCATTAACCTAGATGTTTTATCATCTATGCTATGGATGGAGAAGTCTTAAGGTTACTGTAAGAGAAGGACTGGAAGCCAGAAGCAGGAGGGTTAACTCCAGAATGAGAACATCAGAGAACTCTTGACTCCAGGGGACATTAATAGTCAAGAACTCACCCCCAAATCTCCATACCTACACTGAAACCAAGCTCCACCCAAGAGCCAATAAGTTTCAGACATACCACACTAATTCTGCAGCAAAGCAGGAACACAACCCTGAGCATAAAAGACAGGCTGCTCAAAGTCATGCCAAACCCATAGACACCCCCAAACTCAATACTGGACACTTCATTGCACTCCAGAGAGAAGAAATCTAGCTCCACCCACCAGAACACAGACACAAGCTCCCCAACCAGAAAAATTGACAAGCCACTAGTCCAATCCCACCCACAGTAATCAGACTCCACAATAAAGAGGAACAATGATCATCCAGCCTACAGAAAGGGCACCCCAAACACAGCAATCTAAACAAAATAAAAAGGCAGAGAAATGTTCAGCAGGTGAAGTAACATGATAAATACCCACCAAACCAAACAAAAGAGAGGAGATAGGGAGTCTACTTGAAAAAGAATTCAGAATAATGATAGTAAAGAAGATCCAAAATATTGACAACAAAATGGAGTTAAAGATAAATAGACTAGACACAAGGATTGAGAAGATACAAGAAATGTTTAACAAAGACCTAGAAGAAATAAAGAAGAGTCAACCAATAATGAATAATTTGCAATAACTGAGATCAAAAGTAATCTGGAGGGAACCAGTGGTAGAATAATTGAGGCAGAAAAGACGATAAGTGAGGTGGAAGATAGAATGGTGAAAATAAATGAGGCAGAGAGGGGGAAAAAGAATTAAAAGAAATGAGGACAACCTCAGAGACCTCTGGGACAAGGCTCAACACCTCAGTATTTGAATCATTAGTGTCCCAAAAGAAGAAGACAAAAAGAAAGGGCATGAGAAAATACTTGGGGAGATAATAGTTGAAAACTTCCCTAAATTGGGGAAGGAAATAGCCATCCAAGTCCAAGAAACCCAGAGAGTCCCTAACAGGATAAACCCAAGATGAAAGAACCAAAGACACATATTAATCAAATTTGGACTGTAGCCTACCAGGCTCCTCTGTCCATGGGATTTTCCAGGCAATAGTACTGGAGTGGATTGCCATTTCCTTCTCCAGCGGATCTTCCCAACCCAGGGATGGAACCCAGGTCTCCTGCATTGTAGACAGACACTTTACTGTCTGAGCCACCAGGGAAGTCCATTAATCAAACTAACAAAGATCAAACACAAAGAACAAATTTTAAAAGAAGCAAAAAAAAAAAACAAAAAACAACAAATAACACACAAGGTGATCCCCATAAGGATAATAGCTGATCTTTCCATACAAACTCTTTAGGCCAGAAGGGAAGAAAAACCTACAACCAAGATTACTGTACCCAGCAGTGATCTCATTCACCTATGAAGGAGAAATCAAAAGCTTTACAGACAAGCAAAAGCTGAGAGAATTCAGCACCACCAAACCAGCTCTTCAACAAATGTTAAAGGATCTTCTCTAGACAGGAAACACAGAAAAAGATTATAAAATCAAACCCAAAACAACAAAGTAAATGGCAATGGGATCATTCTTATCAATAATTACCTTAAATATAAATGGGTTGAATAGTGAATAGTGAAGTCGCTCAGTCGTGTCCAACTCTTTGCAACCCTGTGGACTGTAGCCTGCCAGGCTTCTCTGTCCATGGGATTCTCCAGGCAAGAATACTGGAATGGGTTACCATTTCCCAACCGAAAGACAAAGACTGGCTGAATGGATACAAAAACAAGACCCCTATATATGTCGTCTATAAGAGACCCACCTCAAACCAAGAGACATATACAAACTGAAAGTGAAGGGATGGAAAAAGTTATTTCATGCAAATGGACACCAAAAGAAAGCAGGAGTAGCAATACTTGACAGACAAACTAGACTTTGAAATAAAGTCCATGAAAAGAGACAAAGAAGGACAATGATCAAAGGATCAATCCAAGAAGAAGATATAGCAATTTTAAATATATATGCATCCAACACGGAGAAGGCAATGGCACCCCACTCCAGTACTCTTGCCTGGAAAATCCATGGACGGAGGAGCCTGGTAGGCTGCAGTCCATGGGGTCACTAAGAGTCGGACACGACTGAGCGACTTCCCTTTCACTTTTCACTTTCATGCATTGGAGAAGGAAATGGCAACACACTCCAGTATTCTTGCCTGGAGAATCCCAGGGACAGAGGAGCCTAATGGGCTGCTGTCTATGGGGTCACACAGAGTCGGACACGACTGAAGCGACTTAGCATAGCAGAGCATGCACCCAACATAGGAGCACATCAATACATAAGGCAAATGCTAACAAGTATGAAAGGGGAAATTAACAGTAACACATTAATAGTGGGAGACTTTAATACCCCACTCACACCTATGGATAGATCAACCAAACGAAAAATTAGCAAGGAAGCACAAGCTTTAAATGATACAATGGGCCAGTTAGAACTGATTGATATCTATAGGACTGCTGCTGCTGCTGCTAAGTTGCTTCAGTTGTGTCCGACTCTGTGCGACCCCATAGACGGCAGCCTACCAGACTCCCCTGTCCCTGGGATTCTCCAGGCAAGAACACTGGAGTGGGTTAGGGAATTTCACCCCAAAACAATTAATTTCACATTTCTCTCAAGTGCACATGAAACATTCACCAGGATAGATCACATTCTGGGCCATAAATCTAGCCTTGGTAAATTCAAATAAACTGAAATCACTTCAAGCATCTTTTCTGTTCACAATGCGATAAGATTAGATATCAACTACAAGAAAAAAACTATTAAAAATAAAAATATATGGAGGCTAAACAACACATTTATGAATAACGAACAGATCACTGAAGAAATAAAAAAGGAAATCAAAATATACATAGAAACAAATTAAAATGAAAATATGACAACCCAAAACCTATAGGATTCAGTAAAAGCAGTGCTAAGAGGAAGGTTCATAACAATACAAGCTTACCTCAAGAAACAAGAGAAACAAACAAAAAAACCCCTAACTTTATACCTAAAACAACTAGAAAAAGAAGAAATGAAGAACCCCAAAGTTAGTAGAAGAAAAGAAATCATAAAAGTCAGAGCAGAGATAATTGAAAAAGAAAGGTGGCTACAGCAAAAACCAGCAAAACTAAAAGTTGGTTTATTGAGAAGATAAATAAAATAGACAAACCAAACTCATCAAGAAAAAAAGGGAGAGGAATCAAATCAATAAAATTAAAAGTTAAAATGGAGAAATCACAACAGGTAACACAAAAATACAAAGGATCATAAAAGACTACTATCAGCAACTATATGCCAATAAATTGGACAACTTGGAAGAAATGGAGGAATTCTTAGAAAAGTATAATCTTCTGAAAGTGAATCAGGAAGAAATAGAAAATCTTACTAGACTCATGACAAGCATAGACATCAAAACTGTTATCAAAAATCTTCCAACAAACTAAAGTCCAGGATCAGACGGCCTCACAGGTGAATTCTACTAAAAATTTAGAGAAGAGCTAATACCTATCCTACTCAAAGTCTTCCAGAAATTTACAGAGGAAGGTAAACTCCCAAACTCATTCTATGAGGCCATCATTACCCTAATAACAAAACCAGGCAAAGATGCCACAAAAAAGAAAACTACAGGCCAACATCACTGATGAACATAGATGCAAAAATCCTCAACAAAATTCTAGCAAACAGAATCCAACAACATGTTAAAAAGATCTTACTTCATGACCAGGTAGGCTTTATCCCAGGAATGCAAGGATTCTTCAATAATTGCAAATCAACCAATGTGATACACCACATTAACAAACTGAAAGATAAAAACCATGATTATCTCAATAGATGCTGAGAAAGCCTTTGACAAAATTCAACTCCAATTTATGATAAAAACTCTCCAGAAAGAAGGCATAGAAGGAACATACCTCAACCTATAAAAAACATATACAATAAAACCACAACAAACATTATCCTCAGTGGTGAAAAATTGAAAGCATTTCCTCTAAAGTCAGGAACAAGACAAGGGTGCCCACCCTCACCACTACTATTCAACATAGTTGTGGAAGTTTTAGCTACAGCAATCAGAGAAGAAAAAGAAATAAAAGGAATACAGATTGGAAAAGAAGAAATAAGACTTTCACTGTTTCTAGATGACATGATCCTCTAAATAGAAAACCCTAAAGATACCACCAGAAAATTACTAGAGCTAATCAATGAATGAAATAAAGTTGCAGGATATAAAATTAATACACAGAAGTCCCTTGCATGCCTATACACTAACAATGAGAAAACATAAAGAGAAATTAAGTAAACAATTATATTTACCATTGCAACAAAAATAATAAAATACTTAAGGATCAGTTCAGTTCAGTTCAGTTCAGTCACTCAGTCGTGTCCGACTCTTTGCGACCCCATGAATTGCAGCACGCCAGGCCTCCCTGTCCATCACCAACTCCCGGAGTTCACTCAGACTCACGTCCATCGAGTCAGTGATGCCATCCAGCCATCTCATCCTCTGTCGTCCCCTTCTCCTCCTGCCCCAAATCCCTCCCAGCATCAGAATCTTTTCCAATGAGTCAACTCTTTGCATGAGGTGGCCAAAGTACTGGAGTTTCAGCTTTAGCATCATTCCTTCCAAAGAAATCCCAGGGCTGATCTCCTTCAGAATGGACTGGTTGGATCTCCTTGCAGTCCAAGGGACTCTCAAGAGTCTTCTCCAACACCACGGTTCAAAGCATCAATTCTTCAGTGCTCACCCTTCTTCACAGTCCAACTCTCACATCCGTGTATGGCCAATGGAAAAATCATAGCCTTGACTAGACGGACCTTTGTTGGCAAAGTAGGGATAAATTTACCTAAAGAAACAAAGGACCTGTATTATTGAAAACCATAAAACACTGATGAAAGAAATCAAAGATGACACAAATAGATGGAGAAATATACTACATTCATGGATCAGAAGAGTCAATATAGTGAAAATGAGTATACTACCAAAAGCAATTTATAGATTCAATGCAATCTCCATCAAGCCACCAACAGCATTTTTAGCAGAACTAGAATAAATAATTTCACAATTTGTATGGAAACACACAAAACTTCAAATAGCCAAAGCATTCTTGAGAAAGAAGAATGGAACTGGAGGAATCAACCTGCCTGACTTCAGACTATACTTCAAAGCTACAGTCATCAAGACAGTATGGTACTGGCACAAAGGCAGAAATATAGATCAATGGCACCAAATAAAAAGCCCAGAGAGGAATCCACGCACCTATGGATACCTTATGTTTGACAAAGGAGGCAAAAATATACAATGGAGAAAAGATAATCTCTTTAACAAGTGGTGGTGGGAAAACTTGTCAAGCACTTGTAAAACAATAAAACTAGAACACTTTCTAACACCATACACAAAAATAAACTCAAAATGGATTAAAGATCAAAATGTAAGACCAGAAACTATAAAACCTATAGGTAAACATAGCCAGAAGACTCTCTGACATAAATCACAGCAAGATCCTCTATGACCCACCTTGCAAAGTAATGGAAATAAGAACAAAAATAAGCAAATAGGGCCTAATTAAACTTAAAAGCTTTTGCACAACGAAGGAAACTATAAACAAGGTGAAAAGACAGCCTTCAGAATGAAAGAAAATAATAGCAAAAAAGCAGCTGACAAAGAATTAATCTCAAAAATATACAATCAGCTCATGCAGCTCAATACCAGAAAAATAAATGACCCAATCAAAAAAGAGCCAAAGAACTAAACAGACATCTCTCCAAAGAAGACATACAGCTGGCTAACAAACACATGAAAAGATGCTCAACATCACTCATTATCAGAGAAATGCAAATCAAAACCACAATGAGGTACCATCTCATACTGGTTGGAATGGCTGCCATCAAAAAGTCTACAAACTATAAATGCTGGAGAGGGTGTGGAGAAAAGGGCACCCTCTTATATTGTTGGTGGGAATGCAGACTAGTACAACCACTATGGAGAACAGTGAGGAGATTCCTTAAAAAAGTGGAGATTGAACTGCCATATGACCCAGCAATCCCACTGCTGGGCATACACACTGAAGATACCAGAATTGAAAGAGACACGTGTTCCCCAAGGTTCATTGCAGCACTGTTTACAATAGCTAGGACATGTAAGCAGCCTAGATGTCCATCTGCAGAGAAATGGATAAGAAAGCTGTGGTACAGATACATAATGGAATATTGCTTAGCTATTAAAAAGAATGCATTTGGGTCAGTTCTAATGAGATGGATGAAACTGGAGCCTATTATACATAGTGAAGTATGTCAGAATGAAAAACACCAATGCAATGTATTAACACATATATGTGAGATTTGGAAAGATGGTAATGACAACCCTATGTCTAAGACAGCAAAAGAGACATAGATATAAAAGAACATACTTTTGGATTCTGTGGGAGAAGAAAAGGGTGGGATGATTTAAGAGAATAGCATTGAAACATGTATATTACCACATGTGAAATAGATGACCAGTCCAAGTTCAATGCATGAAATAGGGCACTTAAAGCTGGTACACTGGGATGACCCAGAGGGATAGGATGGGGAGGGAGGTGGGAAGGGGGACTGTGATGAGGGGACATATGTACACCCATGACTGATTCATGTCAATGTATGGCAAAAAACATCATGATATTGTTAAGGAATTAGCCTCCAATTAAAATATTTTTTAAAAAAATAAGACTTTTTATAACAGGCTGTTCTTCAGGCTACTGCTCTCAGCCTACCTACAGAAGACTAATTTAATCTTTTTGTAGCAGAGAAATCAGGGATAGCACGGGGAGTTTTAACTTGGCCCAAAGCTGACAATAACTGGTTGCTTACTTTGAGCAAAAGATTCTGTTCTGTAGCCCAAGGATGGCCACATTTTCTATAAATTGTGGCCTAGTAATTTCTGAAGCTACTAAGTTAATTACAGACAGAGATCTGACAGTCTATATTTCACATGATATCTTGAATTTTAAATTCTAAGGAAGGATAATGGTTATCTGACAATTGCCTTCTCAAATACCAATCGCTACTCTTAGAAAGACTCATAACTCAGCTAAAAAATTGTTCAGCCTTAAATCTAGCAACACTCCTTCCTGAGTCATTAGATAAGAAACAAAACCATGACTGGTATCAAGTCCTAGCTTTAAATTTGGAGAAGGGAATGGCAACCCACTCCAGTATACTTACCTGGAGAATCCCATGGACAGAGGAGCCTGGTGGGCTGCTATCCATGGGGTAGCACAGAGTTGGACACAGCTGAAGTGACTTAGCAGCAGGAGCTTTAAATTATTCAGCAAGAAAAGACTGGCAGATAAATTTCAAGGCAAAAGTTTTAGCTATTTTTTCAAGACAAACTTTATAGTCTAATATCTTTAAGTGATAGTTTAATGATAGTCACATTAAACATAAAGTGCCACATTTACACTTTAATGCGTAAAACTGTACACCAAAATAAAATGACATTACATATATTAACAACAGCACAAAGAGAAACCTGTGTCATAATTCATACAAAATGTTGCACATATATACCTGATTACATACAAAATGTCTGATTTTCTTCAAGATATAAAAAGTCAAGTCCAGGCAATGGCTAACTGAGGGATAGAAATTGCCAGGTAGTCAGTGTAGGACTCTGAGACTTCATTGTAGCTTTGTTTTTTTTTTTTTTTTATTTACTACATATATTTATTTATTTACTTTTTTAAATTTTATTTTTTAATTTTTTTTATTTTTTTAAATTTTATTTTATTTTTAAACTTTACATAATTGTATTAGTTTTGCCAAATATCAAAATGAATCCGCCACAGGTACACATGTGTTCCCCATCCTGAACCCTCCTCCCTCCTCCCTCCTCATTCCATCCCTCTGGGTCCTCCCAGTGCACCAGCCCCAAGCATCCAGTATCGTGCATCGAACCTGGACTGGCAACTCGTTTCATACATGATATTTTACATGTTTCAATGCCATTCTCCCAAATCTTCCCACCCTCTCCCTCTCTCACAGAGTCCATAAGACTGTTCTATACATCAGTGTCTCTTTTGCTGTCTCGTACACAGGGTTATTGTTACCATCTTTCTAAATTCCATATATATGCATTAGTATACTGTATTGGTGTTTTTCTTTCTGGCTTACTTCACTCTGTATAATAGGCTCCAGTTTCATCCACCTCATTAGAACTGATTCAAATGTATTCTTTTTAATGGCTGAGTAATACTCCATTGTGTATATGTACCACTGCTTTCTTATCCATTCATCTGCTGATGGACATCTAGGTTGCTTCCATGTCCTGGCTATTATAAACAGTGCTGCGATGAACATTGGGGTACACGTGTCTCTTTCCCTTATGGTTTCCTCAGTGTGCATGCCCAGCAGTGGGATTGCTGGATCATAAGGCAGTTCTATTTCCAGTTTTTTAAGGAATCTCCACACTGTTCTCCATAGTGGCTGTACTAGTTTGCATTCCCACCAACAGTGTAAGAGTGTTCCCTTTTCTCCACACCCTCTCCAGCATTTATTACTTGTAGACTTTTGGATCGCAGCCATTCTGACTGGTGTGAAATGGTACCTCATAGTGGTTTTGATTTGCATTTCTCTGATAATGAGTGATATTGAGCATCTTTTCATGTGTTTGTTAGCCATCTGTATGTCTTCTTTGGAGAAATGTCTATTTAGTTCTTTGGCCCATTTTTTGATTGGGTCATTTATTTTTCTGGAGTTGAGCTGTAGGAGTTGCTTGTATATTCTCGAGATTAGTTGTTTGTCAGTTGCTTCATTTGCTATTATCTTTTCCCATTTTGAAGGCTGTCTTTTCACCTTGCTAATAGTTTCCTTTGATGTGCAGAAGCTTTTAAGGTTAATTAGGTCCCATTTGTTTATTTTTGCTTTTATTTCCAATATTCTGGGAGGTGGGTCATAGCTGTGATGTATGTCAGAGAATGTTTTGCCTATGTTCTCCTCTAGGAGTTTTATAGTTTCTGGTCTTACGTTTAGATCTTTAATCCATTTTGAGTTTATTTTTGTGTATGGTGTTATAAAGTGTTCTAGTTTCATTCTTTTACAAGTGGTTAACCAAATTTCCCAGCACCACTTGTTAAAGAGATTGTCTTTAATCCATTGTATATTCTTGCCTCCTTTGTCAAAGATAAGGTGTCCGTATGCGCGTGGATTTATCTCTGGGCTTTCTATTTTGTTCCATTGATCTATATTTCTGTCTTTGTGCCAGTACCATACTGTCTTGATAACTGTGGCTTTGTAGTAGAGCCTGAAGTCAGGTAGGTTGATTCCTCCAGTTCCATTCTTCTTTCTCAAGATCGCTTTGGCTATTCGAGGTTTTTTGTTTTTCCATACAAATTGTGAAATTATTTGTTCTAGCTCTGTGAAGAATGCTGTTGGTAGCTTGATAGGGATTGCATTGAATCTATAGATTGCTTTGGGTAGTATACTCATTTTCACTATATTGATTCTTCCAAACCATGAACATGGTATATTTCTCCATCTATTAGTGTCCTCTTTGATTTCTTTCACCAGTGTTTTATAGTTTTCTATATATAGGTCTTTAGTTTCTTTAGGTAGATATATTCCTAAGTATTTTATTCTTTCCGTTGCAATGGTGAATGGAATTGTTTCCTTAATTTCTCTTTCTGTTTTCTCATTATTAGTGTATAGGAATGCAAGTGATTTCTGGGTGTTGATTTTATATCCTGCAACTTTACTATAGTCATTGATTAGTTCTAGTAATTTTCTGGTGGAGTCTTTAGGGTTTTCTATGTAGAGGATCATGTCATGTGCAAACAGTGAGAGCTTTACTTCTTCTTATCCAATTTGGATTCCTTTTATTTCTTTTTCTGCTCGGATTGCTATGGCCAAAACTTCCAAAACTATGTTGAATAGTAATGGTGAAAGTGGGCACCCTTGTCTTGTTCCTGACTTTAGAGGAAATGCTTTCAATTTTTCACCATTGAGGATAATGTTTGCTGTGGGTTTGCCATATATAGCTTTTATTATGTAGAGGTATGTTCCTTCTATTCCTGCTTTCTGGAGAGTTTTGATCATAAATGGATGTTGAATTTTGTCAAAGGCTTTCTCTGCATCTATTCAGATAATCATATGGTTTTTATTTTTCAATTTGTTAATGTGGTGTATTACATTGATTGATTTGTGGATATTGAAGAATCCTTGCATCCCTGGGATAAAGCCCACTTGGTCATGGTGTATGATCTTTTTAATGTGTTGTTGGATTCTGATTGCTAGAATTTTGTTAAGGATTTTTGCATCTATGTTCATCAGTGATATTGGCCTGTAGTTTTCTTTTTTTGTGGGATCTTTGTCAGGTTTTGGTATTAGGGTGATGGTGGCCTCATAGAATGAGTTTGGAAGTTTACCATCCTCTGCAATTTTCTGGAAGAGTTTGAGCAGGATAGGTGTTAGCTCTTCTCTAAATTTTTGGTAGAATTCAGCTGTGAAGCCGTCTGGACCTGGGCTTTTGTTTGCTGGAAGATTTTTGATTACAGTTTCAATTTCCGTGCTTGTGATGGGTCTGTTAAGATTTTCTATTTCTTCCTGATCGAGTTTTGGAAAGTTGTACTTTTTGAAGAATTTGTCCATTTCTTCCACGTTGTCCATTTTATTGGCATATAATTGTTGATAATACTCTCTTATGATCCTTTGTATTTCTGTGTTGTCTGTTGTGATCTCTCCATTTTCATTTCTAATTTTATTGATTTGATTTTTCTCCCCTTGTTTCTTGATGAGTCTGGCTAATGGTTTGTCAATTTTATTTATCCTTTCAAAAAACCAGCTTTTGGTTTTGTTGATTTTGCTATGGTCTCTTTTGTTTCTTTTGCATTTATTTCTGCTCTAAGTTTTAAGATTTCTTTCCTTCTACTAACCCTGGGGTTCTTCATTTCTTCCTTTTCTAGTTGTTTTAGGTGTAGAGTTAGGTTATTTATTTGACTTTTTTCTTGTTTCTTGAGGTGTGCCTGTATTGCTATGAACTTTCCCCTTAGGACTGCTTTTACCGTGTCCCACAGGTTTTGGGTTGTTGTGTTTTCATTTTCATTCGTTTCTATGCAAATTTTGATTTCTTTTTTGATTTCTTCTGTGATTTCTTGGTTATTCAGCAGCGTGTTGTTCAGCCTCCATATGTTGGAATTTTTAATAGTTTTTCTCTTGTAATTGAGATCTAATCTTACTGCATTGTGGTCAGAAAAGATGCTTGGAATGATTTCTATTTTTTTGAATTTACCAAGGCTAGCTTTATGGCCCAGGATGTGATCTATCCTGGAGAAGGTTCCATGTACGCTTGAGAAAAAGGTGAAATTCATTGTTTTGGGATGAAATGTCCTATAGATATCAATTAGGTCTAACTGGTCTATTGTATCGTTTAAAGTTTGTGTTTCCTTGTTAATTTTCTGTTTAGTTGATCTATCCATAGGTGTGAGTGGGGTATTAAAGTCTCCCACTATTATTGTGTTATTGTTAATTTCTCCTTTCATACTTGTTAGCATTTGTCTTACATAGTGCAGTGCTCCCGTGTTGGGTGCATATATATTTATAATTGTTATATCTTCTTCTTGGATTGATCCTTTGATCATTATGTAGTGACCATCTTTGTCTCTTTTCACAGTCTTTGTTTTAAAGTCTATTTTATCTGATATGAGTATTGCTACTCCTGCTTTCTTTTGGTCCCTATTTGCATGGAAAATCTTTTTCCAGCCCTTCACTTTCAGTCTGTATGTGTCCCCTGTTTTGAGGTGGGTCTCTTGTAGACAACATATGTAGGGGTCTTGTTTTTGTATCCATTCAGCCAGTCTTTGTCTTTTGGTTGGGGCATTCAACCCATTTATGTTTAAGGTAGTTACTGATAAGTATGATCCCGTTGCCATTTACTTTATTGTTTTGGGTTCGAATTTATACACCATTTTTGTGTTTCCTGTCTAGAGAATATCCTTTAGTATTTGTTGGAGAGCTGGTTTGGTGGTGCAGAATTCTCTCAGCTTTTGCTTGTCTGAAAAGCTTTTGATTTCTCCTTCATACTTGAATGAGATCCTTGCTGGGTACAATAATCTGGGCTGTAGGTTATTTTCTTTCATCATTTTAAGTATGTCTTGCCATTCCCTCCTGGCTTGAAGAGTTTCTATTGAAAGATCAGCTGTTATCCTTATGGGTATTCCCTTGTGTGTTATTTGTTGTTTTTCCCTTGCTGCTTTTAATATTTGTTCTTTGTGTTTGATCTTTGTTAATTTGATTAATATGTGTCTTGGGGTGTTTTGCCTTGGGTTTATCCTGTTTGGGACTCTCTGGGTTTCTTGGACTTGGGTGATTATTTCCTTCCCCATTTTAGGGAAGTTTTCAACTATTATCTCCTCAAGTATTTTCTCATGGTCTTTCTTTTTGTCTTCTTCTTCTGGGACCCCTATGATTCGAATGTTGTAGCGTTTAATATTGTCCTGGAGGTCTCTGAGATTGTCCTCATTTCTTTTAATTCGTTTTTCTTTTGTCCTCTCTGATTCATTTATTTCTACCATTCTATCTTCTAATTCACCAATCCTATCTTCTGCCTCTGTTATTCTACTATTTGTTGCCTCCAGAGTGTTTTTAATTTCACTTATTGCATTATTCATTATATATTGACTCTTTTTTATTTCTTCTAAGTCCTTGTTAAACCTTTCTTGCATCTTCTCAATCCTTGCCTCCAGGCTACTTATCTGTGATTCCATTTTAATTTCAAGATTTTGGATCAATTTCACTATCATTATTTGGAATTCTTTATCAGGTAGATTCCCTATCTCTTCCTCTTTTGTTTGGTTTGGTGGGCATTTATCCTGTTCCTTTACCTGCTGGGTATTCCTCTGTCTCTTCATCTTGTTTAAATTGCTGAGTTTGGGGTGTCCTTTCTGTATTCTGGCAGTTTGTGGAGTTCTCTTTTTTGTGGCATTTCCTTGCTGTGTGTGGGTTTGTACAGGTGGTTTGTCAAGGTTTCCTGGTTAGGAAAGCTTGTGTCGATGTTCTGGTGGATGGAGCTGTATTTCTTCTCTCTGGAGTGTAATGAAATGTCCAGTAATGAGTTATGAGATGTCTATGGTTTTGGGGTGACTTTGGGCAGCCTGTATCTTGAAGCTCAGGGGTGTGTTCCTTTGTTGCTGGGAAATTTGCTTGGTATGTCTTTCCCTGGAACTTGTTGGCTCTTGTGTGGTGCTTGGTTTCAGTGTCGGTATGGAGGCGTTTGATGAGCTCCTGTCAATTAATGTTCCTTGGAGTCAGGAGTTCCCTGGAGTCAGGGTTTGGACTTAAGCCTCCTACTTCCAGTTATCGGTCTTATTTTTACCGTAGTTTCAAAACTTCTCCTTCTATACAGCACCATTGATAAAACATCTACGTTAAAGATGAAAAGTTTCTCTACTGTGAGGGTCACTCGGAGAGGTTCACAGCATTACATGGAGAAGAGAAGAGGGAGGAGGGAGTTAGAGGTGAACCAAAAGAGATGAGGTGGAATCAATAGTGGAGAGAGTGGGCTAGCCAGTAGTCACTTCCTTATGTGCACTCCACAACTGGACCGCTCAGAGATGTTCACAGAGTTATACAGAGAAGAGAAGAAGGAGGCAGGAGACAGAGGTGGCCAGAAGGATAAAAGGGGTAAATGAAAAGGAGGGAGACAGATCCAGCCAGTAATCAGTTCCCTAAGTGTTCTCCACCGTCTGGAACACACAGAAATTCAGAGTTGGGTAGAGTAGAGAGTAGAGAGTAGATACAGGTGACCTGGTGGAGAAAACAGAGAGTCCAAAGGGAGAGAGAGCAGTCAAGCCAGTAATCTCGTTCCCTAGTGAAAAATGGGTCCTGAAGATTGGGTTCTTAAAGGTACAAAATTGGTAACAAATACATAAAAGCAAAAATTAAAAATTCAGAGTAGAGTTTGGAATTTCAAAAATGTGATGTTAATGAAAAGAAGGAAAAGAAAGAGAGAAAAAACGAACAAAGAAAAACAAACAAGGTTGCGAAAATTATAAAGAAACTACAGGTACAAAATTGATAACTAATACCAAAAAGCAAAAATTAAAAATCTAGAGTAGAGTTTGGAGTTTCAAAAATACAATGTTAAAAAAAAAAAGAAGAAGAAAAACAAAGAGAGAAAACAAACAAACCAACAAAAACAATGTCACAAAAATTATAAAGAAAATACAGGTACAAAATTGATATCAAATACCAAAAAGCATAAATTAAAAATCTTGAGTAGAGTTTGGAATTGCAGATATACAATGTTATATAAAAGAAGAAGAGAAAGAAACAGAGGGAAAAAAAAGAAAAAAAAAGTCACAGAAATTATAAAAAAAAACTATAGGTACAAAATTGAATACATATACCCAAAGGCTAAAATTAAAAATCTAGAGTAGAGTTTGGAATTTCAAAAATACGATGTTAAAGAAAAGAAGAAAAAGAAAAAGAAAAAAAAAACACGGTCAAAAAATTATAAAATATATATATATGAAGTTTGCTGAAGAAGAAAAAAAAAAGGGTCTTTTTTTTTTTTGGAAAGTAATAGTTATAAAAGTGAAAATTAAAGGACAATAGAGGACTAAAAAATTTTTTTTTTAAAAATTAAAAAAAAAAGAAAGAAAGATTGATCGCAAAAATAGTAAAAATATATCTAGGTTTTTCTCTGGTTTTGTTGTGAGTATTGTGGGTTCAGTTCATTTTTGGCTAGTTCCTTGGTCCGACTTATATTTCTCAAGATCTATAGGCCCCTTCCTATGTAGTCCGTAGGAACCACAGGGTTTTAGTCTATGGCCTGTAGCTTCCAAGGCGTTTCCCTCTATTATAGCTTCTTCTGTTTGCTGGTCTCTTCAGTATCTGGTTCCCGCCCTGACAGAAAGGGGACGGTTGAGGACACTATTTTTTTTTTTTTTTTATTTAGGCTCACTTGTTCAGCCACGCTGTGGGGAGGGAGGGAGGGATGCTGCAAACAGATAACACTGGTCTGCCCCCCCCTCGCGGCCGCGTGTAGCCTCCCTGCCCACACTGCTCGGGCTCTAGGTTGTTCTGCCGGGAACAATCAGAGGCCGGCCCTGGGCTGAGCTCCCAGGTCCAAGCCGCTCAGGTTCAGGCACTCTGGTAGTCCTCAGAGGCACAGACTCGGTTGGGCCTGAGTTTTGTGTTCTTCCCAGATCCGAGCAGCTCAGGTGATGAGGTGTTTGGCGAGCGCCAATGCTGCGACTTATTGCCTCCCCGCCACTCGGTTATCTGGGTGTAAAACCGGCGCACCTTCTCAGGCAGATGTTGACCGTCCAGACCCCCAAAAAGTTTTAGTTAGCAAAGAAGCCTGCTTACAGTTTTATAGATAGTGTCTCTCTGGGGCTGCGATTGCCCCCTTCCGGCTCTGGCTGCCTGTCACCGGAGGGGGAAGGTCTGCAGCCGGCTATCTCTGTTCAGTCCTTTGTTCCGTGCGCGGGCCTGGCGGTGTCTTAGGTTAGGGCTGGCTTTTCGCGTGGTAGATATCCCACAGTCTGGTTTGCTAGCCCAAGTTATTTCGCTCAGATAGCGCTCAGGACATTCAGGCCCGATTCTTACTCTAAGGGACACAGCCCGCGCTGCGCTTCCCTGCCCAGCCCCTGCTTGCTAATGCCGTGTGCAGGCGTCTGTGCTGCTTCTCTGCTGGGGGAGTTACCGCAGGGCTCACAATCTGCGATTTTTAATTGTTTATTTATTTTTTTTCTCCCTGTTATGTTGCCCTCTGTGCTTCCAAAGCTCGGCACAGATTTGGCAGTGAGAAGGTTTCCTGGTGTTTGGAAACTTCTCTCTTTTTAAGACTCCCTTCCTGGGACTGAACTCCGTCCCTCCCTCTTTTGTCTCTTTTTTTGTCTTTTATATTTTTTCCTACCTCTTTTCGAAGAGTTGGGTTGCTTTTCTGGGTGCCTGATGTCCTCTGCCGGCATTCAGAAGTTGTTTTGTGGAATTTACTCGACGTTTAAATGCTCTTTTGATGAATTTGTAGGGGAGAAAGTGTTCTCCCCGTCCTACTCCTCCGCCATCTTGGCTCCTCACCCATGTAGCTTTGGTTTGAATTTCTCCAATAACTAGTCATGTTGAGCATCTTTTCAAGTGACTCTTGGCTGTCTGTATGTTTCTTTGGAGAAATGCATATTTAAGTTTTCCACATTCAGAAAACAAAGATCACAGCATCTGGTCCCATCACTTCATGGAAAATAGATGGGGAAACAGTGGAAAGTATCAGACTTTATTTTTTGGGCTCCAAAATCACTACAGATGGTGACTGCAGCCATGAAATTAAAAGATGCTTACTCCTTGAAAGGAAAGTTATGACCAACCTAGAGAACATATTCAAAAGCAGAGACATTACTTTGCCAACAAAGGTCCATCTAGTCAAGGCTATGGTTTTTCCGGTGGTCATGTATGGATGTGAGAGTTGGACTGTGAAGAAGGCTGAGCACCAAAGAATTGATGCTTTTGAATTGTGGTGTTGGAGAAGACTCTTGAGAGTCCCTTGGACTGCAAGGAGATCCAACCAGTGCATTCTAAAGGAGATCAGTCCTGGGATTTCTTTGGAGGGAATGATGCTGAAGCTGAAACTCCAGTACTTTGGCCACCTCATGCAAAGTGTTGACTCCTTGGAAAAGACTCTGATGCTGGGAGGGATTGGGGGCAGGAGGAGAAGGGGACGACAGAGGATGAGATGGCTGGATGGCATCACTGACTCGATGGACGTGAGTCTGAGTGAACTCCGGGAGTTGGTGATGGACAGGGAGGCATGGTGTGCTGTGATTCATGGGGTGGCAAAGAGTCGGACATGACTGAGCAACTGAACTGAACTCATTTTTTGACTGAATTTTTTGTATTTATGATATTGAGCTTGATGAACTGTTTGCATATTTTGAAAATTAATTCCATGTCAGTTGCTTCTTTTGCAGATATTTTTGCATTCTGATGCCTGTCTTTTCATCTTCTTTGTGTTTCCTTTACTGTGTAGAAACTTTTAAGTTTAAAATAGCTCTCATTTATTTATTTAAAAAATTTTCTTTATTTTAGAAAATGGGTCAAAAAGATCTTGCTGTGATTTATGATAAAGATGTTTTCCCAAAGTTTTCCTCAAAGAGTTTTATAGTGTTCACTCTTGCATTTAGGTGTTTAATCCATTTTGAATTTACTTTTGTGTATGATGTTAGGGAATGCTCTAATTTCATTTTTCTACCTATAGCTGTTAAGGTTTCCCAAACTACTTATTAAAAATACTATCTTTCCCCCTTTGTAGATTCTTGCCTACTTTGTCATAGGTTAGGTAACCATAAATGCTTGGATTTATCTTTAGGCTTTTTATCCTGTTCCATTGATCTACATTTCTGTTTTTATGTCAGTACCATGCTGTCTTGATTGCTATAGCTTTGCAGAACAGTCTGCAGTCAGGCAGCCTAATTCCTCCAGCTCCATTTTCCTTTTTCAAGATTGCTTTCCTTATTTGGGATCTTTTGTGTTTCCATACAAATTTTAAACTTTTTTGTTCTAATTCTGTGGAAACTGCCATTAGCATTTTGCTAGGGATTGTATTGAATCTGTAGATTGCTTTGGGTGATATAGTAATTTTCACAGTTTTGATTCTTCCAATCAAAGATCATGGAATGATCTCTTTGTGTCAGCTTTGATTCCTTTTCAGTTTCTCAGTTTTCTGTGTAGAAGTCTTTTGCCTTCTTATGGAAGTCTATTCCTAGCTATCTTATTTTGTTTCTATGTAAATGGAATTAATTCCTTAATTTCTCTTTCTGAACTTTTGTTGTTAAGTGTACAGGAATGCAAGAGATTTTTGTGTATAAATCTGTATCCTGCAAACTCATCAAATTTACTGATTAGCTATAGTAGTTTTCTAGTTGCATCTTTAGGATTTTCTATGTGTACTATCATGTTATCTGCAAACAGTGGCAGTTTTACTTCTTTTTCAATTTGTATTCCTTTAATTATTTTTCTTCTAAATTTTCATGAGGAAATGGCAACCCACTCCAGTATTCTTGCCCGGAGAATCCCAGGGACAGAGGAGCCTAGTGGGCTGTTGTCTATGGGGTCGCACAGAGTCGGACACGACTGAAGTGACTTAGCAGCAGCAGCAGCAGCAGGGCTTCCAAATTTATGTTGACTTACAGTGGTGAAAGTGGACATCTTTGTCTTGTTCCTGATCTTAGAGAAAATACTTTCACCATTGAAAATGGTGCTTGCTGTGGGTTTGTTATACTTAACTTTTATGATATTGACATAAGTTTTACAATGTTATCTTTCTAGAAATTTTTTTTCATCATAAATAGGTGTTAAATTCTATCAAAATCCTTTTTTTATGTATCTAGTGAGATGATCACATGATTCTTATTATTTAATTTGTTAATATGGAGTATCACATTGATTGATTTGTGAATACTGAGGAATCCTTGCATTACTGGGATAAATCCCCCTTGATCATGGTGTATGATCCTTTCAACATATTGAGAATTTTTGCATCTAAGGTCATCAGTGATACTGGCCTGTAATTTTCTTTTTTTGTGTCACATCTTTGTCTGGTTTAGGTATCAGGGTGATGCTGGCCTCATACAATGGATCTAGGAGTGTTTCTTCCACTACAAATTTTTTGGAAGAGTTTGAGATGAGTAGTTGTTAGCTCTTCTCTAAATGCTTGATAAAATTCACCTATGAAGTCATCTGGTCCTCGACTTTCATTTGTTGGAATATTTTTAGTTACAGTTTCAATTCACTACTTGTGATTGGTCAGCTTATATTCTCTATCTCTTCCTGATTCAGCCTTTGAAGGTTGTACCTTTCCAATAACTTCTCCAAGTTGTCCATTTTGTTGGCATTGTTACTTGTAGTGATCTCTTATGATCCTTGGTATTTCTGTGGTTTCAGCTGTAATTTCTCCTTTATCATTTCTAATTTTATTGATTTGATTCATCTAACTTTTTCTTGATCTGTCTGGCTAAAATTTTATCAATTTTCCTTCACTTTCAAAGAAAAAAACTTTAATTTTATTGATCTTTGATTTTTTTTCTAGTTTAATTTTATTTTATTTTTAAACTTTACAATGATCTTTGATTTTATTTATTTATTTGTTTTAATTAGAGGCTACTTACTTTACAATATTGTATTGGTTTTGCCATACATCAACATTTTTTGTTTGTATTTTATTTATTGCTGCTCTGATCTTTATGATTGATTTCCTTCTACTAACTTTAGTTTTTTTTTTTTTTTTGTTGTTGTTGTTGCTGTGTTTTTTTCTAGTTGTTTTTATGTAAGGTTAGATTGTTTATTTGAGTTTTTCATATTTACTTAGATGAGATTGATTTGCTATAACCTTAACTATTAGAACTCCTTTTGCTGAGACCCATAGATTTGGGATCATCATGTTTTCATTGTCATTTTTTTCTATGTAATTTTTTATTTACTCTTTGATTTCTTCAATGATCTCTTGGTTATTTAGTTGCATATAGTTTAGCCTCCATGTGTTCATGGTTTTATATATTTTTTTCATGTAATTGCTTTATAATCTCACAGTGTTGTGGTTGGAAAAGATACTTGATATAAT
The DNA here is from genome assembly GCF_029407905.1 of Bubalus kerabau. Classification (NCBI taxonomy): domain Eukaryota; kingdom Metazoa; phylum Chordata; class Mammalia; order Artiodactyla; family Bovidae; genus Bubalus; species Bubalus kerabau. Next base: position 37,534,340 of record NC_073635.1, read on the forward strand.
TTTTATTTTCTTAAATTTATCAAGGCTTAATTTATGACTCAAGATATCATCTATCCTGGAGAATATTCCACAGGCACTTGAGAAGAAAGTATATTCTGCTTTCAGGAGCAATGTCTATAAATATCATTTCAGTTACTCTGATCTATTGTGTCACTGAAATCTTGTGATTCCTTATTTGTTTTCTGTGAGGATAATCTGTCCATTGCTTTAACTGAGGTGTTAAATTCCCCATTATTATTGTGCTTACTGTCAACTTTCCCTCTGAAAGCTGTTAGCAGTTTGCCTTATTTGTTGAGTTGCTCCTATGCTGGGTGCATAATTATAATTTCTGCATCTTCTTCAGTAAATCCTTTGATTATTATGTAGTAATCTTCTTTGTCTTTTGTAACCCTCTTTATTTTGAAGTCTATTTTATCTTGTATAAGTATTACTACCCCAGCTTTCTTTTGATTTCCATTTGCATGGAATATCTTTCTCCATTTCTTCACTTTCAATCTGTATATGTCCTTATGTCTGAGGTGGGCCTCTTGTAGATAGTATATATATACAGATCTTGTTTTTGTATTCATTCAGCCAATTGGTGTCTTTTGGATGGAACATTTAATCCATTTATATTCAAGGGAATTTCAGAAAAAAATCTACTTTTTCTTCATTGACTACACTAAAGCCTTTGACTGTGTGGATCACAAAAAACTGTGGAAAATTCTTAAAGAGATGGGCATATCAAATCACCTTACATGTCTCTTGAGAAACCTGTATGTGGATCAAGAAGCAACAGTTAGAACCAGACATGGAACAACTGACTGGTTCAAAATTGAGAAAGGAGTATGTCAAGGCTGTATATAGTCACCCTGCTTATTTAGCTTGTGTGCAGAGTACACCATGGGAAATGCCATTCTGGATGAATCACAAGCAGGAATCAAGATTACCAGGAGAAATGTCAACAACCTCAGATATGCAGATGATACCTTAATGACAGAAACTGAACAGAAATTAAAAAGCCTCTTGATGAGGGTGAAAGAGGAGAGTGAAAACCTAGCTTGAAATTCAGCATAAAAAAAACTAAAATTATGGTCACTGGTCCCATCATTTCATGGCAAATAGAAGGAGAAAAAGCAGAAGTAGTGACAGATTTTATTTTCTTGGGCTCCAAAAATCACTGCAGATGGTGAGTGAAGCATGAAATTGAAAGACACTTGCTCCTTGGAAGAAAAGCCATGACAAACCTAGACAGCAATTTAAAAGCAGAAACATCACTTTGCTGACAAAGGTCCATCTAGTCAAGGCTATGGTTTTTCTAGTAGTAATGTACAAATGTGAGACATGGACCATAAAGAAGGCTGAGTACTAAAGAATTGATGCTTTTGAATTGTGGTGTTGGAGAAGACTCTTGAGAGTCCCTTGGACTGCAAGATCAAACAAGTCAATCCTAAAGGAAATCAACCCTGGATAGTCATTGAAAGGATTGACACTGAAGCTGAAGTTCCAATAATTTGGCCACCTGCTGGGAAGAGTCGATTCATTGGAAAAGATCTTGATGCTGGGAAATATTGAAGGCAAAAGAAGAAGGAGGCAGCAGAAGATGAGATGGTTAGATAGCTGGACAAGACAAGAAGAAGAAGATGAGATGGATACAATCTGAGCAAATTGTGGGAGATAGTAGAGTACAGAGGACTGGCATGCTACAGTCCATGGGATTAGAAAGAGTCAGATACAATTTAGTGACTGAACAACGATAGCAATATGTTCCTATTACCATTTTCATAATTGTTTTGAGCTTGTTTGTGTGGGTCTTTTTTTTTTTTTTTTTTCTATTCTTTCTCACCTAGGAAACTTCACTTAGAATTTTTTGTTGTAAAGCTGATTTTGTGGTGCTGGATTCTCACCTTTTGCTTGTCTGTAAAACTCTTGATCAGAGAAGGCAATGGCAACCTACTCCAATACTCTTGCCTGGAAAAATCCCATGGACGAAGGAGCCTGGTAGGCTGCAGTCCATGGGGTCGCTAAGAGTCAGACATGATTGAACGACTTCATTTTAACTTTTCACTTTCATGCATTGGAGAAAGAAATGGCAACCCACTCCAGTGTTCTTGCCTGGAGAATCCCACTGCCGGGTGAGCCTGATGGGCTGCTGTCTATGGGGTCACACAGAGTCGGACACGACTGAAGCGATTTAGCAGCAGCAGCAAAACTCTTGATAGCTCCATCAAATCTGAATGAAATCATTTCTGGATAGAGGAATCTTGGTTGTAGGTTTTTCCCTGTCATCATTTCAAATATATAGTGCATTTCCTTCTGGTCTACAGCATTTCTGCTGAAAGATCAGCATTTACTCTTATGGGGATTACATTTTATATTATTTTTTTCCTTTGCTTTAAAAAATTAATTTACATTAATTTGATTATCTTGTATTTTGGCACATATTATTATTATTTATCATTTGTATGGTACTCTCTGCATTTCCTGGGCTTTGTTGACTATTTCCTTGGCTTTGTTATTTCCTTTCCCATGTTAGGAAAGTTTTCATTTATAATCTTTTCCAATATTTACTCAGACCCTTTCTCTTCTTTTGGGAACTCTGTAATTCAAATGTTGGTACACCTAATATTGTCTCAGAGTTCTCTGAAGCTGTCCTCATTTCTTTTTATCTTTTTTCTTTCTTCTTCTCCTTATCAGTTATTTCCAGCTATCTATCTACTAGTTGACTTATTCATTCTTCTGCTTCATTCTACTTTTGATTCCTTCTAGTGTATTATTCAAATCAGTTACTATATTATTCAGCAGTGTTTGTTCTTTAGCTCTTCTTGGTCCTTGAACCTTAAACATTTCTTGTATTTTCTTGATCTGTGACTATTCTATTTTTGAGATTTAGAATCATCTTTATTACTCTGTGGAGAAGGCAATGGCACCCCACTCCAGTACTCTTGCCTGGAAAATCCCATGGATGGAGGAGCATCGTAGGCTGAAGTCCATGGGGTTGCTGAGGGTCGGACACGATTGAGCGACTTCACTTTCACTTTTCACTTTCATGCATTGGAGAAGGAAATGGCAACCCATTCCAGTGTTCTTGCCTGGAGAATCCCAGGGATGGGGAAGCCTGGTGGGCTGCCATCTATGGGGTCGCACAGAGTCGAACGCGACTGAAGTGACTTAGCAGCAGCAGCAGCGTCAGTTATCCGGAGAAGGCAATGGCATCCCACTCCAGTACTCTTGCCTGGAAAATCCCACGGATGGAGGAGCCTCGTGGGCTACAGTCCATGGGGTCGCACAGAGTCGGACACGACTGAGCTACTTCACTTTCACTTTCACTTATTACTCTTTTTTTTTTTTTTTCCCCAGGTGGTTGCCTATTTTCCCTTTGTTTATTTAGTCTTGAAGGTTTTCCTTTGTTTTTTCATCAGTATTGTATTTTTTGTTATCTCAGCTTCCCTGATAGCTCAGTTGGTAAAGAATCCACCTGCAATGCAGGAGACCCAAGTTCGATTCCTCTGTCAGGAAGATCAACCGGCGAAGGGATAGGCTACCCATTCCAGTATTCTTAGGCTTTCCTTGTGGCTCAGCTGGTAAAGAATCCACCTGAAATGTGGCAGACCTGGGTTCAATCCCTGGGTTGGGAACATCTCCTGGAGAAGGGAAAGGCTACCCACTCCAGTATTCTGGCCTAGAAAATTCCATGGACTGTATAGTTCATAGGGTCGCAAGGAGTTGGACATAACTGAGTGGTGGGTAGGGCTGTCTTCTTATCTTTCTAGTTGTTTTGTCTTAGGCATCCAGCACTGGAGTTTACAGGTAGTTAGTTATAGCTAGGTCTTGATGCCAAGATGAAGACCTCCAGGAGAGCTCACACCAATTAATATTCCCTGGGGTCTGAGGTTCTTTCTTAGTCCAGTAATTTGGACTGACCCCACTCACCACAGGTGCTCAGGCTTGACTCCTGGCCTGGGAACCAAGACCCCACAAGTCATGTGGTGAAACAAACAAAGACCAGAAAAGGCTCTAGCCGGGGGTGAGAGCATGGCTTAGGCTCAGGATCTTCATAGCTTGAAAAGGCCTGTGGAATCATCTAGTCTTAGATTCAGGATTCTCACATCCAGAGTGGCCCAGGAGATCAGAGATTCAGTTGTGGGACTATAGCAAGTTTGCTGGGGCCAAAGGGGCAGGGAAAGCACTGGCCTTGTTTTCCTCTGATCCCCCAGTCCCTGTAGGTCTCTTCGCACCCCAGTCGATCCTCACACTTGTGTGTGGGCCCCTCTAAGCACAGGAACCCCTCTCCCGCCCCTGCTGCCTCTCAGAGGTGCCAGTCCAGAACCATCTCCACCTTTCCTCCCCAGCTCTTCACTCCCATGTTCCCAGGAACCCTGCAGACCGAGTAGGCCCTGGAGAGCTCAGGTTCAGGCCTCAAATCCCAGCAGGCTCACTGAAGCCTAAGTGCGGGGGAAGATAATAGCTGTTTTCCTTCCAATCCCCTGATCTCCCAAAGGTCTCTCTGTCTCCACTAATCCTCAGTGTGTGAGTGGGCCCCTCCGAGCATGGGACCTGTCTCTTCAACCCTCCGCACCTCAGAGATGCCAGTTATTTTCCACCTTCTTTTACTTTCCCCTCTTTCACTCCTAATCCCCAGACCTATAATCAGAGGAGACCACAGAGAGCTGAGGTTCAGGTCCAGGACCCCACGAAGCTCAACATAGCCCAAACAGGCAGGGAAGGTGCTAGCCACATTCCCATCTAATCGCCTGACCCCCAAAAGTGTGTCCCTGTCTCTGGTAATCCCTGCATCATGGCTGGGCCCCTCTGATTGTGGGAACCCCTCCTTTCCCCCTGCCACCCCTCAGGAATGCAGATTCTGTCTCTCCTCCCCAACCCATGTCCTACCCAGTCACATGGGATTCCTCTTCTTCATTTAGGTGTCTGAGATCCCTCATGAGCACCTGGTTGATATTCTAGTTGTGAGGAGATGTAAACTCTGCATCCAACTTGAATCTTTTAAACAACATTGCTGAATAAAACATGTTGTTCAGTCACTAAGTTGTGTCCAACTCTTTGTGACCTCATGGGCTGCAGCACACCAGTCTTTGCTGTCCTTTACTATCTTCCAGAGTTTGCTCAAACTCATGTCCATCTAATCGATGATGCCATCCAACCAGTTCATCCTCTGTCACCCTCTGTTTCTCCTGCCCTCAATCTTTCCCAGCATGAGTCTTTTTCAGTGAGTCAGCTCTTTGCATCATGTAGCCAAATTATTGGAGCTTCAGCTTCAGCATCAGTCCTTCCAATGTATATTCAAGGTTGATTTCCTTTAGCACTGACTGGTTTGATCTCCTTGCAGTCCAACATTCTCAAGAGTCTTGTCCAGCATCACAATTCTAAAACATCATATTTAGCAATAACTGCTAATTTGTATTTACTTAACATAAATGTCATGTTGATTTTAAATAATTTTAGTACAAAATACTGGCAAGATTAGAAACAGTAATTTCTGAATGTTTATAAAATTTTTTCTAGGCCCCATAGAAAGATACTTGTCATTCTGAAATGTCAGTTTGTTGAAGGGTCGGGATTATATTTTTTGAAATACATGCCACTTATGTCACCCAACACATCTCTATATATGACTAGCAGAGTGGGCTCATTCACAATCCACTAATCAATAATATTTATTCCAGATATTCAGTGATGAATACTGAACACAGCCATTGAACTATAGAAGGATGAATTTTCCTATTCTTGAGGGAAATAAGCAGTTGTGTCCATAATATAGTTATCTGGCTACATTGGTGATTGACAGGGAGGCCTGGTGTGCTGCGGTTCATGGGGTTGCAAAGAGTCAGACACAACTGAGTGACTGAATTGAACTGAACTGATGCTATGATTGGTGTTGACATTAAAGACCTGTCTTTTCAGGTCTCCAGGTGAATCATATAAAACCGACTCAGAGTTTCTAAAAATACAAATTATTCCATGAAAAAATTCAGCATTTTTGAAAGCAGCCTAATTTTCTATGACTCTAGAATCTTTTTAAGCAAACTTTTTGCAAATACAAAGGTAAAGTAAAAAGCAGTGCAATATAGAAGTCTTAGTGGTTCAAAATAATTAGGTGAGAACAAAATGATAACTTGAGTTCTGTGAGTACTAGCCTCAACTGAGTGGCTTAATTGAAATTATACATCATTTTCAGACTAGATTTAAGAAAGGAAATTTAAGTGAAATTGATCATGATAGCAAAGCAGATAAATAAATAGGGGTTGAATTTTTAGCCTTAGTCACTTACCATTAGAATCAGAAGAACTCTTAAAGACTTTCTTAATCACCATTGATAGAGTCAACTACCCCCTTCTTTCTCAGTGTTACCATCAGGCCTAGCTATAGAATAATGATTTTCATGAGACTTCCACATGGTATCCTACATAAGGCATGTAATATATCTATATTACATAACAACTTGAATTTTCAACATTACACCTCATGAGGTCATTCCATTTTTGGTGGAAGCTTCATTTCAGGCTCAAGCCTCTCAGCTGATAAAACAAACATAGAATGGATAGCAATGGCACCCCACTCCAGTACCCTTGCCTGGAAAATCCCATGGACGGAGGAGCCTGGTAGGCTGCAGTCCATGGGGTCGCTAAGAGTCGGACACGACTGAGCGACTTTACTTTCACTTTTCACCTTCATGCATTGGAGAAGGAAATGGCAACCCACTCCAGTGTTCTTGCCTGGAGAATCCCAGGGACAGGGGAGCCTGGTGGGCTGCCATCTATGGGGTCACACAGAGTTGGACACGACTGAAGTGACTTAGCAGCAGCAGCAGCAGCAGTTATTTTCCTTTTTTACTATATATAAATTGGTAAAGCAGTAAAAATGTATTTTCTTTCTTGAAAATTCCAGAGTTACTATGATCAAAAGAATTTTCTTATTGTCATCTGATGCATTTATACATACACAAATATACATATATAAACACATATGCATACAGATATATATGGAATCATGAGCTCCTTATTGCAAAAGTCAGGCAACTTGAAGAAAGCAGAGAAAAACCACTACGCTATTCAGATAAGGCCTAAATCAAATCCCTTATGATTATACACAGGAACTGACAAATAGATTCAAGGGATTAGATCTGATAGGTTACCTGAAGAACTATGAATGGAGGGTCCTAACCTTGTGCAGGAGATGGTGCCCAAACAATCCTCAAGTAAAAGCAATGTAAAAAGGCAAAATGTTGTCTGGGGAGGCCTTACAAATAGCTGAGACAAGAAGAGAAGCAAAAGGCAAAGGAGAAAAGCAAAGATATACTTATCTGAATGCAGAGTTCCAAAGAATAACAAAGAGCAATAAGAAAGCCTTCTTTAGTGAACAATGCAAAGAAATAAAAATAATAGAATGGAAAAGACTAGAGACCTCAAGAAAATTAGAGATATCAAGGGACAATTTCATGCAAAGATGGGCACAATAAAGGACTGAAATGGTATGGACCTAACAAAAGCAGAAGATATTAAGAAGAGGTGGTAAGAATACAAAGAAGAACTGTACAAAAAAGATCCCAATGACCCAGATAACCACGCTTATGTGGTCACTCCCTTGGAGCCAGACATCCTGGAGTGTGAAGTCAAGGGGGCCTTAGGAAGCATTACTACAAGCAAAGCTAGTGGAGGTGATTAAATTCCAACTGAGTTATTTCAAATCCTAAAAGATGATGCTGTTAAAGTGATGAACTTAATATGCTAGCAAATTTGGAAAACTCAGCAGTGGCCACAGGACTGATAAAGGTCAGTTTTCATTCCAATCCCAAAGAAGGGTAATGCCAAAGAATCTTCATGCTACCATATGTTTGCACTCATTTCACATGCTAGCAAGGTAATGTTTAAAGTCCTTCAAGCTAGGCATCAGCAGTATGTCACCAAGAACTTCTAGATGTATAAGCTGGATTAAGAAAAGTCAGAGGAAGCAGAAATCAAATTGCCAACATTCATTGGATCATAGAGAGAGCAATGGAATTCCAGAAAAAAATATATACTTCTGTTTCATTGACTATGCTAAAGCCATTGACTGTATGGGTCAAAACAAACTGTGGAAAATTCTTCAAGAGATGGAAATACCAGACCCCTTTACCTTCCTCCTGAGAAACTTGTATGCATGTCAAGAAGCAACAGTTAAAACCGGACATGGAATAACAGCCTGGTTCAAAATTGGAAAAGGAGTACATCAAGGTCGTATACTGTCACACTGCTTATTTAACTTATATGCAGAGTACATCAGGTGGCACTAGTAGTAAAGAACCTGCTTGCCAATGCAGGAGATGTAAGAAAAGTGGGTTCAATCCCTGGGTTGGGAAGATCCCCTGGAGAAGGGCATGGCAACCCACTCCAGTGTTCTTGCCTGGAGAATCCCAGGGACGGGGGAGCCTGGTGGGCTGCCGTCTATGGGGTCGCACAGAGTTGGACATGACTGAAATGACTTAGCAGCAGCAGCAGCAGCAGCAGCACAATACATCATGTGAGATGCTGAGCTGCATGAAACATAAGTTGGACTTAAGATTGCTGGAAGAAATGTCAATAACCTCAGATATGCAGATGACACCACCCTTATGGCAGAAAGTGAATAGGAACTAAGAGCCTCTTGATTAGGGTGAAAGAGAAGAGTGAAAAATCTGGTTTAAAACTTAACATTCAGAAAACTAAGATCATAGTGTCTGGTCCCATCATTTCATGGCTGATACATGGAAAAAAAAAAAGGAAAGAGTGAAAGACTTTATTTTCTTATCATCAAAATCACTGGGTATGGTTACTGCAGCCATGAAATGAAAAGAAGCTTGCTCCTTGGAAGAAAAGTTATAAAAAACCTAGACAACGTATTAAAATGTAGAGACATCACTTTGCTGACAAAGGTCTGTATAGTCAAACCTATGGTTTTTCCAGTAGTCACATATAGATGTGAAAATTGGATCATAAATATGACTGAGCATTTAAGAATTGATGTTTTCAAACTGTGGTGCAGGAGAAGACTCTTGAGAATCCCTTGGACATAAAGAAGATCAAATCAATCAATCCTAAAGGAAGTCAACTCTGAATATTCATTGGAAGGACTGATGCAGAAGCTCTGATACTTTGGCTACTTGATGTGAAGAGCTGACTCATTGAGAAGACCCTGATGCTGGGAAAGATTGAAGGCAGAAGGATAAGGGGATGACAGAGGATGAGATGGTTGGATGTCATCACCAACTCAATGGACATGAGTTTAAGCAAACTCGGGAGGTATTGAAAAACAGGGAAGCCTGGTGCACTGCAGTCCATGGCATCACAAAGAATCAGACATGACTGAAAGACTGAAGAACAACAAAAGTGGAAAATACTAAGGATAATTATGATATTAAACAGGCATTCCTGTTTTTCTATAATTTTATTTATTCATTTATTTATTTATGGCTGTGCTGTGCTGGGTCTTCATTTTCATGAGGTATTTTCTCTACTTGAGTTGAGTCAGGGCTACTCAGGAAAGTGAAGTCGCTCAGTCATGTCAGGCTCTTTGTGACCCCACGGACTGTAGCCTACCAGGTTCCTCTGTCCATAGGACTTTCCAGGCAAGAGTACTGGAGTGGGTTGCCATTTCCTTCTCCAACTCTCTAGTTACAGTGGGCCAGCTTCTCATTGAAGTGTCTTCTTGTTGCAGATCATGGGCTCTAGGACTCAGGAGCTTCACTAGTTGTAGCTCATGGGCTCAGAAGTTGCAGACTCAGGTATGTAGAACACAGAATCAATAGTGTGGCACAAAGTATTAGTTACTTCATGGCATGTGGTATCTTCCAGGACCAGGGATTGAACCCATATCTACTTCATTGGCAGGCATATTCTTTATCACTGAGCCACTAGGGAAGCCCCACCCCACTCTAGTACTCTTGCCTGGAAAATCCCATGGATGGAGGAGCCTGGTAGGCTGCAGTCCATAGGGTCGCTAGGAGTTGGACAGGACTGAGAGCAACTTCACTTTCACTTTTCACTTTCATGCTTTGGGGAAGAAAGTGGCAACTCACTCCAGTGTTCTTTCCTGGAGAATCCCAGGAATGGCAGAGCCTGGTGTGCTGCCGTCTATGGGGTCGCATAGAGTTGGACACTACTGAAGCGACTTAGCAGCAGCAACAGCAGCACCGGGGAAGCCCAGTATTTCTGTTTTGTTCTTATTTAAGTTCCTCTGTTTGAGTAAGATAAAATAGGTCTATTGAATTCCTACATGTTTTCTTCTTACCCAAAAAGTTTTGAGAGAAACAATTTATATGGACAATTACCCCTGTGTTATATTCAACTCTGAAGCATCATGCATAGTAGCAAAGAGGAAACAGATAATCTTGACACAAAGCCTACATGCTATCTAAGCCAAAGCATGAATCTTCTTGTTCTTCCAAATAAAATATTGTAATTTGGATTTACCTCTAAAAGCAACATAATTTAACATAAATCAGATGGTAAATATACAATATGATTAAAATAGATCAAGAAAATATATTAAAATAATTTCATTTATTATTACATTGTTCATTGAACAGAGAAAGCAAGCACAAATTAATATGCTATTTTTATAAATGACATTTCTTCAGAATATTTTTTCAGAGGTATATAGAAATAGTATCAAAGCACCATTGCCTCTGGCTTGTATTTACTTATGACAACTTCAGAGTACAGTGATTCTTAATGAACACAAATAATAATACTCATGCAATGAAATAAATTGAAAGATAGCAGGCCTAAAGCAGTTATCTGAAATTTAAATGCATTTTCTTAGAATACTAGAAAAACAAAACTTAGAAAAGGCTGCAATAATTTAATTTGTCTATTGTTGATGAAAGGCAAATTACTGGATTTTCCTTTATATTTTTTTGCATTTCTTGAATATTTACTTTTGCAATATAAGAATATATTTAAATATATCAAAACACATTTAAAAAATGTGTGTCTATATTACTACACTTTTAAAATTAAGTCTTTCATAGTTGAAATAATCTGCATGTCTATTGGGCTTTCACTGCCTGAAGTCTTACTGAAAATTAGAACACTCATTGACTAACTCCATGAAATACTTGAATTTTATTGTTTTTTCTCTGCCTTTGTGGATAGTATCTGCTATATATAAATCCATGTTATACTATTATTATGAGCAGAGTTTTCCTAAAAATGGTTCTTTATCTGTAAATTATGGAGTTCCCAGGCAGGTCAGTGGGTAAATAATCTGCCTGCAATGCAGGAGATACAGGAGATGCAAGTTTGATCCCTGGGTTGGGAAGATCTCCTGAAGGAGGGCATGGTAACCCATTTCAGTATCCTTGCCTGGAGAATCTCATTGACAGAGAAGCCTGATGAACTACAGTCCACAGAGTTGCAGAGAGTCAGACATGACTGAAGTTACTGAGCAGGCACAAAACTGTAAAATATAGATAACAATTATTCAGGGAATTATTATAATGGTAATAAATGTAAATCATTTTAGACTTTATTTATTTTTCATTATGTAAAATGAAGAGTTAGCTCTCTGACAAACCTTTTAATTATGCCCACATCTTTCCAAAGTTGTTAAACCATACATTTTGTCTTATCAATAATCAATATATGCCTCACTATTATAATGTAGGCATTATCCATATTTGAACCTCAGCAGAGATAAGAGACTTTATTTTACATTTTATTTTCCTGGAGCTGGCAACATACTTTTTACATTCTTACTTAGTACCATTACTTCAGTTAGCCACTCTTGATTTTTCTGACCAAAATGTAAACAGCAGATATTTGGTCAATTTCATATATAAGAGGATATACTTCTAGAGCTTTTGGCCCTCTTCTGCAATCAGGATTAATTGCTCTCTAGGTCTTCAGCACAGAACTTTTGCTGTGCTTTCCCTTCAACATCACACTGTGAATCTCCTAGTTCTTTACTAAGTGAATCTCTTGCTTTCCAGATCTCAGGACTTTTCTCTGCTTCTTCTTTTTTATTATGGCTCTTGAAACTGTGTCTGTGCCAAATATTAATAGAAACAAGTTTGTTTGCTTCAATTAAACCTTACAGTGATTTGATATTTAACTAGGTATATATAGATGCATAGTACAGATAATTTCCTCTGAGTTAGAAAGATTATCAATATTTGGGAAGTGAAATGCTATTCTATTATTAAGCCTTTGTTTAGATTGTTTTCGAGTGTCAATTTTTTCTTCCCTGGAAGATTTTATGTTATTTTTGAATGTTGAATTTTGAATTTTCAATTAATGAGTTTTAATGTAGATCTTTTATCATGCATTTTATTGGGCATATTCTGAGACTTAATGAGTGTTGAAAAATATATTGATTTAATTAGTTTAAGAAGAAAAAAAATGCAGCAATATATATGGGAAGCAATTGGCAAGCAACTATCTACAAAATGTTTCTGGGCTCAGTTAAGATAAAAATCAATATGTTTCAAGACATACATAACAAACTATTCTTTGGAGGTTTAAACTTTTCTAGCATACAGAACAAGATAGATGGTTACCCAATTCCTTTCTAAAAGTTAACATCATATTGATGTTTAAAAGCATGTTTCAAAGATAAAAGGAACTCAAGCTTATATATAGAAGCAAAAGAACTAAAACAGCAATGTGAGTGATTCATCTCCAACATTTCATAAAAATTATATAACAGGCAGGGTAATTGGTAGGGATGCAAGGAAGATAGTATATTAGTAAGCATATATTTAATCATTAGTAGAGAAAAGCACAAGCTGGAATCAAGGTTGCTGGGAGAAACATCAATAACCTCAGATATGCAGATAATACCACCCTTATGGTAGAAAGCAAAGAACTCAAGAGCCTCTTCATGAAAGTGAAAGATGAGAGTGAAAATATGGCTTAAAACTCAATATACAGTAAATCAAGATCATGGCATCTGGTCCCATCACTACATGGCAAATAGATAGGGAAACAATGGAAACAGTGGCAGACTTAATTTTTGGGGGGACGTCAAAAATCACTGCAGATGGTGACTGCAGCAATGAAATTAAAAGATGCTTGCTCCTTGGAAAAAATCTATGACCAACCTAGACAGTGTATTAAAAAGCAGACACATTTCTTTGCCAACAAAGGTCCGTCTAGTCAGAGCTATGGTTTTTCCAGTAGTGATGTATGGACGTGAGAGTTGGAGTATAAAGAAAGCTGACCACTGAAGAACTGATGCTTTGAACTGTGGTGTTGGAGAAAACTCTTGAGAGCCCCTTGGACTTCAAGGAAACCCAGCCATTCAATCCTAAAGGAAATCAGTCCCGAATATTTATTGAAAGGACTAATGCTGAAGCTAAAACTCCAATACTTTGGCCACCTGATGCGAAGAACTAATTTGAAAAGAGCCTGATGCTGGGAAAGATTGAAGGGGATAATAGAGGATGAGATGGTTGGATGGCATCACCGACTTGATAGAAATGAGTTTGAGTAACCTCTGGGAGTTGATGATGGACAGAGAAGCCTGGTGTGCTGCAGTCCACGGGGTTGTAAAGAGTCTGACATGATTGAGCGACTGAACTGAGAGAAAAGGAATGAAAGTGAAATATGAATCTTTCAATAAATATTGAATAGATCAATTGATAAAGTCCGCCTTTAAGATGAAAACTCATAAGTAAACCACCTTGGCAACTACACCTTCTTGAAAAGAAGTCAGTTCAGTTCAGTTCAGTTCAGTTGCTCAGTAGTGTCTGACTCTTTGTGACCCCATGAATTGCAGCATGCCAGGGCTCCCTGTCCATCACCAACTCCCGGAGCTCAACCAGACTAATGTCCATCGAGTCAGTGATGCCATCCAGCCATCTCATCCTCTGTTGTCCCCTTTTCCTCCTGCCCCCAATCCCTCCCAGCATCAGAGTCTTTTCCAATGAGTCAACTCTTCACATGAGGTGGCCAAAGTACTGGAGTTTCAGCTTTAGCATCATTCCTTCCAAAGAACACCCAGGGCTGATCTCCTTTAGAATGGACTGGCTGTATCTCCTTGCAGTCCAAGGGACTCTCAAGAGTCTCTTCCAACACCACAGTTCAAAAGCATCAATTCTTCAGATGACCTCTAATTTCCCCTTGTTTGTTCTCTTTTTTAAAATATATATATAAAACACATATCCATTTGTTATCTACAAATACCATCACATTTAGATTTGAGGCCTTGGAGAAATTTGCAATAAAATCATGGGTTGTATGGCCTTTCTAAACATTACCTCAAAGTTAGAAACTTTTAATTAAATGAGTCATGGTATTGTCTACTGTGGTAGACCCTGACTGTCAGGAGCTGCGTTAGGCATTACTGACAAGATGGAGGCACGGCCCCAGCCCCCTCTCCTCATTCTGCAGGCATGGTCCAGGGATGAAGGAGTTAAGATTTGTGATCCTGACTTGTTCTTTCCTTTCTTCGGTTGAGTTGGCTGGAAGGAATGCTAAGGTGCTTATTGTTCTTGAGAGAAGTATGAGAAAGCAAAAGCCTTCTGAAGTTGTGCCCAGAAAATAATCTATAAATTAACCATTGACATTTGTTCAAGGATTTTTGCAAAGTATGTCCCAGGATGAGCACGTAGGCCACAGCTTCAGGCCATGGGAAGGATTGTTATCTGAGACCTGTTTGTGAGGGAAATGTTTATGGCAAAAGAGGTTTGTTGAGTTTACGGTTTAGGAATAATTAAGAATAGTTAGAAGCCTTTTTAGGAGATAGTGAGCTTAGGATACTAGGGGCAAGCAGGATTTAAAAAGATAAGAAATAAACTGAAGAATGTGGTGTGCAGCCCAGACATAAGCATGAGTTACAATGTAATCACAAGTAAACACGATTCTGAAAGAATCTCTGAAGCAGGAACTCTGTTTGAAGGACAACAAGGAGATAATAAATCTGGGTGAGGGGGAGCTGAAAATGTAAAACCTCTGACCTAATGCTTTTGAAAAAGTATAAAAGAAGACCTGATGCTTGAAATGAACATGTAGTCCCATACCTCGAGTCAGAGGCTACATCATTTCCCATTGACACCGCTCATTCTTTCAGGCTGATCCCCTGGCTGCTGAAGCTGGACTCCGGCACCTGACAGTTGCTTACTCAAAGCTCCTTCTCCCACTACTTCAAATCTCATTTTACGTGATTCTTTGGATACCAGGCTCTGCTACTGAAATCTGAAAAGTAGTCTTACATAAACCTTCGGGAAAACTTTTAAATAACAATAAAGCCTAATAGAGTTGAAATTGGGCTTGAAATTGAAACATAACTTTTGCAACCATGTGAAAAAAAATAGCACATGAAAACCTGCAAGACCTTTTAGAACTAACACCAAATAAAATGTCATTTTCATCATTGGGGACTGGAAAACAAAAATAGGAAGTCAAGAGATACCTGAAGGAACAGGCAAGATTGGCCTTGGAGTACAAAATTAATCAGGGCAAAGGCTAACAGAGTTTTGCAAGAGAACACATTTGTCGTAACAAACAACCTCTTAAACAACACAAGAGATGACTTTAAACATGAACATCATAAGATGGTCAATACTGAAATATGAATGATTATATTCTTTACACCCAAAGATGGAGAAACTCTATATAGTTAATAAAAACAAGACATGGAGCTGACTGTGGCTCAGATCATGAACTCCTTATTGCAAAATTCAGACTTAAATTGAAGAAAGTAGAGAAAATGACTAGACCATTCAGGTATGACCTAAATAAAATCCCTTACAGTTATACAGTGGAAGTGATGAATAGAATTAGGGAATGAGATCTGGTAGAGAGAGTGCCTGAAAAGCTATGGAAAAAGGTTTGTAACATTGTACAGGAGGCAGTGATAAAAATCATCCCCAAGAAAAGGAAATGCAAAGAGGCAAAATGATTGTCTGAAGAGGCCTTACAAATAGCTGAGAAAAGAAGAGAAGCAAGAGGCAAAGGAAAAAAGCAAAGATATACCCATCTGAATGCAGAGTTCCAAAGAATAGCAAGGAGAGATAAGAAAGCCTTCCTAAGTGAACAATGCAAAGAAATGAAGGAAAGCAATAGAATGGGAAAGACTAGATATTTCATCAAGAAAATTAGGGATACCAAGGGAATATTTCATTCAAGGATGGGCACAGTAAAGGACAGAAATGGTAAGGACCTACCAGAAGAAAAAGATATGAAGAAGAGGTGGCAATAATACACAGAATAACTATACAAAAATGATCTTAATCACCCAGATAACCACGAGGGTGTGATCAGTCACCTGGAGCCAGACATCCTGGAGTGTAAAGTCAAGTGGGCCTTTGGAAGTAACACCATGAGCAAAAATAGTGGAGGTGATGGAATACTAGCTGAGCCATTTCAAATCCTAACAGATGATGTTGTGAAAGTGCTGCACTCAGTATGCCAGCAAATTTGGAAAACTCAGCAGTGGCCACAGAGTGCAAAAAGTCAGTTTTCAAGAATATTCAAACTACCACAAAATTGCACTCATTTCACATGCTAGAAAGGTAATGCCCCAAATCCTTCAAGCTTTGTTTCAATAGTATGTGAACTGAGAACATCCAGATGTACAAGCTGGATTTAGAAAATGCAGAGAAACCAGAGATCAAAATGCCAACGTCCAGATCATAGAAAGAGCAAGAAAATTCCAGAAAAATATCTTTCTTCTGCTTTATTGACTGAGCCAAAGCCTTTGACTGTGTGAATCACAACATATTGTGGAAATTCTTCAAGAGATAGGAATGCCAGAACACCTTTCCTGCTTCCTGAGAAACCTGCATGCAGGTCAAGAAGCAATAGTTAGAACTGGTCATGAAACAATGGAATGATTCAAAATTGGGAAAGAAGTACATAAAGGCTGCATATTGTCACCCTGCTTATTTAACTTATATGCAGAGTATATCTTGCAAAATGCCTGGCTTGATGAAGCTGAAGCTGGAAATAAGATTGGTGGAGAAATATCAATAACCTAAGATATGCAGATGACACCACCCTTATGGCAGAAAGTGAAGAGGAACTAAAGAAACTCCTGATGAAGGTGAAGAGAAGAGTGAAAAACCTAGTTTAAACTCAACATTCAAAAAAACTAACATTATGGCATCTGGTCCTGTCACTTTGTGACCAACAGATGGGGAAGCAAGGCAAATAGTGACAGACTTTATTTTCTTAGGCTCCAAAATTACTGCAGATGGTGACTGCAGCCATGAAACTAAAATATGCTTGCTCCTTGGAAGAAAAGCTATGATAAAACTAGACAGTGTATTAAAAAGCAGAGACATTACTTTGCTGACAAAGGTCCATATTGTCAAGGCTATGATTTTTTCCAGTAGTCATGTATGGATGTGAGAGTTGGACCATAAAGAAGGCTGAGCACTGAAGAATTGATGCTTTTGAACTGTGTTGTTGGAGAAGTCTCTTAAGAATTCTTTGGACAGCAAGGGAATCACACCAGTCAATTCCAAATGAAATCAATGCTTAATATTCATTGGAGGGACTGATGATGAGGCTGAAGCTGCAATACTCTGGCCACCTGATACAAAGAGCTGAATCTTTGGAAAAGACCTTGATGCTGGGAAAGATTGAAGGCAGAAGGAGAAGGAGATGACAGAGGATAACATGGTTGTACAGCATCACTGACTCATTGGACATGAGCTTGAGCAAACTCTGGGATATGGTGAAGGATAGAGAGCCTGTATGTAGCCCATGGGGTCACAAAGAATCGGACATGACTGAGAGACTGAACAACAACAATTTAGTAGATTGTCAGTTCCATGACTTCAAGCACCCTTCGAGATTTGAGAATGCTCAAGTACTTTACATAAAACAGGGTAGTATTTTTTCTATAACTTCCAAACATCTTCTCATCCATCCTTAATCATTTCTAGATTAGATATGTAAGATAACACAAATGTTATAGAAAAATGTTGCTAGCACATGGCAAAGTAAAGTTTTGCCTTTCAGAGTTTTATGGATTTTTTTTTCTGTTATTATTGGTCAACAGTTAGATAAGTCCAGTAATGTGAAATGGATTATCAACTCTAGTGTAACAACGAAGGAAAAACCTTGTCAAAATGCTGATGCCACCACCACTAAATCATTTACTTTTGATTTTATTTTCTTGGGCTCCAAAATCACTGCAGATGGTGACTGCAGCCATGAAATTAAAAGACATTTGCTCCTTGGAAGAAAGTCAGGGCAACCAAACTATGGTTTTTCCAGTAGTCATGTATGGATGTGAAAGTTTGACTATAAAGAAGGCAGAGCACTGAGGAATTAATGCTTTCAAATTGTGGTGCTGGAGAAGTCTCTTGAGAATCCCTTGGACAGCAAGGAGATCAAATCAATTAATCTTAAAGGAAGTCAACCTTGAATATTCATTGGCATGACTGATGCTGAAACTGAAGCTCCAATACTTTAACCATCTGATCTGAAGAGTTGACTTATTGAAAAAGGCCATGATGCTGGCTAAGAGTGAAGGCGAAAGAAGGGGGCAGCAGACCATGAAGTGGTTAAATAATATCCCTGACTCAACAGACATGAGTTTGAGTAAACTCCAGAAGATAGTGAAGGACAGCGAAAACTTGCATTCTGAAGTCCATGGGATCACAAAAAGTCAGACAGGACTTAGTAAATGAACAATTATCAATAATTCTGCAATGTACACATCATTCTCTGTGCTCTTGGATATATACCTAAAGTGAAATTTCTGGATTATAGGGTAGACATATGTTTAAATTTTTTAAGAAACCATGAACAATTTTCTAAAATACTTGTATAAGTTTATACTTTCACCAAGTATGT
Organism: Bubalus kerabau; assembly: GCF_029407905.1. Classification (NCBI taxonomy): domain Eukaryota; kingdom Metazoa; phylum Chordata; class Mammalia; order Artiodactyla; family Bovidae; genus Bubalus; species Bubalus kerabau. The sequence goes on from NC_073635.1 coordinate 37,553,101, forward strand.
ATGAAAGTCAGTCCTTTCCAATATTTGGAATTTTTCATTTAAAAAACACTTTATTGAGTGTATTTTTTTGCCACATTATGAATTAAACATTTTTACTTCTCTGATTACTAGTGTCTTGTTGAGAATTTTTCATATTCTTCCTTACCACTTTCATATTCTTCTTTATCACATTTTTCAAGGGATGATCTCCTAAACAGCATGAGGTCTCGGGGCACTAATTCTTGCACAGTCAATAATCTGTGATTCCCTAAAAAATTGGCTACAATGGCCTGCTGTTGACCAAAACCCTCATCAATTACATTTATAGTTAATTAACATATTTTGTATGTTATATGTACCGCATACAACATATTCTTACAATAAAGTTTGCTATAAACAATGAAATGCTATTAAGAAAATCACACAATAAAGAAATATATTAGTAGAAATTTTCTGGAGAATTATTTAAACATATTAAAATATTAAATTTATTATTTAACAGATATTAAAAACATAGAATGCTATTATTAGTAAATTTTCTAAATAGAATCTTATCAATTCTAAAAATATTAAAGTTCAGGAAACTATTTGATTATGGATGCTTATTGAAGCATTATTCCTAATATGTATAACCTGGCATGAACTGAAATTAAAAGTAAATTGCTTAACTTTTTTTCAAGAATTGATATTATGGAATGATGTCACATCATTAAAAATGATAGTGTAGAAAATTCTTAATGCAGAAACAGAGTTACAATATTTGTGTATGGAAAAATATGAAGCAAAATAATAAGTATACATGATCTAATTTTTATAAACACACATATAACAATTAGACTAGCTATCAAAATATGAATCTTCTTAATGTTTACTTGTTTTTTTTCTACTACACGTGTTTCTGGAATTTAGAAATGATTTCAAATTAAAGGGTATTTTTGTTGTTGTGCAAGAAGAAACTATATTAACCTATATATATAATATTCTTCAGTCCTCTGTCAAAAGTTTATTTTTTGCCTATCATTTCTAACTGAATAAAGCTTTAAAAGTCACTAGAGTATATATTAAATATAGTTTCCTCACATATTCCACTTACATCCACTGAGTGAAGAACATACATTTCAAGTACCATAGGTGATGTTCAGTTTTCTAAACTAGCTGTATTTTATTTCCTTCCTATTTCTAAAATTATATCTAAAAAGCAATTATATTCACATGCTAAGTCGCTTCAGCCGTGTCCGACTCTGTGCGACCCCATAGACAGCAGCCCATCAGGCTCCTCCGTCCCTGGGATTCTCCAGGCAAGAACACTGGAGTGGGTTGCCATTTCCTTCTCCAGTACATGAAAGAGAAAAGTGAAAGTGAAGTCGCTCAGTCATGTCTGCCTCTTAGCGACCCCATGGTCTGCAGCCTACCAGGCTCCTCCATCCGTGGGATTTTCCAGGCAAGAGTACTGGAGTGGGGTGCCATTGCCTTCTCCGTGTATTCACATAGATTCAGATAAACATACTTCATTTAAGAGACTGTTCATTCCATCATCAGGCATAATTGTTTCTATTGCCTTTCATGTTATGGAAGAGCCATGTGATTGATATCAGTTATTCATAAGAATCCCAAACAGTTTTTTCAGGCCTAACTGAGTTTTAAATTTATAATTTAACAGTAGCCAACATGGTTATGTACTTTTCTATTGAACTACTAAATAACTTGGAATTAAAAGGGAGCAAACAAATGTTGATCTAAGGTTCGGCTTTGTTAAGAGATTCCACTAGTTTAAAGAACAGAACAGAATGGGTGATGTCAACAAGAGTTTTTCTAATGTTGACGAATAGAGAACAGTAAAGAGAAAGTGGAAAGGATAAAAGTTTTATATGAAGATGTTAGAAGGGTCAAAAATATGGAAGGATCAGTGTTGTCAAGCAGGAGGAGGAGGAAAACGTATGGAGGTATGGTCAGAGAAAGAAATTTTTGTTTTAATATTTTAAATGTGAAGCCCTATGGGTGATGATGACAATCAACTTACATATATGTACAGAAGTAATTGAAATATATTGAGTGTGAACAAGTGGAAGGGAAAAGACTTTAAGAATATGGGTAATGGTGCTCTGGTTGTTCAGATTATTTCAGGTATTTCAGTTGTTCAGATTATTTAAGTACGGGAGACCAAGCAGAAAAAAAAGGAAGAGATCATAAGAAAATAGAAGCCAGAAAATATGTTGTGGAAACAGTTAAATTGCATGATCTAAAAGGACAGATATATCATCATGTATAAGGATCAATGAGATGGGAGAAGAATGCTTTCCCCATCTCACATCATCTCAGATTCTAAAATATGAAAGACTAGGGAAAATAAAACATAGTCCTTTAAGAAAGCTGCAGAAAATATGATAATTGTCATTTCAATCTGAATTTAAGCAAGACCAAAATATGGAATTATTCAGGAAAAATATAATAATGTATGGGAATTTTCTTTGTTTTAATTTGTGCAATAGGATTCTTAAAAGTGAGTTTGGAATCACTTGCATTCCTATTACCTATGAAATATCAGAAAGAGAAATTAAGGAAGCAATGCCATTTACCATTGCAGCAAAAATACCTATCCAGGCATTGGAGAAAGAAATGGCAACCCACTCCAGTGTTCTTGCCTGGAGAATCCCAGGGACAGGGGAGCCTGGTGGGCTGCCATCTATGGGGTTGCACAGAGTGGGACATGAATGAAGCAACTTAGCAGCAGCAGGGAGAGAAAAGAGTTATATACAAGAAAACTGTTATATACAGGCAGTGATGAAAGAAATCAATGATGACATAAACATATGGAGAGATATTCCATGTTCCTGGGTTGGAAGAATCAATATTGTGAAAATGACTATGCTATCAAATGTAATCTACAGATTCAATGCAATCCCTATGAAATTACCAATGGCATTTTTCACAGAACTAGTACAAATAATCTCACAATTCATATAGAAACACAAAAGACCCCAAATAGCCAAAGCAATCTTGAGAAAGAAGAATGAAGTTGGAGAAATCAACCTTCCTGACTTCAGACTATACTACAATGCTATAATCATCAAGACTGTATGGTACTGGCACAAAAACAGAAAGGCAGACCAATGGAACAAGACAGAAAGCCAAGAGATAAAGCTTCACAACTATGAATACCTTATTTTTGACAAAGGAGGCAAAAATAGACAATGGGACAAAGCACTTCAATAAGTGCTCATTATTAGAGAAATGTAAATCAAAATCAAAACTACAATGAGATACCACCTCACACTGATCAGAATGGCCATTACCAAAAATTCTGCAAACAATAAATTCTGGAGAGGATGTGGAGAAAAAGGAACACTCTTGCACTGTTGGTGGGAATGTAAATTGATATAGCTACTATGGAGAACAGTATGGAGAGTTCTTAAAAACCTAGAAATTAAACCACCATATTACCCAGCAATCCCACTACCAGGAATATACCCTGAGGAAACAAAAATTGAAAAACACACATGTACCCTAATGTTCATTGCCGCTCTGTTTACAATAGCTATGACATGGAAGCAACCTAGATGTCTGACAGATGAATGGATAAAGAAGCTATGGTACATATATACAATGGAATATAACTCAGCCAAAAAGGAACATATTTTAGTCAGTCCTAATGAGGTGGGTGAACTTAGAGCCTATTGTGGACAGAGTGAAGTAAGTCATAAAGAGAAAAACAAATATCATATACTAATACATATATATGAAATCTAGGGAGATGGTACTGATGAACCTATCTTCAGAGCAGCAAAGAAGACACAGACATTGAGAATAGACTTATGGACATGGCTGGGGGATGGGAGAAAGGAGAGGGTAGGATGTATACAGAATAACATGGAAACATACTTTACCATATGTAAAATAGATAGCCAATGAGTATTTGCTGTAGAACTCAGGGAACTCAAACTGGGGCTTGGTAACAACCTAGAGGGGTGGAGGAGGGGGTTGTTCAAGTAGGAGGGGACATGGGTAAACCTGTGGCTGATTTATGTTGATGTTTAGCAGAAACCAACACAATACTGTAGAGCAATTATCTTTCAATTAAAATAAATAAATAAAAGAACTTGGAAGGAAAGAATATCAGTAAATGTTTGCCATAAGCTGCAGGAGGCAGATAGCAGATAAAAGTGACTTAGGAAATAACAGGTTGCTGTTTAATATAAAAAGAAACTCAGAGCTGAAGTCCCAGGATAATTCATTACTTTTGCCACATTACCATTTTTGGAGGCTTTTTCTATCTCGCTGCTCCACTATCCATAGTGAGTGCTGTAAACCTCTTGGTCACTGTTTCACATTGATAAATTCAGCCTCATATTACAGGCTACTAACAGAAAAAGTTGGCTTAAAGCTCAACATTCAGAAAACTAGGATCATGGCATCCAGTTCCATCAGTTCAGTTCAGTTCAGTCGCTCAGTTGTGTCCGACTCTTCGCGACCCCATGAATAGCAGCATGCCAGGCCTCCCTGTCCATCACCAACTCCCAAAGTTCACTCAGACTCACGTCCATCGAGTCAGTGGTGCCATCCAGCCATCTCATCCTCTGTCGTCCTCTTCTCCTCCTGCCCCCAATCCCTCCCAGCATCAGAGTCTTTTCCAATGAGTCAACTCTTCACATGAGGTGGCCAAAGTACTGGAGTTTCAGCTTTAGCATCATTCCTTCCAAAGAAATCCCAGAGCTGATCTCCTTCAGAATGGACTGGTTGGATCTCCTTGCAGTCCAAGGGCCTCTCAAGAGTCTTCTCCAACACCACAGTTCAAAAGCATCAATTCTTCGGCTCTCAGCCTTCTTCACAGCCCAACTCTCACATCCATACATGCCCACCAGAAAAACCGTAGCCTTGACTAGACGAACCTTTGTTGGCAAAGTAATGTCTCTGCTTTGGAATATGCTATCTAGGTTGGTCATAACTTTCCTTCCAAGGAGTAAGCGTCTTTTAATTTCATGGCTGCAGTCACCATCTGCAGTGATTTTGGAGCCCCCAAAAGTAAAGTCTGACACTGTTTCCACTGTTTCCCCATCTATTTCCCATGAAGTGGTGGGACCGGATGCCATGATCTTCATTTTCTGAATGTTGAGCTTTAAGCCAACTTTTTCACTCTCCACTTTCACTTTCATCAAGAGGCTTTTGATTTCCTCTTCACTTTCTGCCATAAGGGTGGTGTCATCTGCATATCTGAGGTTATTGATATTTCCTGGCAATCTTGATTCCAGCTTGTGCTTCTTCCAGTCCAGCGTTTCTCATGATGTACTCTGCATATAAGTTAAATAAACAGGTTGACAATATACAGCCTTGACGAACCCCATAAGCAGAGTGACAATATACAGCCTTGATGTACTCCTTTTCCTATTTGGAACCAGTCTGTTATTCCATGTCCAGTTCTAACTGTTGCTTCCTGACCTGCATACAGATTTCTCAAGAGGCAGGTCAGGTGGTCTGGTATTCCCATCTCTTTCAGAATTTTCCAGTTTATTGTGATCCACACAGTCAAAGACTTTGGCATAATCAATAAAGCAGAAATAGATGTTTTTCTGGAACTCTCTTGCTTTTTCCGTGATCCAGCGGATGTTGGCAATTTGATCTCTGGTTCCTCTGCCTTTTCTAAAACCAGCTTGAACATCTGGAAGTTCACGGTTCACGTATTGCTGAAGCCTGGGTTGGAGAATTTTGAGCATTACTTTCCTAGCATGTGAGATGAATGCAATTGTGCGGTAGTTTGAGCATTCTTTGGCATTGCCTTTCTTTGGGGTTGGAATGAAAACTGACATTTTCCAGTCCTGTGGTCACTGCTGAGTTTTCCAAATGTGCTGGCATACTGAGTTCAGCACTTTCACAGCATCATCTTTTAGGATTTGAAATGGCTCAACTGGAATTCCATCACTTCCACTAGCTTTGTTAGTAGTGATGCTTTCTAAGGCCTACTTGACTTCACATTCCATGATGTCTGGCTCTAGGTCAGTGATCACACCATAGTGATTATCTGGGTCATGAAGATCTTTTTTGTACAGTTCTTCTGTGTATTCTTGCCACCTCTTCTTAATATCTTCTGCTTCTGTTAGGTCCATACCATTTATGTCCTTTATTGATCCCATCTTTGCATGAAATGTCCCCTTGGTGTTTCTAATTTTCTTGAAGAGATCCCTAGTCTTTCCCATTCTGTTGTTTTCCTCTATTTCTTTGCACTAATCACTGAGGAAGGTTTTCTTATCTCTTCTTGCTGTTCTTTGGAACTCTGCATTCAGATGCTTATATCTTTCCTTTTCTCCTTTGCTTTTCACTTCTCTTCTTTTCACAGCTATTTGTAAAGCCTCCCCAGACAGCCATTTTACTCTTTTTGCATTTCTTTTCCATGGGGATGGTCTTGATCCCTGTCTCCTGTACAATGTCACGAACCTCCATCCATAGTTCATCAGACACTCTATCTATCAGACTAGGCCCTTAAATCTATTTCTCACTTCCACTGTATAATCATAAGGGATTTTATTTAGGTCATACCTGAATGGTCTGGTGGTTTTCCCTACTTTCTTCAATTTAAGTCTGAATTTGGTAATAAGGAGTTCATGATCTGAGCCACAGTCAGCTCCTGGTCTTGTTTTTGTTGACTGTATAGAGCTTCTCCATCTTTGGCTGCAAAGAATATAATCAATCTGATTTCGGTGTTGACCATTGTGGTGATGTCCATGTGTAGAGTCTTCTCTTGTGTTGTTGGAAGAGGGTGTTTGCTATGACCAGTGCATATTCTTGGCAAAACTCTATTAGTCTTTGCCCTGCTTCATTCCATACTCCAAGGCCAAATTTGCCTGTTACTCCAGGTTTTTCTTGACTTCCTACTTTTGCATTCCAGTCCCCTATAATGAAAAGGACATCTTTTTTGGGTGTTAGTTCTAAAAGGTGTTGTAGGTCTTCATAGAACCATTCAACTTCAGCTTCTTCAGCATTACTGGTTGGGGCATAAACTTTGATTATTGTGAGATTGAATGGTTTTCCTTGGAAACGAACAGAGATCATTCTGTCATTTTTGAGATTGCATCCAAGTACTGCATTTGGACTCTTTTGTTGACCATGATGGCCACACCATTTCTTCTGAGGCATTCCTGCCCGCAGTAGTAGATATAATGGTCATCTGAGTTAAATTCACCCATTCCAGTCCATTTCAGTTTGCTGATTCCTAGAATGTCGACATTCACTCTTGCCATCTCTTGTTTGACCACTTCCAATTTGCCTTGATTCATGGACCTGACATTCCAGGTTCCTATGCAATATTGCTCTTTACAGCATCGGACCTTGCTTCTATCACCAGTCGCATCCACAGATGGGTATTGTTTTTGCTTTGGCTCCATCCCTTCATTCTTTCTGGAGTTATTTCTCCACTGATCTCCAGTAGCATATTAGGCCCTACTGACCTGGGGAGTTCATCTTTCAGTATCCTATCATTTTGCCTTTTCATACTGTTCATGGGGTTCTCAAGGCAAGAATACTGAAGTGGTTTGCCATTCCCTTCTCCAGGGGAGCACATTCTGTCAGATCTCTCCACCATGACCCACCCATCTTGGGTTGCCCCACGAGTATGCCTTAGTTTCATTGAGTTAGACAAGGCTGTGGTCCTAGTGTGATTAGATTGACTAGTTTTCTGGGAGTATCGTTTCAGTGTGTCTGCCCTCTGATGCCCTCTTGCAACACCTACCATCTTACTTGGGTTTCTCTTACCTTGGGCATGGGGTATCTCTTCACGGCTGCTTCAGCAAAGCACAGCTGCTGCTCCTTACCTTGGATGAGGGGTATCTCCTCATGGCCGCCCTTCCTGACCTTCAACGTGGGATAGCTCCTCTAGGCCCTCCTGCGCCCACACAGCCACTGCTCCTTGGACGTGGGGTTGGTCCTCCCGGCCGCAGCTCCTGGCCTCGGGCATTGGGGGTCGTGGGGTAGCTCCTCCCGGCCGCCACCCCTGACCTCGTTCGCGGGGTATCTCCTCTCAGCCGCCGCCCCTGACCTCGGACTTGGGTAGCTCTTCTTCATGGCAAATAGATGGGAAAACAGTGGAAACAGTGGCTGACTTTATTTTTCTGGGCTCCAAACCACTGAAGATGGTGATTGCAGCCAAGAAATCAAAAGATGCTTTCTCCTTAGAAGGAAAGTTATGACCAACCTAGACAGAATATTAAAAAGCAGACTCATTACTTTGTCAACAGAGGTCTTTCTAGTCAAGGCTATGGTTTTTCCAGTGGTCATGTCTAGATGTGAGAGTTGGACTGTGAAGAAAGCTGAGCACCGAAGAATTGATGCTTTTGAACTGTGGTGTTGGAGAAGACTCTTGAGAGTCCCTTGGACTGCAAGGAGGTCCAACCAGTCCATCCTGAAGGAGATCAGTCTGGGTGTTCATTGGAAGGACTGATGTTGAAGCTGAAACTCCAACACTTTGGCCACCTGATGTGAAGAGCTGACTCATTTGAAAAGACCCTGATGCTGGGAAACATTGAGGACAGGAGGAGAAGGGGATGACAGAGGATGAGATGATTGGATGGCATCACCGACTCAATGGACATGGGTTTGGGTGGACTCCAGGAGTTGGTGATGGACAGGGAGGCCTGGTGTGCTGTGGTTCATGGGGTCGCAAAGAGTCAGAAACGACTGAGTGACTGAACTGAACTGAAAAGAACAGTAGAGTAGTTAAGGGAAACAACAAAAATAGGATGACGTCTATATCCGAAAATAAAACATACCCAAATGTTTCAGCAGACTTCCACTGATACCTGAGAACACTTAGAATACTAAGAATACTTAGTGCAAGGTAAGCTGGAAAATGAAAAATGCAAATTATTTTATTTAATTTTTCCAACAATACTTATTATCATCCTAATTAAATCCACGAGGTGCATGTTAACTCCGTCTTACACAGATGTCTACATTTTTGCTTTAGAATTTTTCCAATCAAATATAAGTGTTTTATTACTGAGACTAATAATACTTAGTCTCCCACTGCCATCTTCAAGTACAGAAAAATAGAGCAGGTTGGGCATGAAAGTTCAGAGATGACAGAAATAGAGAAGAAGGAGAAGACATGACTCCCATCTCAACCATTGTCCCAGTATGTAGAAAAAAAAAAAAAAAAAAAAAGAAAAGTATAAAGTCTGTGTAAAAATCACAAGTGCTTTATCAAAAATAGTCATGATGATCCTAACTTGAATTGATAATTTGAATTGATTACAACCCTGAGGGATTCAATATGTAAGAATAGATTCTGTTGAGGGTGGGGACAGTAGACAAAGAATTATCAGCATCAATAATGGAATATTTACATTTGATGGGAAAGAACATACAATTGCAAACATAGATATCTAAGTAAGATGGAGTTAAGTGTAAGGATCTTATCTCTTAATTCCCACACTGCCATTACCTACTCAAAAGCATGGCATAACTATGAGACACCAACAAAAGACTACACTATGTTTGCTGCTGCTGCTGCTAAGTCTCTTCAGTTGTGTCCAACTCTGTGCAACCCCATAGATGGCAGCCCACCAGGCTCCCCCATCCCTGGGATTCTCCAGTCAAGAATACTATGTTTAGATAAGATCAAAACATTTAATGATATGAAAAAAAGTTCATAATATATTGTTAAATAGTAAAATACTATTACAAACTTATGTGTTCATTATGATTATTATTCTTTCCTCTGTCCCTCATAATTAAAGAATATTTACTTAACTGTTGAAAATATTTATACTTGGGTGAGGATAAATTTTATTTTCTCCACATCTTTCTGTTCCTGTGATATTAAATAAGTGTGTACATGAAAATTGTAATAAAATTCAGCACATACTTTTAATAATAGTAAGTACTTGAGTTTTTCTAATTAACACTCTCAAAGTTATTTTCTCCTTCAATGACCCATGTCATAGAAATTATTTCCTATGTTTCTGAGAATTGATCATGCTACTGCTTCATATATTGCACTTTTTCAACCACGACCTAATGAAACTCTTTATTTGGGGTCAGAGAATGAGACACATGGTAAGCTTTGAGACTGTCTCAGGAAAACTGATAAATGAAGCCACTTAGTATTAGAGGCCTGAGATAGCTCCATTCTTGTTTAACAGGAACTTGGAGTGATTACTTGCATTCTGAAAAAAAAAACAAAAACAAAAACAAATGAGTTTGAATGTTTTATAAGTAAGACAAGCCACATGATATGCAATTTTGAGTGTTCCTGTGTTGTAGATACTACATAATGTGATGCAGCCTGACATTACAGAGATCAGCTTCTTTTTCATTTGATGCTGTTCTTAAAATGTTTTGTAGGGAGTCATCATGTAACATGAACATTTATCTTCATATTACAGTGACAATATATTTGTAAATCACCTAAGTATTGAATTATATTTGCATTTATTGCCTTTGGTAAAACAATCATTAAATCTTTTATTTTTATAATTTACATATAAGCTTATTCATACACATACTAACAATATTAGCAACAATGTAAAAAAAAAGACTAAAATTTTGTAATCACACATCTACTGTAAACACACTGAGGAAAGGATGTGATAATTAAATGCTTTGAGGGTATACCATAAAGATGGTACTAAGAGGACTCAAGTTTCCATTTTAGAATTTCTATTTTCTACTCTACTGAAATCTAGGTGGCATACAAGGGAAAAATAGTGGTTTAGTCATTGAATTTATTCAGCAAATGGCTATTGAGTGCCTACTATGTGTTAGGCCCAGCTATAAACTTCAGGACTGCACATTAAATAATAACTGTGCTCAGGAAAATTGCATTTTTCTTTTCCTTTTTCTCCTCTTTTAAATAGAATCTATGTTTAGATCAGATTTAGGTTACCAAAGTGGAAGATACAGATATCACATATACTCTCTGCTGCCACACACACACACACACACACACACAGACATATATATATATATGTATGTATACATATATATATGTATACATATATATGTATGTATATATATGTATGTATACAACTTCCCACATTTGTTACAACTGATAAACCTACATTGACATATCATATCCCCCAAAGTCCATGTTTACACTGTTTCACTCTTGGTGTTGTCGTTCTATTGGTATGAACAAATTTTATCAGTATATAATGATATATATCCACCATTGTATATTATAAAGAATAATTTCACTGCCCTAAAAATCTTCTATGTTGTGTCTATTTATCTTTTCCTCCCTCCAAACTCTGGTAGCTACTGATTTCTTGTTGTTGTTGTTGTATCCATAGTTTTGCCTTTTCCAGAATGTAATATAACTGAAATCATGCAGTATAAGTTTTTTTGCTTTTTTGGACTTGGTAATATTCATCTAAGTTTTCTCAATATTTTTTTTTTATCTTGATAGCTCTCTTCTTTTAGTGCTGAATAATATTCCATCATTTGGATGTACTACTGATTATTTATCTGTTCACCTACTGAAAGACATCTTGGTTTCTTCTAAGTTTGGGCAATTATTAATAAAACTGCTATAAACATAGGTGTGATCATAAGTTTTCAAATCTTTTGGATAGATATAAAAAAATGAGATTGTTGAATGGTATGGTAAGACTATGTTTAGTTTTGTAAGAAACTGCCAAGCCACCTTTCAAAGTAGCTTGTACTGTTTAGTTTTTGTAATACGGAAATGATGGCTTCATAGAATAAATTAGCAAGTAGTTCTTCTGCTTCTACCTTATGAAAGAGATTGTAGACAATTAATCTAATTTCTTGCTTGAAATACTTAGTAGAATTTGCCACTGAACACTACTTTATCCCTGATAATGTCCCTTGTGTTGACATCTGCTCTGGTTGAAATTAATATAACTACTCCTGCCTTCTGGTTAGTGTTAACATGCCTTGCCATTGTCTATTCATTTACTTAAAAATACAAAAACAACAACAACAAAAAAAATCAGGGGTTTTATTCTAACCCTGTAAACAGCAGCCCAGAAGGGAGGTTATCCAGGGCTTATACAGTAGTTGAAGTGGTCGTTAGGGACTCAGGTTCTTTTTTTTTTTTTTAATTATTGGAATGTAGTTGATTTGGGGGAAAGAAATGGCCACCCACTCCACTATTCTTGCCTGGAAAATCCCATGGACAGAGGAGCTTGGCAGGCTTCAGTCCATGGAGTCACAAAGAGTTGGTTATGGCTGAGTGACTGAGTACACATAGTTGATTTAGAGTATTGTATTAGTTTCCAGGGTACAGCAAAGTGAATCTGTTATACATATACATATAGCCACTCTTTTAAAAATTCTTTTCCTAGATAGGCTATTATAGAGTATTGAGTAGAATCCCCTGTGCTCTAAGGTAGGTCCTTATTAGTTATCTACATTACATATAGTAGTGTGTATATGTCAATCCCAATCTCCCAGTTTATTCCTCCCTGCTTATTGCCAGTAAGCATGTTGTTTTCTATTTCTGTGACTCTACTTCTGTTTTGTAAATAAGTTCATTTGTATAATTTTTAAAGATTTCATATATTAACAAAATCATATGATATTTATCTTCGTTTGGCTTACTTCATTTAGTATAGCAATCTCTAGGTCTATCCATGTTGCTGCAAATGTCATTACTTGGTTCTTTTTTATGGTCAAATAATATTACATAGTATACATGTACTAAATATTCTTTATTCATTCCTCTGTTGGACATTTTAGATGCTTACATGTCCTGGCTACTGTAAATAGTGCTGTAATAAACATTGTGGTGCATACATATTTTTGGATTATGGTTTTCTCTGGATATATGCTCAAGAGTGAGATTGCTGGGTGATATGGCAGTTCTATTTTTAAGGAACTTCCACATCGTTCTCCACAGAGGTTGTACCAATTTGCATTCCCACCAACAGTGTAGGAGGATTTCCTTTTCCCCATATCCTCTTTAGCATTTATTGTTTTAGATTTTTTTGATGATAGCCATTTCTGGGGAAATTCTCAGTCATTATATTTTAGGTATTTCTTCTGCTACTTTATTTTTTTCATCACCTTCTAATATTCCTATTATGTATATGTTACACACTTTGTAGTTGTGCCATATTTCTTGGTTATCCTATTTTTAAGTCTCTTTTTCTTTGCCTTTTAATTCCTCAAGTTCAGTACTTCTTTCTCCAGCCATGTCTTGTCTACTAATAAACCCATTGAAGGCATTCTTGTTTGTTTTTCAATATGCCATATATTTTTTATAGCCAGGCAAAATGTACAAGATTAAAGGAGCACTACCCTCACATACCTAAATCCACATAGTGCATTGTAGGAATCCAACTCTACCATAGCCTTCCTGGAAAACTCTTATTTTAGTCTGTGTGAGATGGGAAACTAAAAAAAAAAAAAAAAGTTTTACATTAGAGACTGAGATGATCTGATTTACATTTTAAAGTATTATTCCATCAATTGTGCTGAACATAGACAGTAATGGGACAGAAGGAAGGAAAAAAAAAAGATTAGAGAGCTAATCCAACAACTCATGTTTCTCTGTGTTGTTTATCAGGATGTTGGAAGTTAAATGGTGATTTAGGTTTTAGAATTTGGATATATTCTGATGATAAGAGTTAACAATATTTGCTTATGCTTTAGATTTACAATATAAGAGAAATAGATAAATCAGTCATAACATCAAATTTTTTAACTTTATCAAGATGAAACAGACATTTATTGTGTCTGAGCTGGACAGAATCTAAATATGAACTAATGATAGATTAAACTTCATATGTCTGAGTGGGACAAAATCTAAAGTATGAACTAATGATAGATTAAACTTCAGTATGAATATATCACCCATAATCCATATGGTGTTTACATACATATAGCCAAAACAAAGTAGTAATGCAATCAATTGAATCATAAGTCACACTCAAAAGAAAGGAACCACCACTGGATAAAAAATAATTCAAATGTTTTCAGGTTTTTTCAGAATTTTTGGTAGAGTTGATTTCTTAGAATTTCAATGTTATCTTGCAATGAAATTGTTTATTCTATATGTATCCTCAGGAGACAAAGCTAAAACAGTTACTAGGAAATTGTAGGCAGAAAATAAAAGTTTAAAAATGCACAAAACAGCTTTAAGCATGAAAAAATAATGAAGATATAGTAATACACAACAAAAATGGTAAAAATTAAAGATTTAGCTGACACACAAAGTGGCCATGATCATCTGGCACATGGTTGAATGATTTTCTATGGGAAAAGTTACACCTAGAAGAGGCAGAAGGAGCCATTTGAGCACTAAATGTTTGTCACTTCAAATTTTTCTTTGTTCTGTGGTCAGAAAAACATGTTAGTTGTGATTTAATAAAGTTGATAAGGAAAGGTTGGAAAAGAAGTCATGATTCTGAGAACAAGCCATAGTAATTAATCTATAACATTTTACACATTTAAACATGTATCTGTAAAGTGTTTAGTATTGTTTGCACATATGTGTTTTAGTAACTCAGTTGTCATGTCTGACTCTTTGTGACCCCATGGACTGTAGTCTGTCAAGAACCTCTGTTCATGGGATTCTCCAGGCAAGAATACTGGGATGGGTTGCCATTTTCTTCTCCAAGGGGTCTTCCCAACCCAAGGATCGAGCCCAGGTCTCCAGCATGGCAGGTGGATTCTTTACTGTCTGAGATGTCTGTGCATTAAATCCATAATTTAATTTGTTAGAGAAAAAATATGCATGTTGATCTTAAACAATGCCTAAATTAGAGATTTTTAAAATCACTTATTTGTATTGAGAAAGACTGCTCACTTTGCATTTTTATATAATTTCCTAATGTACCATCATATTTATTTATTTTGTTATATTTATTTTAGCACATTAGTTTTTTTTTTTGATGTTTGATTAAAAGAAATTCATTCTTTTCCTCTTTGCTCATGCAGTGATTCTGTTTGCCCTTTAAAAGTTGGATATTATTAACTTTAATTAATTAAAAAAATTAAAGCCTAACATGTTACAATATATTTTATTTTTTTTATTTTTTTTTTTTTTAATTTTATTTTATTTTTAAACTTTACATAACTGTATTAGATTTGCCAAATATCAAAATGAATCGACAATATATTTTAGAGACAAAGCCCCTCCCACCAGCAGGCTGTCACCATCCACAGGACTGCCCAGGCAGCATGGATAGCCATGCCAGGACCCAAGCTCACATTTCAGTGGGCTGCCAGCCACCACACAAAGTAGGACAAGGCAGTCAACCTGGACAGAATTCAGCTCCCCTATAAGTCTGCCCTTAGTAGTTCACCCTGCCACAGTTGAAGGACTCACATTGGTTGCAGTCCTGGAACATATAGCTCTGGTGACTACATAGGAAACCTCTGGGACCCATAGGAAAGCTGCTATATAGGACCACATATCTAAGATTGGGAAGCATCTATGACCTACCTATTACATAAAAATAAACACAGAGAATTAAGAAAGACAAGGTGACAGAGGAATAAGTTCCAAATTAAGAAAGTAGATAAAACCCTAGAAGAAGAAATAAAACAAGTGAAGACTTGCAATTTACCATGAGGTTGCTGAGAATCAGACACCACTGAGACTTCACTTTCACTTTTCACTTTCATGCATTGGAAAAAGAAATGGCAACCCACTCCAGTGTTCTTGCCTGGAGAATCCCAGGGATGGGGGAGCCTGGTGGGCTGCCATCTATGGGGTTACACAGAGTTGGACACAACTAAAGCGACTTAGCAGCAGCAGCAGCAGCAGCAATAAAGAGTTCAAGGTAGTGCTCTTAAAGATGTTCAGTGAACTCGGGAGGAGAATGAATGAACATAGTAAGAAGTTTAAGAAATAATTAGAAAGTATATGGAATAACTAAGGTGAACTGAAGAATATAATAGTAGAGATAAAAAATATACTAGAAGGAATTAATGATAGAATAGATGATACAAGGGAACATATTAGTGAACTGGAAAGTAGAGTGTTGAAAATGACCCAAGCTAAACAGAAAAAAAAAAAAAAAAAGAATTTAAACAAAGATAGTATAGGAAATCTTTGGAACAAAATCAAGTGTTCTAAAACTTACATCTTATGGCTCTCAGAAAAGAAGATGAAGAGAGAAAGTATCATAGAATTTATTTGAATAAAGGATAACTAAAAACTTCCATAATCTAGGGAGGAAAGTGTACATTCAGGTCCACGAAGCACAGAGTCTCAAAAAAGATGAATGCAAAGAGGTCTGCACTGCATAAAAATTAAAGATAAAGAAAGAATCTTAAAAGCACCAAGACAAGGGCAATTAGTTACATATAATGAAACTTAAGGCTATCTATAGCCTTTTAAGCAGAAACTTTCTAGGACAGAAGGCAGAGGCTTAATATATTAAAAATAATGAAAGAGAAAAAAACCTAAACCAAAAATACTTTACCCAGGAAGTCTATCATTCACATTTGAAGGAGAGATAAAGGATTTTACAGACAAGCAAAAGCTAAAAAGAATTCTGTACTACCAAACAAGCTTAATGAGAAATATTGACAGACTTTTCTAATCAGAAAAGAAAGGACTACAACTAAAAATATAAATATTGTGAAAGGAAGTAGTTCATCTGTGAAGGCAAACACATAGTAATGTATTAGATAAAGCCAGTATGGAGGTTAAAACAGAAAAGTAAAGAAGTATCTATAACTACAATAAGTATCTACTTATTGGGAATGATAAAAGATATACAATAAGGGAATGATAAAAGACATAAAATATGACATTTATAACATAAAGGGAGAAATTGAGAGTAATGCAGTAATAGAAGAAGGCTTTAACATTCCACTTACAGAAATGGACAATTTATCCAGAAAGAAAATCAGTGAAAAACACTTGCCTTTAAATCAAACATAAAGTTGGATAAGCATTATATGTACATGTATAATGTTCCATCTTAAAGCAGCAGAATACATATTTGTATTAAGTGCACATGAAATTCTCCAGAATAGATGATATGCTTGGCCACAAACAAGTCCTTATAAATTTAAGATGATTGAAAGTATCTTTTAAGTATCTTTTAAATTTAAAAGTATCTTTTAAATTTAAGATGATTGAAGTATCTTTTCCCACCATAACAGTATGGAACTAGAAATCAATTACAAGAGCAAAACTGAAAAACACAAACCTGTGATGGTGGACAATATGTTATTAAACAACAAATGGATCAGAGATGGCAAAGCCCATCATAATATTGTAAAATAATTATCCTCCAATTAAAATAAATAAATTAAAAAATAAAAAGTAAATATTAAAGTATCATGAAACAAAAGCAAATGAAATGACAATGATGCAAAATTAATGGGGCACAGCAAAACATTGGAAAATGCAGTTGAATCAGTCAATTAAAAAATAAAAACAAACAAGAAAAAATTCTCAGCAAATAAAGGTCCAGGACAATAGAGCTTAATTCTATCAAACACTTAAAGAAGAATTCTATCAAACATTTACTCTTCTCTAACTATTCCAAAAAATTGAAGAGAAAGAAAAATTTCCAATCTCATTCTATAAGGCAAGAATCATTCTGATATCAAAAGCAGGCAAAGGTATCACAATAACATAAAATAAAATTATAGGTCAATATCCCTGAAAAAAATAGATGCAAAATCCTCAACAAGTAGTAGCAAACAAATTTCAACAGCCTGGTAGGCTGCAGTCCATGGAGTCGCGAAGAGTCGGACAGGACTGAACGACTTTACTTTCACTTTTCACTTTCCAGCATTGGAGAAGGAAATGGCAACCCACTCCAGCGTTCTTGCCTGGAGAATCCCAGGGATGGGGTAGCCTGGTGGGCTGCCATCTATGGGGTCGCACAGAGTCGGACATGACTGAAGCGACTTAGCAGCAGCAGCATACAATGATCAAGTGGGATTTATCTTAGAGATGTTGCTATGTTATCTTAAAATGCATGTTGTGGGTGAGGGGCCTGGTGCCAGTCTCTGAGTTTTGAGACACTTCATTTCTCCAATTAGCAGACTGTTAGCAGCTATATAATATCCAGGTAAAGATCATCCAGATCCATATCCATAAATCAATCAATTTCATATAACACATTAACAAACTGAAGAATCCACATTATATGATCATCTCATCAGTTGCAGAAAAAAACTTACAACTTTATTCATGATTAAAAACTCTCCACAAACAATATTGAGGGAAAAAGTTTTAGTTCTGTCATTCAGTTGTGTCTGAATCTTTGTGACCCCCATGGACTGCAGCACGCTAGGCTTTCCTGCCCTTCACTATCTCCCAGAGTTTGCTCAAACTCATGTCCATTGAGACCATGATGCTATCCAACCATCTCATCCTCTGTTGCCCCCTTCTCCTCCTGCCCTCAGTCTTTCCCAATGAGAGGGTAACAGGCAGGAAGGCCAGAGGTCTCCAAACAGAGGAAATAGGCTGCAAGTGTCATACATTTTTTTATCTCTCTCTTAAGTGGCAGGAGGAAACAAACAAGTGTTAGATTTTTTCCCCTTCTCTATACAAATTTAAAAGGTTTCTTTTAACTTTATGTGTTGCCATGATGACACCTGGTTCCACCTGAACTTAACTTTTCTCAAACCTTGAGCTAACCAATTCATTTTTCTTATGGAAATGGTTTGTCTTAAGCTATGTTAATAAACTATGTATTAACCTTAGACTCTGTCTTCAAGTTGGTTCAGCCTAAGAATCAGAACTGACTTGACAAACCAGTGTGTTTTAATATGCAAATGTTCTCTTAAGCTGTGTTAATGAGACTGTATTTGCTTGGAAACCTGCTATTCTTCAAGATTCATGCCAATCATTTTATGGCTCACAACTCACCTTGTGCCAGTGTTATCTCAAAATGCATGTTGTGGGTGAAGGGCCTGGTGCCAGTCTCTGAGTTTTGAGACATTTCCTTTCTCAAATTAGCAGACTGTTAGTAGCTATATAATATCCAGGTAAAGACTAGCAGGGGGCATTCTTTCTTCCCCCTTCTGAAGTCTATGTCAGAAGCCTTTTCTATCTCTTTCATACTTTAATAAAACTTTATTACATAAAAGCGCTGAGTGATCAAGCCTCATCACTCGCCCCTGGTTGAATTCCTCTCCTCCGGAGGCCAAGAATCCTGGTGTCTTTCACGGCTCAGCAACAACTTTTCACCAGCATCAGGGTCTTTTCCAATGACTCTATTCTTTGCATCAGCTGGCCAAACATTAGAGCTTCAGCTTCAGCATTAGTACTTCCAATGAATATTCAAGGTTGATTTCCTTTAGGATTGACTGGTTTGATATCCTTGCAGCCCAAGGGACTCTCAAGTCTTCTCCAACACCACAGTTCAAAAGCATCAATTCCTTGGTGCTCAGCCTTCTTTGTGGTCTAACTCTGACACTCATACCTGAGTACTGAAAAAAAATCATAGCTTTGACTATAAAGATCTTTTTTTCAAAAGAAAAGTGATGTCAACAAAAAGGGAGCATGCTTCAACTAAATAAAAGCCATATATGACATTCCTACAATAAACACTGTAATCAATGGAAAAAGCTAACTTGTATTTCCTCTAAGCATAGGAACAATACAAAGATCCTCACTTTTACCACTTTTGTTCAATATGATTTTGTAAGCCTTAAGTACAGCAATCAGATGAGAAAAAATAGACTAGTCCAAACCGGAAAGAAGAAGTAAAACTGTCACTATTTGCAGATGATGTAATACTATATGTAGAAAACCCTAAGGAGTTCACTAAAAAAAAATTAGAATAAATGAATTCAATAAAGTTGCAGGATACAAGATTAATATACAGAAATCTGACATGTTTCTACACACTAAAAATGCACTATCAGAAAGAGAAAGAAAGAAAACAATCCTGTTTACAGTTGCATCAATAAGAATAGGAATACATCTAACCAAGGAGGGAAGAGACCTGTGCTTAGGAAACTGTAAGATATTGATGAAAGAAATTGAAGACTCACTAAAAAATGGCAAGTTACAATATACTCATAAATTGGAAGCATTAATATTGTTAAAAATTACCATGTAGCACAAGGCAATTAGCAGATTATCGGCAATCCCTATCAAAATACCATTGGAATTTTTCAAGACTAGAACAAGTAATTCTAAAATTGTGTAAAAATTCAAAAGGCTTCAAATAGCCAAAGTAATCTTGATAAAAAACAAAGCTGGAAGTATGCTCTCTGATTTCAAGCTAAGCTATAAACTAAAGTAATTGAAACATTTTTATATTGCCACAGAAGCATATCCATAGATCAATGGGACAGAAATAAACCCATACTTATGTAGTCAACAAATATATAGCAAAGGAAGAAGGAATATACAATGGGGAAAAACAATATCTTCAATAAGGTGGGTTCTTAAAACCAATCTGGATCCTAGCTGTTCACCTTTTTTTTTTTTCACTGTGAAGTGAGAAGGAATAGAGCCATTTATTGCTTGCATAATTCTACAGAATGGATTTCAGCATCATAATAATCTTGGAAAGAGTCAGTTTTGCTCAGGGGAAAACAATTTCAAACATTAATATGTACAGAAATTTAGTATAGTTCCAAACCCTACTTTCATTAAAAATAAACCTATTTCACATTTATATCACCAAAGACCCATATAAGTGATTTTCATACTCTCACTTCTCCCAAAAGTCTCCCCCATGAAATTTGACATAACTAATAAAACTTCCAGAGAAGGCTATGGCACCCCACTCCAGTACTCTTGCCTGGAAATTAAATAGTTTATTGCTCTTAAATTATTTTCCATATGTGTTATTAAATTCTTAACTTCAAATATCTTAAAGTAGAAAATTAATTTACAATTAGTTAATATTCTAAATATTGATTTAGACATATAAAAAACAGTTAACATTCCAGTTTTTTTTTTTTTTGGGCACACTTGGATTCTCTCTAAATATAGGAATATATCAATTTACTTCCTTTTATTCTAAGAATCAAGACTGATAGAATGTACTCCCAGAACTAAGTATCTGTGTTAACAGGAAGCTTAGTAACAGAGCAGTCTAACTTACAGGGTATAATCAGCATAAAAACACATTTCACATGTAATTTTGCAACTGTGTTTTGAAAATCACATCATTCTATGAATATATGTGATGGCATAAGAAATATAAAGTTATATGTGGAAGAGTTTGTAGAAATTGCAAATTGAAAAATATCTGAAAAAATATTTTTTTTTTTATTTATTTATTTTTAATTTTATTTTATTTTTAAACTTTACATAATTGTATTAGTTTTGCCAAATATCAAAATGAATCCACCACAGGTATACATGTGTTCCCCTTTTTAGTCCTCAATAAGAATATTTTCTCATACTTATTAGCATGTTACTTTATATGCACACATCAAGAAAGTCTTATTTATTTTCATGTTCACTTATTTATTAAATTTTGTTTGCACTACACAGCATATGGGATCCTAGTTCCCTGACCAGGAAAACCATGACATCTGAAGTGAAAGCATGGAGTCTTGACCACTGAACCACCAGGAAGTCCCATGTTTTTATTTGAGTTCCTGTCTTAATTCTGATAAATCATGTTATGTTAAAAATATGTTAAAAATCTAACTATGACAATTTCTATTATGGATATTGTTCAATATATAAATTACTAAGATTTTTATTTTTCACTTTGTCTTATGTTGTGGTCAAAAATACATAACATAAAATACACAAAACAACCATTCATTGTTAAGCACACAATTAAGTAGCGCTATGTGCATTCATAATGCTGTGAAATATATTTCCAGGACTTTTAACCTTGAAAAATTGAAACTCTCTACACTACAAACAATAACTCCTAATTCCCCCCCGTGTAGTCCTTGGTAACCACCATTTTACTTCTTGTTTCAGTGAGTTTGAGTACTTTAGTGGTTGATGATGATGATTTAGTTGCTAAGTCATGTCTGACTCTTACAATCCTCACCAACACTTGCTGTTTTCTATTTTTGTTTGTTTTTTATTATTGATGTATTTGATAGTGGCCATCCTATGGGTATGAGGTGATATTTCATAATGTTTATTTTGTATTTCTCTATTGTTATTGATGTGGAACATCTTTTTTTTAAAAAATATACATTTATTTATTTTAATTGGAGGCGAATTACTTTACAATATTGTATTGGTTTTGCCATACATTGACATGAATCCGCTACGGGTGTACATGTGTTCCCCATCCTGAACCCCTCTCCCACCTCCCTCCCCATACCATCCCTCTGCGTCATCCCAGTGCACCAGCCCCGAGCATCCTGTATCATGCATCGAACCTGGATTGGTGATTAGTTTCACATATGATAATATACATGTTTCAATGCCATTCTCCCAAATTATCCCACCCTCACCCTCTCCCACAGAGTCCAAAAGACTATTCTATACATCTGTGTCTCTTTTGCTGTCTCACATATAGGGTTATCATTACCATCTTTCTAAATTCTAAATTCTAAGTGTTATTATACTGCATTGGTGTTTTTTCTTTCTGGACTACTTCACTCTGTATAATACGCTCCAGTTTCATCCACCTCATTAGAACTGATTCAAATGTATTCTTTTTAATGGCTGAGTAATACTCCGTTGTGTATATGTACCACTGCTTTCTTATCCATTCGTCTGCTGATGGACATCTAGGTTGCTTCCATGTCCTGGCTATTATAAACAGTGCTGCGATGAACATTGGGGTACACATGTCTCTTTCAATTCTGATTTCTTTGGTGTGTATGCCCAGCAGTGGGATTGCTGGGTCGTATGGCAGTTCTATTTCCAGTTTTTAAAGGAATCTCCACACTGTTCTCCATAGTGGCTGTACTAGTTTGCATTTCCACCAACAGTGTAAGAGGGTTCCCTTTTCTCCACACCCTCTCCAGCATTTATTACTTGTAGACTTTTGGATAGCAGCCATTCTGACTGGCATGAGATGGTGCCTCATTGTGGTTTTG